>NW_028136323.1:600000-915903 GCF_964662115.1 Mustela nivalis | reverse complement strand
AAATCTTTGAAATATTTCACTTAGTATAATACCTTCAAGATCCATCCATGGTATTGTAAATGGCAGTATTTCTTAATTTTTCATGGTTAAGTAGTATTCCATAGTATATATTTACCATACTTATTTTATTCATTCATCCATTAATGGATACTGAAGTTATTTCCATCTCTTGCTTAGAGTTAATAATTTTATAATGAACATAAGAGTGCAGAGATGTCTTCGAATAGTGACTTCGTTTCCTTTAGCTATATCCCTAGAAGTGGGATTACTGAATCATATGGTAATTTTACTTTTAATAATATGAATAGTCTCCATACTGTTTTCCATACAAATTTATATCCCTATCACAGTGCATAAGTTCCCCATTTTCCCCAATATTTACCAAAATTTGTTAGTTTTAATTTTTTGGTAGTATATATTCTAAGAGGTAGTAATATCTTGCTGTGTTTTTCAGAGGTAAACAAAAACAACAACATAATGACTTTGCCCTGAGTTTTTTACGTTGAGCACTTTTTAATGCTCCTGTTGGTCATTTATATAACTTTTTTGAAAAAAAGTCTATTGAGATCCTTTTGCTTTTTTTTAATTATATATTTTTTTCTTTTTGTATCTGTTAGTTATTAACCTCTTTTCAGATATAAGTTTTGTAAGTATTTTCTTCCATTCTGTGGATTGTGTTTTCATTCCCTCTTTTTTTTGGCAATGCAGAAAATTTAGTTTGATGTAATACCATTTATTTATTTTTGCTTGTGTTTTTGGTCTGGTATCCAAAAAACTATTGGCAAGACCAATGTCAAGGAGAATTTTTCCTATGTTTTCCTTTAGGAAATTTAGTTTCATGCATCACATTTAAGTCTTTAATCTATTTCAAGTTAAGATTTATGAGTGATATAAGGTTCCAGTTTCATACTGTTTATGTGACTATTCAGTTTTAAATATCATTTACTGAACAGACTATCTTTACCCATTACATATGTTGGCCCCTGTCAAATATTAGGTGACTGTATGAAAGGATTTATTTCTGGACTCTCAATTCTGTTCTACTTGTTTATTGGTCTGTTTTTATGCCAGTATACTTTATTGTTTTGAGCGTGAGGGCTTTGTAGTATAGTTTCAAATCAAGAGTGTAATTTCGCTTCTTCATTCTTTCTCAGAACTGCTTTGATTATTTGTTGTCTTTTATGGTCTCATATAAATTTTAGGATTCTTTACTTACTTCTGTAAAAACACAATATTGGATTTTTTTAAAGATTATTTATTAATTTATTTGAGAGAGAGAGATGACAAGCAGGCATAGAGGCAGGCAGAGAGAGAAGAGGTAGCAGCTTCCTGCTGAGCAGAGAGGCTGATGCGGGGCTCGATCCCAGGACCCTGGGATCATGACCTGAGCCGTAGGCAGCAGCTTAACCCACTGAGCCACCCAGGTGCCCCTAACATTGGATTTTTGATAGGAATTGAATTTACAGATGGTTTTCGGTAGTATGGACATTTTAACAATGTTAATTCTTACCATTCATAAATATGAGCTATCTTTCCATTTGTGTCTCCTTCAATTTCTTTATCAATGTCATAGATTATGGGGTACAGATCTTTCATAGTCTTAGTTAAATCTTATCCTAAGTATTATATTAGTTTTGATGCTAGTGTGAATTAGATTGTTTTCTTTATTTTTTCAGATAGTTCATCATTAGAGTGTTAAAATGCTCCTGTCTTGTGCTTACTTTGTCAGCACATATACTAAAATTGGAATGATGCAGAGAAGACTAGCGTGATCACTGAGCAAGGATGACATGAAAAACTATTAAAAAAACGAAAAAAACCAAAATTCTTGTCTTCTATATATTGATCTTGTATTTGGCAGCTTTACTAAATTTGTTTATTCAAAAATTTTTATGAAGTTTTTAGGATTTTTTTACATGTAAGTTCATGTTATCCAAAAAAAGAAAATTTTACTTCTTCCTTTTTTTTTTTTATTTGGAGTCTCTTATTTCTTTGTGTTCCTTGTTTCTCTGGCTAGGACATCCAGTACTATGTCAAATGAGAGTAGTGAAAGTGGACACACTTGTCTTTTTTCTGATCTTTAAGGGGAAAACTTTCAAACTTTTTTGATTGAATATGAGATTAGCTCTGGGCTTGCAATATGTGGTTTTTCTTTAATGGATTTTTTAAATTATTTTTTTAAAATTTTTTATAAACATATAATGAGTTTTTATCCCTAGGGGTACAGGTCTGTGAATCACCAGGTTTACACATTTCACAGCACTCACCATCACTCACCATAGCACCTGCCCTCCCCAATGTCCATACCCCCACCATCCTCTCCCAACACACCTCCCCCCAGCAACCCTCAGTCTGTTTTGTGAGATTTAGTCTTTTATGGTTTGTCTCCCTCCCAATCCCATCTTCTTTTATTTTTCTTTTCGTACTCCCGAAACCGCCTATGTTGCATCTCTACTTCATCATATCAGGGGAGATCATAGGATAGTTGTCTTTCTCAGATTGATTTATTTCGCCAAGCATAATACCCTCTAGTTCCATCCACGTCATCACAAATAGCCGGATTTCATTTCTTTTGATGGCTGCATAGTATCCCATTGTACATATATACCACATCTTATTTATTGATTCATCTGTTGAAGGACATTTAGGTTCTTTCCATAGTTTAACTATTGTGGACATTGCTGCTATAAACATTTGGGTGCATGTGCCCCTTCAGAATGCCACGTATGTATCTTTAGGGTATATACCCAGTACTGCAATCACTGGGTCATAAACTAGTTCTATTTTCAGCTTTTTGAGGCACCTCCACGCTGTTTTGGAGTGAACCGCACTTCACTGCTGCTTCCTCAGTAAGGGTTCGTTTGCTTCAGGGATGAAGAGCTGCGGGAGTGCTGGTGCCTCTTGGGCCTTGCTTTCTTGAGCTCCAAGATCGCACCCGGGGTTCACCTCCTAAGCCGAACTAAGCAGACACTGTCACAGCCCTGCAGCAGCTTGCGTGGCCTAGCATGGCACTCTATGCCTATTACCATCTCCTGGTGTAGGTAAGGCTTTGCCTTTTGCTCCGGCGCTCAGGCAGACTCGGGGGCTAGGCCAGTGCCTTCAGCACAGGAGAGAGGAGGCGATAGGATCCCTGCACACGGCCCGTGCACTTGGATGGGGAACTGTGGGGGACAGTCTCCACTCCTTCCCCGGCACACCCCTTGCCACCCACATCGCTGCCACATCTTGGTGGAAGACGGCATCTGACTGCCCGTTTCTCCATGGGGTTGTTTCTGCGAGTTTCGGTTATCTCACCTGGTGGCAAGCCCAAGTCTGCCCTTGGGACAGGTGCCAAGGAGATGCTGTCCCCTTGGGTCCAGAGGCACAAGACAGGCCTGCCTTCTGCCCAGTCTCCTTCCTCAGAGTGGAGCTCATGCCTCTGCCCTAGTCGTCCCCTCATGTCTCCTTAGCATCCAGGCTTCCATCTCTCCGCACAGGGAGCGGGTGAAACTTGTCTTGCCACCGGCCTACTGTTCGTGCCATGGCAGGCTATCCTGCTTCCCGAGCGTTTGCCGACCCCAAGGCCAAGGGCTCCTTCTCTTCTCCGGGGGCTTCATGCTGCGCCTTCACCACACTTGATCCTGGGGAGCGCGGTGACAGATATGTGCAACCACACTTCTCTCTCAGGCAGAAGGGATGCTAGGGCAAAGAGTATTTTGCTCCATTCAGGTATCTTCCCCTGTGCTGCGGAGACTAGCTCAGGCATTCAGCTGCTGCATCCCACACATTCGATTCTGATTTCCCAACGAATGCTGTGCTTCCCAGAGGAGGTGCCCGGACAAAGAGGCTTTTGCTGTATGTGGGTTTCTCCCACCGAGTGACTGGGCACAGGCAAGCAGCAGAAGAGCCCGCAGAACCGACTACTGATTTCTCAGCCAATGCTGTGCTTTCACAGAGGCTTTGGCTTGAAGCGAACAGCACTTCACCGCTGCTTCCTCAGCAAGGCTTCAGTCGCATCAGGGAAGAAGTGCTGCCGGAGAGCTGGTGCCTCTTGGGGCCTTGCTATCCCGGGCTCCAAGTTCACAACCTGGGTTCATTCTTCCAAGCTGAAATAAGCAGACACAACCTCGACCCTGAGCAGCGTGGGTGGCCTAGGATGGCACTCTGCTCACAATGCCATCTCTCAGCATAGGCACGGCCGTCCCTTTTGCTCTGGCGTTCAGGTGGACAGGGGACTAGGCCAGTGCCTTCTCCATCCTTGAGGAGACGTGAGAGGATCACTGCACACCACCCATGCCCTGGAATGGGGTGTAATCGGTAACTGTCCCTGTTTCCCCGGGGCACCCCCTGCCTCCGCCAATGCTGCCACATCCTGGAGGAAGACGGCATCTGATTGCCCGTTCCTCCAGGAGGTGTTTCTGCGAGTTCACGGCCGGAAGCATGGTGGCAAGCCCACGTCTGCCCTCTGGACAGGTGGCCAAGGAGATGCTTTCCACTTGGGACCAGAGGCACAGGAAAGGCCTTCCTTCTGCCCAGACTCCTTCCTCAGATTGGAGCACGTTCCCCGGCCCAATCGCCCCCTCAAGTCTCCTTAGCAGCCAGGCTTCACCTCTCTGCACAGGGAGTGGGTGACACTTGCCTTGCCACCGGCCCGCTGTTCCTGCCAGGGCCAGCTCTCTAGCTTCGCGACCATTTCCCGACCACAAGGCCAACGGCTCCTTCTCTTCTCCTGTGCAGCTTGCTGCACTTTCCCCAGACAGGCTCCTGGGGAGCCCAGTGACAGACATGTCCCCTTCCTTAAGGCTCTTTCCACAGGCGCAACCACGGTTCTCTCTCAGGCAGTGGGGATGCCCAGGCAAAGAGGATTTCGCTCCATGCGGGTTTATTACACCGTGCTGTTGGGTCTTGCTCAGGCAAGCAGCAGCAGCATCCCACAGACCCGACTCTCATTTCCCAAAGAATGCTGTGCTTTCCCAGAGGAGATGCCCAGGCAAAGACCCTTTCGCTGTATGAGGGTTTCTCCCGCCGTGCTGCGAATACTAGGCTAAGGCAAGCAGCAACAGCAGCCCACAAAAACTCTGATTTCCCAGCGACTGCTATGCTTTCACAGAGGTTTTCAGCTTGGCACGAACGGCACTTCGCTGCTGCTTCCTCAGCAAGGCTTTGGGTGTTCGCTCTGTCGCATCAGGGAAGAAGAGCTGCAGGAGAGCTGGTCCCTCTTGGGCCTTGCTTTCCCGGGCTCTATGTTGGCACCCTGGGTTCACCCTGCCAGTCCGAACTAAGCAGACACAGCCACAACGCTGCAGCAGCGTGCGTGGCCTAGGATGGCACTCAATGCACACTACATTCTCCCAGTGTAGGCAACACTTGGCCTTTTGCACAGGCCCTCAGGCGGACTCGCGGTTAAGGCCAGTGCCTTCCCCACAGGAGAGGAGAGGCGACAGGATCCCTGAACACCGCCCGTTCACTGGAATGGGGAGCTTTGGGAGATTGTCCCCACTCCTTCCCCGGCAAACCCCCTGCCACCGAAAACGCTGTCACATCTTTGAGGAAGATGGCATCTGACTGCCCGTTTCTCGAGGGAGCTATTTCTGCGACTTCCGGGTATGGCGCCTGGTAGCTAGCCCAAGTCGGCCCTACAGACAGGTGGTCAAGGAGATGCTGTCCCCTTGGGACCAGAGGCACAGGACAGGCCTGCCTTCTGCCCAGACTCCTTCCTCAGAGTGGAGCATGCATCTCTGCCCTAGTCATCCCCTCATGTCTCCTTAGGAACCAGGCTTTGTCTCTCTGCACAGGGAGCGGGTGACACTTGTCTTGCCACCGGCCTGCTGTTCCTGCCATGGCAGGCTATTCTGCTTCCCGACCTTTCCCGACCACAAGGCCAACGTATCCTTCTCTTCTCCTGGGGTGGCGTGCTGCACCTTCCCCAGACGTGCTCTTGGGGAGCGCAGTGACACACGTGTGCAACCACGCTTCTCTCTCAGATCTCAAATACCCAACATAACCCTACACCTAAAGGAGATGGAGAAAGAACAACACAGAAAGCCTAACCCAGCAGAAGAGGAATAATAAAGATCAGAGCAGAAATCAATGAAATAGAAACAAATAAACAAACAAATAAAAACCACAAAAAACCAACAACAACAACAAAAAACAATAGAACAAATCAACGAAACTAGGAGCTGGTTCTTTGAAAGAATTAATAAGATTGATAAAACCCTTTCCAGACTTATCAAAAAGAAAAGAGAAAGAACCCAAATAAATAAATTAATGAATGAAAGAGGAGAGATCACAACCAACACCAAAGAAATACAAACAATTATAAGAACATACTATGAGCAACTCTACGCCAACAAATTCAACAATCTGGAAGAAATGGATACATTCCTAGAGACATATAAACTACCACAACTGAACCAGGAAGAAATAGGAAACCTGAACAGACCCATAACCAGTACGGAGATTGATACAGTCATCAAAAATCTCCAAACAAACAAAAGCCCCGAGCCAGATGGCTTCCCAGGGAAATTCTACCAAACATTTAAAGAAGAATTAATTCTTATTCTCATGATACTGTTCCAAAAAATAGAAATGGAAGGAAAACTTCCAAACTCATTTTATGAGGCCAGCATCACCTTGATCCCAAAACCAGACAAGGATCCCATCAAAAAAGAGAACAGCAAACCAATATCCTTGATGAACACAGATGCGAAAATTCTCACCAAAATACTAGCCAATAGGATTCAACAGTGCATTAAAAGGATTATTCACCACGACCAAGTGGGATTTATTCCAGGGCTACAAGGTTGGTTCAACATATGCAAATCAATCAATGTGATACAACGCATTAATAAAAGAAAGAACAAGAACCACATGATACTCTCCATAGATGCTGAAAAAGCATTTGGCAAAGTGCAGTGTCCCTTCCTGATTAAAACTCTTCAAAGTGTAGGGATAGAGGGCACATATTATCAATATTATCAAAGCCATCTATGAAAAACCCACTGCAAATATCATTCTCAATGGAGAAAAATGGAATACTTTTCCGCTGAGGTCAGGAACACGGCAGGGATGTCCGTTATCACCACTGCTATTCAACATCGTACTAGAAGTCCTAGCCTCAGCAATCAGACAACAAAAAGAAATTAAGGGCATCCAAATTTTGCCAAATTGGCAAAAGAGAAGTCAAACTATCCCTGCTTGCAGAGGATATGACACTGTATGTGGAAAACTTAAAGGACTCCACTCCAAATCTGCTATAACTTGTATAGGAATTCTATAAAGTGTCAGAATATAAAATCAATGCACAGAAATTGGTTGCATTTTTTTTAAACCAACAAGACTGAAGAAATAGAAATTAAGGAGTGAATCCCATTTAAAATTGCACTCAAAACCCTAAGATACCTAGGAATAAACCTAACCAAAGAGACAAAGAATCTATACTCAGAAAACTCCAAAGTGAGTACTCATGAAAGAAATTGAAGAAGACACAAAGAAATGGAAAAATGTTCCATGCTCCCGTATTGGAAGAACAAATATTGTGAAAATGTCTATGCTACCTAAAGCAATCTACACATTTAATGCAAACCCTATCAAAATCTCGTCCATTTTTTTCAAAGAAATGGGACAAATCATCCTAAAATATATATGGAACCAGAAAATACCTCGAATAGACAGAGGAATATTGAAAGAGAAAGCCAAAGTTGTTGGCATCACAATTCCAGACTTCAAGCTCTATTACAAAGTTGTCATCATCAAGATGGTAGGGAACTGTCCCCAAAACAGACATAGATCAATGGAACAGAATAGAGAGCCCAGAAATAGACCCTCCACTCTATGGTCAACTAATCGTCAACAAAGCAGGAAGGAATGTCCTATGGAAAAGACACAGCCTCTTCAACAAATGGTGTTGGGAAAATTGAACAGCCACATGCAGAAAAATGAAGTTGGACCATTTCCTTACACCATACATGAAAATAGACTGTAAATGGATGAAAAAGCATAATGTGAGAAAGGAATCCATCAAAATCCTTGAGGAGAGAACAGGCAACAAACTCTTTGACCTCACCAGCAGCAACTTCTTCACAGGAACATCACCAAAGGCAAGGGAAGCAAGGGCAAGAATGAACTCTTGGGATTTCATCAGATCAAAAAGCTTTTGCCCAGCAAAGGAAACAGTTAACAAAGCCAAAAGATGACTGTCAGAAGTTATCTGGGAGAAGATATTTGCAAATGACATACCAGATAAAGGGCCAGTATCTATACAAAATCTATAAAGAGCTTATCAAACTCAACACCCTAAGAACAAATAATCCAATGAAGAAATGGGCAGAGGACATGTATTCTTTCTGCAAAGAATACATCCAAATGGCCAACAGACACATGAAAAAATGCTCCACATCACTCGGCATCAGGGAAATACAAATCAAAACCAGAATGAGATACCACCTCACACCTTTCAGAATGGCTAAAATGAACAAGACAGTCAATGACAGATGCTGGCGAGGATGTGGAGAAAGGGCAACCCTCCTACACTGTACGTGGGAATGCAAGCTGGTGCAACCACTCTGGAAAACAGCGTGGAGGTGCCTCAAAAAGCTGAAAATAGAACTAGTTTATGACCCAGTGATTGCAGTACTGAGTATATACCCTAAAGATACAAACGTGGCATTCTGAAGGGGCACATGCACCCAAATGTTTATAGCAGCAATGTCCACAATAGTTAAACTATGGAAAGAACCTAAATGTCCTTCAATAGATGAATTAATAAATAAGATGTGGTATATATGTACAATGGGATACTATGCAGCCATCAAAAGAAATGAAATCCTGCTATTTGTGATGACGTGGATGGAACTAGAGGGTATTATGCTTGGCGAAATAAATCAATCTGAGAAAGACAGCTATCCTATGATCTCCCTGATATGATGAAGTGGAGATTCAACATAGGCGGTTTCGGGCATACGAAAAGAAAAATAAAAGAAGATGGGATTGGGAGGGAGACAAACCATAAAAGACTGAATCTCACAAAACAGACTGAGGGTTGCTGGGGGGAGGTGTGTTGGGAGAGGATGGTGGGGGTATGGACATTGGGGAGGGCAGGTGCTATGGTGAGTGATGGTGAGTGCTGTGAAATGTGTAAACCTGGTGATTCACAGACCTATACCCCTAGGGATAAAAACACATTATATGTTTATAAAAAATTTTAAAAAAATAATTTAAAAAATCCATTAAAGAAAAAACACATATTGCAAGCCCAGAGCTAATCTCATATTCAATCAAAAAAGTTTGAAAGTTTTCCTATTAAAGATCAGAAAAAAGACAAGTGTGTCCACTTTCACTACTCTCATTTGACATAATACTGGATGTCCTAGCCAGAGAAACAAGGAACACAAAGAAATAAGAGAATCCAAATAAAAAAAAAAGGAAGAAGTAAAATTTTCTTTTTTTGGATAACATGAACTTACATGTAAAAAATTCCTAAAAACTTCATAAAAATTTTTGAATAAACAAATTTAGTAAAGCTGCCAAATACAAGATCAATATATAGAAGACAAGAATTTTGTTTTGTTTCGTTTTTTTAATAGTTTTTCATGTCATCCTTGCTCAGTGATCACGCTAATCTTCTCTGCATCATTCCAATTTTAGTATATGTGCTGACAAAGTAAGCACAAGACAGGAGCATTTTAACACTCTAATGATGAACTATCTGAAAAAATAAAGAAAACAATCTAATTCACACTAGCATCAAAACTAATATAATACTTAGGATAAGATTTAACTAAGACTATGAAAGATCTGTACCCCATAATCTATGACATTGATAAAGAAATTGAAGGAGACACAAATGGAAAGATAGCTCATATTTATGAATGGTAAGAATTAACATTGTTAAAATGTCCATACTACCGAAAACCATCTGTAAATTCAATTCCTATCAAAAATCCAATGTTAGGGGCACCTGGGTGGCTCAGTGGGTTAAGCTGCTGCCTACGGCTCAGGTCATGATCCCAGGGTCCTGGGATCGAGCCCCGCATCAGCCTCTCTGCTCAGCAGGAAGCTGCTACCTCTTCTCTCTCTGCCTGCCTCTATGCCTGCTTGTCATCTCTCTCTCTCAAATAAATTAATAAATAATCTTTAAAAAAATCCAATATTGTGTTTTTACAGAAGTAAGTAAAGAATCCTAAAATTTATATGAGACCATAAAAGACAACAAATAATCAAAGCAGTTCTGAGAAAGAATGAAGAAGCGAAATTACACTCTTGATTTGAAACTATACTACAAAGCCCTCACGCTCAAAACAATAAAGTATACTGGCATAAAAACAGACCAATAAACAAGTAGAACAGAATTGAGAGTCCAGAAATAAATCCTTTCATACAGTCACCTAATATTTGACAGGGACCAACATATGTAATGGGTAAAGATAGTCTGTTCAGTAAATGATATTTAAAACTGAATAGTCACATAAACAGTATGAAACTGGAACCTTATATCACTCATAAATCTTAACTTGAAATAGATTAAAGACTTAAATGTGATGCATGAAACTAAATTTCCTAAAGGAAAACATAGGAAAAATTCTCCTTGACATTGGTCTTGCCAATAGTTTTTTGGATACCAGACCAAAAACACAAGCAAAAATAAATAAATGCTATTACATCAAACTAAATTTTCTGCATTGCCAAAAAAAAAGAGGGAATGAAAACACAATCCACAGAATGGAAGAAAATACTTACAAAACTTATATCTGAAAAGAGGTTAATAACTAACAGATACAAAAAGAAAAAAATATATAATTAAAAAAATAGCAAAAGGATCTCAATAGACTTTTTTTTCAAAAAAGTTATATAAATGACCAACAGGAGCATTAAAAAGTGCTCAACGTAAAAAACTCAGGGCAAAGTCATTATGTTGTTGTTTTTGTTTACCTCTGAAAAACACAGCAAGATATTACTACCTATTAGAATATAATACTACCAAAAAATTAAAACTAACAAATTTTGGTAAATATTGGGGAAAATGGGGAACTTATGCACTGTGATAGGGATATAAATTTGTATGGAAAACAGTATGGAGACTATTCATATTATTAAAAGTAAAATTACCATATGATTCAGTAATCCCACTTCTAGGGATATAGCTAAAGGAAACGAAGTCACTATTCGAAGACATCTCTGCACTCTTATGTTCATTATAAAATTATTAACTCTAAGCAAGAGATGGAAATAACTTCAGTATCCATTAATGGATGAATGAATAAAATAAGTATGGTAAATATATACTATGGAATACTACTTAACCATGAAAAATTAAGAAATACCGCCATTTACAATACCATGGATGGATCTTGAAGGTATTATACTAAGTGAAATATTTCAAAGATTTTATATATTTTTTAATTTATGTATTACGATATCCCTTACATACAGAACCTGAAGAAAAAGCAAACTAATGGAAACTTAGAGTTGAGTTGACAAGGGGTGAACCTGGGGTGGAATAAGGTGGTCAAAGGGTACAAACTTGCAACTATAATAGGAAAAAGTTCTGGGGATCTAATGTACAGCATGATGGTCATAGTTAATAATATATACATACTTTTTTAATTGTGCTTCCCTTTATTAAATTTTGCATATATCACATTCTTACAAGTTGAAAGTTTATAGCAATCTTGTATAAAATAGGTCTGCTGCCACCATTTTTCTAACACCATTTGTTCATTTTGTGTCTCTCTGTCACATGTTGGTAATTCTTGCAATATTTCAAGTTTTTTCATTATTATTGTATTTGTTATGGTGATCTGTGATCAGTATTTATGACCCACTGAAAACTCAGAACTAGTTTACTTAAGGTATATACATTGTTTTTCTTTAAAGACATAATGCTTTTGAACAGTACAGTATAGTGTTTATTTTTAATATGCACTGGGAAACATAATTTTTTATTTGCACTGGGAAACCAAAAAATAATAATAATGATTTGACTTAGTTTATTGAAATAATTACTTTATTGAGGCGGTCTGGAACAAAACCCACAAGACCTCTGAAGTTTATCTCTACTGTACTATATACATAAAAGTTGCTAAGAGAGTAGATCTTAAAATTCCTTACAATACATGCATAAAAACAGAGGCAACTATATGAGATAGTAGATGTATTAACATTTTTATGTAGATTATATTGCAATGCAGATGTATACCAATTTATCAAATGGTACAAAATTTATACAATGTTAAAAGTTTGCAGTGTTATAAGAAATCATTTCTTAAATTTACGAATTATAATATGTCAATTATTTTTCAATAAAGCTGGAAATAACCTTTTGTAGAATTAATCTATTTTTCAAAAGAGGAAGTAAGGAAGTAGAAACTGCAACTAAATCTGAAATAATAGAATACAAAATCCATTTTAGTTATATACACACTGTGACAAACACTATTAGTTAGTTTACAATGAAGGAATACTTATGAAGCATGAAGGATGGTCTATAAATAAGGCTGAAAGAGCTCAGTTTTAAGGTTTAAATTTAAAATCTTCTTTTGAAATACTAAACTGACCACCCAGTTTTCCAAACATAAATGTCTTAACTGCATGAATTTATTTCATACAACTCTATAATCTAGTTTCATAAGAAAGCAGCATGCAAATTTTGAATAAGACAGACTTGCTTAAGTTTCTTTATGTTCAACAGTAAAGGATACTTTCCTAAAAATAAATAGAAGAAAAATCAGCATATTTATCATGATAATTATTATTCATAATAAGATTGATATTGAATTAAGGAATATATAGCCTCAGAGGGGGTAAAGTAAAATGAAATTTATTTTGGTAAATGTGTCTATGAATAGTCAATACAATGCCTCAATATAAATGAATATTATCATTTTGAACAATTTAATTACTATTATTAGAATTATTATAAGTAAAAAATAGCTATTATTTTAGCATGGAATATGAGACTCTCATGCTCCATGCTTCATTACATCCACACAACAATTCTGCATAATAAGTATTATCATCACCATTTCATGGGTGAAAAATCTGAGGCTAACACATTTAGATAACTGGTTTATGATTACATGGCTAGTAAAGATGCATCACACTAATTTAGGCTTTATGATTTCAGAATTGTACTCTTTCCACTGCACATTCTATTACTCTATTACTTGGCTTGTTTTCATTTAGTTCTTTAATTTTATTCATGTGGTGATGGCTTAAAGCTTCATTTAAAGGAAGTTAAAAGAATTCATTTAACCAAAAGCTCCCAAGAATGAAAAATGTCATGGAGCTAATGTAGACATGGATATCATTAGTTAATGGGTAACCATATATTTTCCACTCTAGTGAGATAAAAATCAGAGTGTTTTTCTAAGTTTTAGTCTCTGAGTATTAAAAAGGACTTTGTTAAAATAGAAATATTTAGACAAAGGTCATCAAAAGTCTGCATCAGGTCACCTTAAGATAAATATTAGAAAACAGAGGAAACAAATGGAGATTCGAACTCTGAGCTATAATATAATGAATGGTTTAAAGTATTTAGTAGAATATAGAAAAGCCCTTTAAAGCCTGGTCTTAGCCTACCATTGCAGCTTCTGGGATATCTGTCAATCTATCATCTATCTATCTATCTATTTAGATATAAATTTGAAAATTTTTTAACTTAAAGATTTTGAGAAATAGAACATAATCAGCATCGTAGAAGATCTGTTTATGATAACAACCTAGCCCCTTCTCCCAGTTTGTTAATATTCTCTCTTATTTAATGTAACATTGTGCAAATAGACCACTGCTGATCTGCCGTTATGAATGAAATAACTATAATCATCTGTTTTCATATCCTGGTGAAAATATTCATTTAATTCAATGTTGTATTTCCAGGAATGGACCAAATTTTTTTTTAATTTTTAAGTTTTCTAAATATTGTCCAACCTACCTCAAATGTTTTTATTATGGGCACTGTCATTCTTTCACATTCTTGCAAGACATTTTTACTGTTTCCCAATATGGTAAGTGTGTAATAGTATGCCATTCTAGGTTTTAATTTATTTTTAATTTAATTTAATTTAATTCCAGATTCATAATAAAGATAAACAGTTTTTACCTATGAGTGGCCATTTGGATTACCCTTTCTGTAAAGTACATGCTCCAATCTTTTGATATCTTAACATTGTGTCATACTGACTTCTTTAATAATAGATTTCCTGAATGAACTTTTAGCTGTGTAGGTCTTCTCTATTTTATTTTTAACTTGTTTTCATTTCAAAAACTTTATATTTATTTTCATAATCTGCTTTTATTTTGCTTTGTCTATTATCTATCTATTTATTTATTTATTTGCAAGCAAGAGAGAGCGAGCGAGTGAGAGCGCAGGGAGGGATAGAAAAAGAAGGGAAAAGAATCTTAAGCAGGCTCCAGGCTCAGCACAGAGCCCAACTCTGGGCTCTATTTTACAAGCCTGACATCATGACCTGAGCCAAAATGAAAGAAATAAAATAAAATTAAGGTGTTAAAAAAAAGGAAAAAGAATTGGAGGTTTAATTAAGTGAGCCACCCAGGCACCCCTGTGGTATCTTAAATTGGCTGTCATATCTTTAAAGTTCTAGAGTATCCATTTGGTTCACTTATAAAATCTTTCTCAATATCATTTTTTAGTTTCAGTTTTTTGTTCAATTTGCTTCCCCTCTCATTTCTTTGAGCAGAGTAATCAAGCCATTTTACAATCTTTATTGATCATTTTAATATCATACTTAATCCCATTTTGTCTATCAAATCTTGTTAATGGTTTTTCTTTGTGTGCTTTGTTACATTTTGGTATGTTCAAGACATTATATTTGAAACTCTTATTGAGTAGGAATAATTAAGAGCTATAATAATGGTATGGTCCTCCTTGGCAGGATTTTCTCTTATATCTGAGACTTTACAAGACAATCATACTCCAAATTCAGTGGTTGACTTTCTCAGTTTACACAGAAGGCAAGGTAGGCTCTAGTCTTATTTCTGCTTCTCCTTGTGCTTTGGGGATCTCAACTTAAATTTGGGTTGTACCAAAGTCCTCAAATTTGATTGCTGCTGGATTTTGAATTTTTTTTCTCTAGTATCAAGTGTCTATTAAAAACACAGCTCAGTGTGTTTTAGCAGTTTCTAATGCTCTCATAGCTAAAATGGCTTCATGGCATATATCTCTAGGCTCTCATTGTGTTTCGTATTGGCCCAGTAATCCCTCACTTATTTTTATAATCATTCTGATATTTTTAACTTTAAAAGCTATTTTGTCTGGATTTTTAAGTTGTCTTAAGTAGGAGTTTTTAGATCACCATTACTAGAAGCAACAACAAATATACATGAAAATATCTGCAGTAGTTTATCACATCTTTATGGCTTTGAACTTCCATAAGCCGAGGCATCCTTCTCTAATCACTTAGGCAAACTCCAAATTACCCTTTAAAACAACACAAGAATTGCTTCATTTAAGAACATGTTCAGGGATGACTCTTGCCCACTGTCCTTACCAACATTCCCACACACTCTTTGCTACCCACACCTTGTTTATGAACTTTCATTAGGTATATCAGCGGGACCAGAATTTTGCTCTATTGTATTTTTGACCTTTAGAGCTTTAATTAAATATGAATTCCATAGAAAGTCTGTCCCTTTTCTTTCAAACCTGGGTTAGTTATTTCTTCTCATTCTTTGTCAGAAGTTACTTTATTAGAGAAACTTACAGCTGTATTGTGACTTTGGAGCCTTTACAGTTTTTTGACTGGAAAAATCACCCATCCCTGAGATTTTTACGCAGCTTCCTGGCTGATATTATTCAGAAATCTGTTCAAAACAGACTTTTTCAGGGAGGCCCTTTCGGACCACTCAGTTACAAAACCTCTTCTCAATCACTGCTCTTATTAAAATGTGCTTATTTAGTTCAAATATGCATCACTATTAAAGAAAAACCAGTACGATTTTTTTCTTTTTAACGTTGGCTTACCTATTATCTATCTCTCCCATTAAAATTATTCCTCTGGGCTGGGGTTTTGTTGTGCTCATCTTGGGCCAGACTCAATAAATTGTCTCTGAATGATTGAATTGTTTGACTCCCTTGCTAGATTCTCAACTTCATGAGGCCAAGGATTGTTCTATTCAGTCCTTTATCTGTTATATTGCAGTCACTTATGTGACTAATGGGAAAAATCACAGAAAGAAAGAGTTAAAACTACAGAAAAACCCCGTAGGTTCAATAACACAAAGCTTTCTAAAATTATTTAGCCCAGGAATTGAATACTGGCTGCACTTTTGATTTTTTTTAAATGGTATTGAATTTAATTTAAATGGAAATACTTGAATGGTAGAATAATAAAAAAAATTATTAAAGCAACTTGCTCCTTTAAGTAAGAATTATATAGGGCATCTCTTCTAGAAGCAAAATTTTCAAATGTCAAACATCTGAAAGCATAGAAGGAGAAGTAAGAGTGTGAATTGTACTTCAATGCTCTTTTCTTTATATTCAGCAAACAGCTTCATTCACACCTTTCCAATTTTTTCAACTCTTTTGACAAAGCCTTCAGAGGAGTTACTGCTGATGACAACCATCACAGCCTAACAGGAGAAATTTTATGAAGAAAAATAATAGCGTGTTTTTCCCAAATTGTCAAGGATATGGTGAAGCTCTGTCGGATTCAAAGGAGGAATGTGCAATTCCATGCTATATATCATAATAACTTATTTTAATAGTGGCTTTGCAATTTTTAAGATATATCCATTTACTGAAAGCACTATCAAATAAACAAAAGCAAACAAATTAACAGGGGTTCGAGACAGGAATTATCTAATCTAAAAATAGCACATGTTCACAGAATACACAACACATATCCCAAGTACTACTATAGGTTTCAAGTAATAGTCAAAACAATAGTAAACATGATTCAGACCCTACCAGACAAATCATAAATGGGATCTTAACTGTAAATCCTTATCTTTAGATCAAAGCGGGTAATTGGGTGCTGAAGATCCATTATAGAACTAATATGTTATAGAACTCCTCTGAAATGAGTCATTTATTCCATCACTTTTCCTGCACAGCTGCTGACCCATGTTTTGGTTCCTGGAAATAGCTGCTACCCTGTCATACTTCTTTAAAGCACATATATTGATAACTCTACTCACTCCTCCATTCCTCTGTGACTGTCACTGTGTTAAAATGTGGAGTCAGCTGACTCACTTGTGGTGGTAATAAAGTAGATGAGTTTGCAAAGTATTTTGTTATTTCTAAAAATGCAAAAACCAAATTACATTGAAATCATAAGCGGTGTTTCAGGGAGAGCTGTAGGATGTGGTTTCTTGTGTAATCCACAGAGATTAGCTCCAACACATATTTAAACTCTCCTCTAGGAGCAACCTTAGTGGTAAAGCAAGAAGATAAACAGATGTATACACACCCTGGCACAAAAGTATCACTTATGTTTGGCTTCCTAGTCTCCTCGTGTTACTTATTTATCTTAACGTCTCTCTGAAATCAGGGAACACAGAATCTCAATCAGTTGATATTTTTCTACTGAATTACCCAATAGTCTGATCATACCCCTAAGACTTTTTAAAATTATTTCACTCATAATCCCAAATCTGCTTTGCCTCCTCAGCTCAGTACACTGTAATTTGATTTCAAAATGAGGACGGTTGTCAGTAATGCCACATTCATTTATCTATTTTACAATTCCATGTACTTAGAACTATGAAGATATGTTAATAACATCCATTCCAAAAAGCCACCCTACATTTATTATCATGAAACAAGACCTCAAGAAAGAGAATTCAAAATCATCCATGTATTTGCAATTTATTGCAATAAAGCCTTTATCAATAGACTTCCCTGTGCACATGGTGGTCAAATTGCTGGTGAAAACCAGCCAGATCTATTACAAGCTTTCTCATGGCTTCTAGGTAATCCAAGTGAGCCTTTCTTGATACTGGGAAGGGATAAAGCAGGGAAGGGATAAACAGTGATGTAAGAATTTGCTGGACAAAAGTAATGACTCTCATTACAGAGTGAGTATTTTAAAGCAAAAGAGCCTGTTGGGAATATTGTTTTATAAAATAGTGGTTTTTTATTAACTTTTTAAAATTCAATTAGTTATCATATAGTGTACCATTACTTTCAAATGTAGATTTCAGTTATTCATCCATAGCATATAATAGCTAATGCTCAGTACTTACTGTTATAGCTTCTTGAAAGCAGAATTTTAACCCACTGAGCCACCCAGGCGCCCTTGAAAGCAGAAATTTAGATCATATTTTCTGATTACTTCCATGAAGTACAACACTTTCCTGCTAGCAACCTTCAAAACATACTGTTTGTTAGAGGAATTTCTTTCATAATAAATAAATAGGAATTTATTTAAATTTATAAATATATAAAATAAATAGGAATTTATTTAAATTTATTTAAATATTGCACACTGTTTCATTGTTCATAAATAAGGTGATGATATATAGCCATTAGTTGGTAGCACTGATATATCACTTTCTTTTTACTTCTCAGTGCATTCTCTTTACACAAAATAGATATATATTTTAAAAGAATCTGAATCTGTGGCAAACTTTTAAAAACCCTATAAAGTTTATCATTTTAAGTAATCTCAATTATCTTCCTCAATTGTGATAGTATATCCTTCTATCTAGGCCAGATATTGTATGAGGGATTTGAAGAGACATACTTTTCTAAATTTCACTTTTCTCATCTGCAAAATGCTGATCATGATCCTACAATAAAATACACTTACAATTTTTTGATGAAAATTTATTTATTTATTTTAAGATTTTATTTCTTTATCAGAGAGAGTGGGCGAGAGAGCAAGCACAGGCAGACAGAATGGCAGGCAGGGGCAGAGGGAGAAGCAGGCTCCCGGCCGAGCAAGGAGCCCAATGTGGGACTCGATCTCAGGATGCTGGGATCATGACCTGAGCCAAAGGCAGCTGCTTAACCAACTGAGCCTCCCAGGTGTCCCTTTTGATGAAAATTTAATCTGTATAAACAATATATTTGCTGTATGCGTGGTTCATGGAAAACATCTTATTTAATTATAAGCAACAACAGTATTAGAAATTAAGTAAATGTGTCTATAATATTTAAAGTTTTAACACATAATTCCAGTGCTTTGCCTTATTTTCTCAAATCCCTTTACCACTTTCACTGACAGAGTCAAAAGTACTTTTTCTACTAGTAGCCAGCTCTTTGTCTTTTGTCAGAAAGATGCCCTTGTGAATTATTTATAATAGAGATATTAGCAATAATAATAATAATAATAATAATAATAATAAATAGCAATGAAAATTTAAAAAAAGTTTTCTTAACTAATTAAGGTTCTTAGACATCAATTAGAGGAACCACCTGTGGCAAGCAAACTAATCTGCAAGACATTCCCAGAATTAACAAGTCAGTCAGATACAGGGTTGTCCGTAGCCTGAAAGGTGAAGCAAAAGGACTAGGTTTGGAAAATAGGTAAGGACAGTGAAAAAAAATGATCAAATTTTTGGGCAAAATAAATTCTTAGGTGTCCTTTCAATGGAGTCCTGGGCATTATGTAGCAGAAACTCTGGAGATTATCTCAATCCATTGGAGTCACCCTGTTTACTAGCTTGCTATTGACAAAGTTATTTACAAACTGTAGAGCAAGAGGTTATAATGTAGAAAACTGATGGTAATGCACAAGATTCTTGTTAACAATAATGCAAGTTAGTGATATTTCATTAGAAAACATAAATTCTATAACCCAAATGATGGGCCCAGAGCACTTCTGCTGCACAACTCTGCTTATATCCCAAATAACCATGTGAACTAGTTTTAATATCTGCTTCTTATTAATTTTTGAATAAAAATTCTTGACACAAGTATTTTATAATTGTGTGATAATCATGCATTTAATTTCTTGGAGAACAAAACACACTTTAACGTAACTATGTTTGTTCACAGAACCAGCCTTGATAACACAGTTCTATATGTTAGAAATGATATAAGAAATGTAGAATATTGGGCACTCGTTTGGTATTCTTTGCCATGTTTTGCACTATCTAAAAAGAGATCAGTGAACTTGGACTGGAGTTAGTAGACATGGAAGAAAATAAAATATTACAGAGAGGAATACTCTGTGGTCCACAACCTAAACGGGCTGGGATTTCCATCATTTGGATCCCTGTAGCTTTACAAAAGTCAATAAAATTTTTGTATCTCCTATTAAAGTGGATTTCCCAGTACTTTTTCAAACATCTCTTGTAAAGTATTGTTTCCCAGAAAAAAAGGGATTTTGCACATGTATCTGCCTTTGTCTCTGGTCATGATCTCAGTCAGGATCCTGGGATCGAGCTCCATATCAAGCTTTTTGCTCATTAGGAAGTATACTTCTCAGTCTCTCTCTGCAGCTACCTCCCCCTGCCCCACTCATGCTCTCTCTCTCTCTCAAATAAATAAATAAATACAATCTTTAATTTTTTAATTAAAAATAAGATAAATAAAATAAAATAAAAAGTCTGGTCTTACTGCCCCATTTAGCTCCTTTTTTTTGAGTGGTATTTAAAGCAGCATGAGAGAACATGAGGCTCTCAAACTTAAAAAAAAAAAAGGAAAAAATTGAGTTTTGTTAGGATTTAAGATCTTCTAGAAAAAACATTGGCTTTGTTAACATGTGAAAATTAACAAAAGATAATAAGATAGAATTCTAATAATTTTTGTAGAAATTAAAAATTTCCTCCAACACAATTACATCAGACCCATTAAGTAAATTCATTCCAATGTCCGAAACCAACCTTTTCTAATACTAATGCATCTGTGTAAACAGAGTCAACCCAAGGAATAAATAAATATTATTTTTTTCCTGTCTCTTCCACAGTCACATCTGGGTATATTGGTAGCAAGCCAATTATCTATCTTATAAGACATGATATCATAAGGAAGGGTATTCTGTCCATTTGGAACAACTGAAAATCATTGTAATTTTATCTTGGTGCAGTAACTTGATATGGCACAGTGTGGGTTATGAATATATTTTATTTTTTTTTTACTGGGAAGAAGAGATTATAGAGATATTGGTTATCCAAGAGAGACTGACAGGTGTTGATAGTTGCCAGGTCAATATCCATTTACTTTTTCCTTGAATCTCAGAAAGCACTGAGGGATTGACAACAAGGAAACTTAAAACAACATCAAATATTTTATTGTCTCTTTTCTATTTATATTGTAACCACATGACAAAGTATCAGTCGTACAATATATCATTCTCTTTACCTCTATCTTTCTGCCAGAAATGTGGGCTTAATAGTGAGAACTCCAACAGCAATTTTTGCAACTGTGAATAAAAAGCCATGAAAACCTCTAAGATAGTTCACTTCACTTTCTTAAGACGCTGAACCAACACCAGAAAACACTCTCTGTAGTCTTCTTGTTAAATGAAAAAATATGGTTAAACCACTTTTGAAAGTCTACTACCTACAGCAAAATGTAAATCTTAATTGAAATATGTCCTCTCAGCTGTGCTTAAGCAACTGAGTCCTGAGCTTTTCAGGTTTTCAGTCTGAAAGAGTACACCTCTGGTGCTCAGAAAGGGAAGAGAAAGGACACCCTGTTCTCCATATAAATTAAAGAAGAGAAATCTGTGCATTTAAGTGGGCCATATAAAATTTATCAAGCAATTATCTCCTAACTCCTTCCTATCCAAATTACCTGATATGCTCTCCCTACTCCTTTATTCCACGTTACTGCCTTGTCCGGGATTCTGTCTCACATCACAACATGTCTTCTGTTATTTCCTTCTTGCAAGCTAGTTTTGTTTTCTCCATCTAAAAAAATCAACAATCATTGTGTATTTCAATTCCCATTTTCCTCAAATGCATTGATTCTTCTTATCTATTACTCTTTTCTCATACTCAGTGTCTTTGTCTTTATGGGGTTTGTACTTTGCTTTTCCCCATCCTTTACTGCCATTATATAATCAAATCTAATGACTTCTTAGAGAAAGTTAAAAATTCCTGCATAGCCACACGTGAACACAAAGTCACTGATTTTTAGCAAACCTATAAGATAGTCAGACATCCATTCAATTTCTTTTTTGTTAAGATTTTATTTATTTATTTGACAGAGAGAGATGACAAGCAGGCAGAGAGGCAGGCAGAGAGAGAGGAGGAAGCAGGCTCCCTGCTGAGTAGAGAGCCCGACTTGGGGCTCGGTCCCAGGACCCTGGGATCATGACCTGAGCCGAAGACAGTGGCTTAACCCACTGAGCCACCCAGGCGTCCCTCCATTCAATTTCTTAACTGAGTCTCAAATGCATCCTGAGTTCTAACCTAAACCTAAGTTCTACTTCTTACACGTTGTTCTATGACCAAATCCTTTCAGTTCAGTATTTTGTAACATTTAAATATTAATCAATTGATGCTTTGTCTGTGTATTTCTATGATAATAATTTGAATACTGTAGATTTATTGTTATATTTATAGATTTATAATCAAAGTTTCATCAGTTGAAGTTTTTGGAAATTTCAGATATAATGATTAACCTAAAATGATACTGCCTCAAATCCCTCTGATATCAAGGCCCAACACTTGATTATAGCCAAACCTGTGGTGGATAGTTCCATGGGAAATTGCAGTTACTTAACACTGATAGCATCTCATGTTCTCTCTCTCATTTTAGAATGTCTCCAACACAACCCAAAAGTGTAGGAGAGTTAATGTCCTCTGAGGACAGCTCTCAGTGAAGTGGAAATAAGAGCCATAGATAAAATTGTCAGTTTTCAGGTCTTCATGAGGACAACTTAAAGAAGTTTCTCAGGACCTTTCAGTAAATGCAAGCCTTCATTTTCTATCCACAACAATTATATCAACAATGTACCTCTTTGACAAAGTTGTTTCTTCACTGTATCACTTTCCCATTCTTTTCTACCTTGGATAATCTCCCAGATAAACTAACAGTACTCAAATCCTTTGTCCTACTCTTTGCTCTCAGGATAAATGGAGCCAAAAGACTTAGATTAATATCAAGTTCTGAATGGGATCTTAGAGCTATTTCTGTCCAGATTTTCATAAACATAGGGACCTTTGAATTATCAGGCTATAAATAAGTTCTAAATGGAGGGGGCAAAAGCAAAAAGTAGAAATTTTTATGTTTGATTTTTAATCATGATTAAAAATAATGTTAGTACATTATAAAAGTGTGGATCTTTGTAAAACAATGTCATAATGTAAGAAATAGGTTGCATAGTCCTTTTGAGAATATGAAACCAAGTGTTCAGGTGCCATCTAATTTCTTGTTTAATCCAGAACTTTGGTGTGCATTATCTTGAGGAATAGAATTTTGAAGTCCAGACAGACTAACAGAAAACTGACCCAAATGTGTGTGTTTATATTTCTGCTTTTGTTGTAAAAATCAAAGTGTGATTGCTGGTTTAAAATGGTAAAACTAATAATGTTCATGGACTCTATTATAAATTTTCTAATTGTATGGGAAGAATCAAAGAAACATAGAATTAATTGATTTGCAAATCCTCAAAGAGCTACAGGATCAGGTAGTGGTATGTTCTGATTCAACAGCATCATAATGCAGCATTTTATATGTGTGGCTAATGGATATTTTCATAAATGTTTGCTAGCTAGTCAGCCAATACAGAGAAATATTAGGTAGGGTCATTACTCACAGTTGTGTTTAATAAAATGAGAGAAAATTATCAAATGACACTAATAATAATAATCCTATAGCAGGCTAAATAATTCAATGATAATTACAAGTATTAATCTAGCTTTCTTCCCTGATTATGACTCTTCTCTCCTTTATCATAATGGGAGTAGCAGATTGTCTGCAATGAATTGTGAAAACCCAGCAGTGACTTTGGCAGTGAAGGCCTCCCATCAATTTTGATAGGTTAAAATGATTCTGGATGGTCTTGAGCAAATGTGTCAATTTTTTTTCTGTGTGTGTAATAAAAAGAAAGAAGCAATAGTAAATTCTTGCTGTTATTCCATGGAGCCAATAAAATCATACTGCCAACAAGAGGCTGTTGACATCGTAAGTGTGGTTAACTGTCCTGAAATACTAGGCCTCGAAATAAAATTCCAATATTTCACATAACCTCTTTTTTAAAAGAAAAAAAAAAACAAAACAAAACAACTATACTGCTTACATTTAGGGCCCTGCTGTTGTGTAACTATTTTTGAACATGTCTACTGTAAGTGTATATATATATATTTTTTTTTCTGTGCAATAAATTCATTTAGAGATAAATTTAGATTGCAAATTATTTGGGAGGAGGCATGGTATTTGTGGCTAGTCTTACAAGTAAAAAGGACTAAAAGAAAGAAGAAAAACATTTTTTATTACAGCATATTTACATCTGTCCAAAGTACTTATTTACTATCATACTGACTAATGTATAATACTGTACACAAAGAAAGAAGTTAAATGAGTTATAATTCAGTCGAAGTATAGCTGGCCATTTTAAAACTTACCACTGAATCTTTCTGGTATGAAATGTGATATCTGGCAATCTGGTCCAGTTCATTACATCAGGTCATTTGTATGTTCTTATTACCATTTTGATAGCATAGCACATTTTATAACCCAGACATTTTACAATGGAACTATGATGCATGTATTTTCAAAAGTATAGACATACATGAAGCTATGAGGTCAAAAAAGATGAATGTCCATAGTACCATATAGACTCAACAAATAAAAATGTCCAAGGCTCTGAGTGAGATTTATGAATATTTTATAAGATTAGGCCAACATGTGGTTTTGATATAAATCATCTGTTCTTAAATTAGAATTACAATCGTTGAGTACAGTGTTGAAAATGGCAGATAGATTTTAGCTATCTTTGCTCAGTAGGGAAAATGGAAAAATGTTTAGTTTGGTCAGAATTTCACTTAACTTCTGAAAAATCTTACGTTTGAGAGAACCCTTCTGAAATAAGAATCCTTAAAGACATAACCCCTTTGGCACAAGTTTTCAAGAAACTTGTTGGATGTTGTAGACAATTATATGGCACACGTACTGTTCTAGATGTTTCATGCCAATAATATGTAAGCCATACCAAGGCTACATATACATATAGAGATGTTCCTCAGCTTACAAGGGGGCTATGTACAGAGAAACACATAAAAAACTGAAAATGCATTTAATACCCCTAAACTATCAAATATCATAGCTTACCTTAAGCTTATTTCAACATACTCAGAACACTTACATTTGCCTGCATTTGGGCAAAATCATCTTAAGCAAAGCCTATTTTATAACAAGGTATCAAATATCACATGCAATTTATTAAATATTACACTAAAAAAAAGAAGAATGGTTATATATAGAATGGTTGTAAGAATATCAGGTGTTCATCCCTGTAATCTTTTAGCTGACTGGGAGCTGTGGCTCACTGCCCCTGCCCAGCATCACAAGACGGCACCATACCCATTGTCACTGGCCCTTTTTATAAAGACCCAAATTCAAAATTCAAAGTACAGTTTCTACTGAATCACTTTCACTTTCACATCTTTGCCAAATATATTGTAAGTTGAATCATTGTAAATCAGGAGCCATCTTATTTGAAAGTTAAATCACAGTCACCCGTATACACACAAAAAAAGGCCTTCATGTAGGGCCATCTATGTATCTCTAAACAACATAGCATGACCTATCAACAGCAAAAAATGGATGTGAAGGGGACAATTGCTTTGCGTCAGTACTCTGAGCAGTAACATACATGGCCTTACTCACCTAGCAGAACTCCAGAGCTAGCTGATGGCAAGGAATTTTACAAATGTTTGCTGAACAGCTTAAGCACTATTATTTTTAAATTAGTGTGCATATCTGTTTTCTAAAGATATGTTAATTTATTTTATGGACGTATTACAAAACCAAATAATTTCCTCTTATTTAAGTGGCAGGTAAATAGAATTCTTTTTAATTTAAATCAAATGGCTTTTTAGGGAAAATATACTAAAAATTCTGAAACTTGTATTGCTTATGAATCTTTTATTGGAATCCTTATCAAGTTGTATTTTTCAAGTTTTTCCTAAATAATCTTCAATGAATTGAAAATATTTTTTGGATTTTATTCAAGGCTATTAACTCACAATTTCACTTTGTTAAATATAGTGCTAAACGTTCAACCAAAACGTTGTGTCTTTTTTTTTCCACTACCACATCCTCCATCTACTGACTGGATTCTCTCCCCAACTAACACATATATACCATTGTCTATCTTTAGGATAAGTAAGGGTCATCTTTTGTCTTTATTCTATTCCTCGCATGCTTCTGAACTTGTTGAATTTTAATATAGTCACACCATAAGCATCACATATTTGATTCCCCTTTCAATAGTAAACAGTGCACAACCAGAGCATACCTTCAAAGCTATTAATAGACTTACTCTGATATATTATTTTTGTATTTTTGTAAATTAAAATAATTAAATTATAGAACAAGAGTTTCAGGTGGTAGGTGTTGTAAGTTTTACCCAAACTGACTTTTGTCAAACTCGTTTTTGTCATCATATATGACAAGTAGTTTTCTCACGTTTGTTTTTAGAATATCCTTGTATAATGAATATTTACACTGATATCTAGTATAAAAATCTTGCAATTTATTTTAGAAACATTAAGATATTGAAAATCAATCTATTTCTTTGATTCATTAAAGACATTTTTGGCTTGTTTCCAGTACTTTCTTACTGGTTAAAAAATGAATTTGAAGTAGTCTGAATTTCATTATTATATGGCACTTTCCCTTTGATGAATACAAAGACGATATTCTATATTAGCTATCTGAGAAGAATTTGTTTTTTTAATTTTATTTATTTGTGAGTGAGAGAGAGCACAAGCAGGGGGAGCAGCAGGGTGAGGGAGAAGCAAACTCCCGGCTAAGCAGGGATTCTGTTGCAGAACTGAGTCCCAGGACCCTAAGATCATGACCTGAGCTAAAGGCTCAGGCGTTTAACTGACTGAGCCACCCAGGTGTCCCAATCTGAGAAGAGTTCTGTATGTTATTCCTATTAATATGCAGTTTAAAGTCTAGGTGATTAACAATATTTTAGTGGCTATTACATAGATAGCACTATGTTCCAGGCAGAGAGTAAGAAAGAAATAGTAAATCAACCATATTCTATGCATTCTAAATGAAAATAATTAATCAATCATAATAAATCCTTCTATTTATGGAATATCAACTTATAAGCTTTCCTCCATATGAACAATGCCAAATACCAGAATAAAGGGTCATCTAATACAAATAAAGGATAGAATTAAAGAATTCTGGTAAGCCATTTAATTTTGAAAAATGGTGCTATATTGTTGCTGAGTTGTGGTTTTCAGTTACATAATATCTGATAAGTGTAGAAGTAACATGAGTGTTACGTGAGATGAGAAATGGTTTATAATTAAGATAATTTTAAAAGTACAGATAAATACAAATTTGTAAACATAGCATTATGGAGGAATAAAAATAAATGATAGCTACACACTCTAAAGTGAATAAATCTTGGAAAGTTAATAGAGAAGTAAAACAAGGGCAGTGCAAAAAGTATGGTACATTTTTATGAAGTTCAAACAAATTCTGTGAAACCATAGATGGACTTAAAGATACTATTATGTATCAAATATTGTAAAAATTAAGCAAGGAAATAGCAAACATAAAATAACCAAAGCATACAAACTTGGGTAGATACAATAGTTGTGATCATGTTCTACTTCAAAAAGAGATGAGTTAATAGATAAATAGAAGTATCTAGACTTTTTAGAAGTTAATAAAACTTTGCCTGTTATTTCTTAGTAATATAAAATATATGGTTTTCTAACAAAAACGTTTATCTTAAAAATATTTAAAAATAAATTTCAGGCTACTCATAAGGTTCTATTTACTTTTTCACTGAAGGAAAAGCTGGTTGTTGTAGTTGTAGTTGTTTGTTTGTTTTAGTCTCCTCCTGGTTTTTATTATTATAATGTTAGAATAAGGAATGTTAGATTGAAAAGTGAATTATTTTATAGACAAAATCATTACTTGATTCACCTCCTGGTACAGCAGATGGAACTCCTGAAAATATGCCCTTTTGCCTTACAGAAGAGTAACAGTTATGCTTACTTCTGAAACATACTTGGTGGTGGCCCTAAATAGTGACACCATAGTAAACATTTTGAATATTTGCAATTAATTTTTATAGTCATAGGGCTCCAAAAGGCACTGCTGGTATCTTAGCAGGTATTTCAATAAAGCTAAAAGTTGCCTGACTGTTTAAAAATATTAACAAGGCACAAAACGGCAGAAGTATTGTCCTCAGATATTATTTTTTTCCATATGCTCCTGATTCCAGACATGACAAGTTATTTTTTTAAATTTTTTTATAAAAGATTTTATTTATTTATTTGACAGAGATCACAAGTAGGCAGAGTCAGGCAGAGAGAGAGGAAGAAGCAGGAACCCTGCTGAGCTGAGAGCTCAATGTGGGACTCTATCCAAAAATCCTGGGATCATGACCTGAGCCGAAGGCAGAGGCTTTAACCCACTGGGCCACCCAGGCGCCCCCATGACAAGTTATTTTTGATAGCTATATATACAATCTATTTTCCAGTTATAAGAAAAATGGTTCTGCTATTTTTAACATTTTTTAAAAATTACATAATTTTTTAAATTAAAATTTTATTTTTTAATGTTTTAATTTTCTTTTCTTTTTTTTAAAAGATTTTATTTATTTATTTGAAAGACAGAGATCACAAGTAGGCAGAGAGGCAGGCAGAGAGAGAGAGAGAGGGAAGCAGGCTTCCTGCGGAGCAGGGAGCCCGATGCTGGGCTCAATCCCAGGACCCTGAGATTATGACCCGAGCCAAAGGCAGCAGCCCAAACCACTGAGCCACCCAGGCACCCCAATGTTTTACTGTTCAATATACTACTTAGAATATAAAACCTATTCCATTTGGTAAGATATTTACCATTTAAAAAATGGTAATTTTCTCATAGTGTGTTCCCCTCACATTGCTTTATTTTGAATAAAAAAAATTTCACAATAAACATAACTGATGCTTTCCTTTTGATTGTCCCTCTGTTGGTCATACTGTATATGAGCCATGACAATTAGTTTTACAAAATTTATTCATGTTTGTTGATATGTTTTATCATAACTAATTTTCCCTCCCTTATCTAGATTCCCCAGCTTTCAGACAGGTGGACACTTCAATAAACCATACCCAAGGGATGTATCAAGTACTTCTTAGACATCTCTCAGATTCTTGAGGTCTCGTTTTACCTAGGGATTTGCAAAAGGTTCTGCCAGAGGCACCACTGTGACAACTGATGACCATGGTCTATCTCCTGCTAAGCTCAAGAGGTCACTGGTTTCCAAGTTTATCTATACAATTAA
Organism: Mustela nivalis; assembly: GCF_964662115.1. Taxonomy (NCBI): domain Eukaryota; kingdom Metazoa; phylum Chordata; class Mammalia; order Carnivora; family Mustelidae; genus Mustela; species Mustela nivalis. The sequence goes on along the minus strand of NW_028136323.1, from coordinate 886,546 downwards.
TGCATTCCAGCAAGTTCTTTGTTTTTTAATATTAACAAACTTACTTTAAAGTTTATATGAAGAGGCAAAGACTCACAATAGTCAACATAGTGTTGAAGGAGAACAAAGACTGAGGACTGACTTCAAAGTTTACCATAACGATGGGGCGCCTGGGTGGCTCAGTGGGTTAAGCCTCTACCTTCGGCTCAGGTCATGATCCCAGGGGCCTGGGATCGAGTCCTGCATTGGGCTCTCTGCTCAGCAGGGAGCCTGCTTCTCCTCATCTCTCTCTCTGTCTGTCTCTCTGCCTATTTGTGATCCCTCTCTGTCAAATAAATAAATAAAATCTTTTTTAAAAAGTTGACCATAATGATAATTGTAAGCAAGATATTGTAATACCACAGAAAGACTAGATTAAAGGAACCGAATATATATTATCAATTATATTTTATATTTAATATAAAAGCAAAAGCAATACAAGAGAGCAAAATACAATCTTTTAAACAAATGGTTCTGGAGTAATGGTGAAGCTAAATGTAAAAATATAAAATAAAAATAAAATAAAATAATAAAATAAAATAAATCCAGGCAGATATCATACACTCTTCACAAAAATTAACTCAGATTGGATTATAAACCTAAACATGAAACATGTAGAAGGTAATATAGAAGAAAATTTAAATGACCTTGGTTTTGGCAATAACTTTAGCTACAAAAGCACAAGCACTGAATTTTAAAATGTCTACTCTGTGAAACACAATGCCGAGAGAATGAAAAGGCAAAGCACAGACTATGAGAAAAAATTTGCAAAATACACATCTGGCAAAGGACTGTTAATCAAAAATACACAAAGACCCCTTAAAACTCAACAATGGGGGAAAAACCTGATTAAAAATGAGCCAAAGACCTTAGCAGATACCTCACAAAAGAAAATATTACAGATGGCAAATAAGCATATAAAAAGATGCTTCACATCATATGTCATCAGGAAAATGCAAATTAAAACAAAAAAGAGACACCCGTACATACCCAGAATTCAGAACACTGAAAACAGAACACGAAATGTTGGTGAGGATGTGGAGCAACAGGAATGTTCTTCCATGTCTATTGAGAATAAAGAATGGAAAACAACTTGGCAGTTTCTTACAAAACTAATCATATTCTTGCCAGATGATTCAGCAGTAGCAGTTCTTGGTATTTATCCAAAGAAGATGAAATCTATACCCACAAAGAGGTCTATAGTAGTTTTATTCATAACTGACAAAAGCTTGGAAGCAACCAGGATATCATTCCACAGGTGAAAGGTCAAATAAAGTGTAGTACATGCAAACAATGGAATATTATTTAATGCTAGAGAAATGAATTACCAAGCCATGAAAAGATATGGATATAAATATTTAATAAATATTTGATTTTAGGCTTCTACCAGTCTATCAATAGTATTAGTATATTTTAACAGTGAATGCTCAGCATTCATGAATTTACCTAATAAAATATTTTGGGTTCAATATTTTAAATACTTCAACCTCTATGATTATATTCCTAATAATTTTGAATTGGGGTAAATAAACCTTAACTTTTTGTAACTTGTTTCAATATGCAAAAGAGCTCAATAAACTTTTAGAAAATAAAAATTTACAAAAAAAAGTTTAGTTTACTATTGCCAAATAATTTAAAACTTTATCTTATATTCAAATACACATATTTTTCTAAATTGATTTATATGCTACTAAAACCAAAAACTTTTAGTTATACTAGATTTCATATCATGCCATCAATGCCAGAAAGCCATCTGTCGATGACTTGTCTTAAATAGAGTTAAGATGGGCGTTATTACAATGCAAGATGGAAACAAAGATAGTATAACAATTGAGTGTTACATAACTTTTCTGTTTTGATCAAGTTACTAATCTACAAAAGGCTTTTATCGGTGACCGACTTGGGAATTTAACAAAACTTTTAAACTAGCATGTGCGACTCATTCCTAGAAAACAACACAATCAATAACACTTTATTTAGATTAAATCATGACTATTTCTCCATTTGAATAAAAAAGGTTGCAACTCCAATAAGTTTATTGAACGTGAAAAGTTGAAATGCTGTAATGCTCCTAAGGAATCAAATGATCCAGTCATGAATTACAAAAAAATGATATAAATACCAAAGTGTTTGTATAATTGTAATGTACAACTGCCCATTAGCGTTCAATAGTGTAGGCTTGTACAAGAACTCTATAAAAGAACTCCACTTCTAAACTGTGGAAAATATGTTCCCTTTCTCCCTATATACAACTATTAAGCCATTCATTTAGCTTTTAAAATATCCACTTAATACAGGCTTTTTACTCATTTGAACCCGGCAGCAGGGTTCTATTCTTATTGCTTACATCTGAAGGATAGACTTCTAGCGTAAGAGGTAAAGCCCATAAAGGAGCCCAATAATAACAACAAAATACAGTTTAGTGATCCCTTACAATCTGCCAGCTACCTTTCTGAGAATACTTCAATTAATAAAACATATAAAATAGCTGACCACAAAGAGCTTACATTCTTTTGAAATATAATAGTGAAATAAACCAATAATAGAGGGGCGCTTCGGTGGCTCAGTCCATTGAGTGACTGCCTCTGGCTTGGGTCATGATCTCAGGGTCCTGGGATGTAACTCCCCAGCAGGCTTTCTAGGCAGTGGGGTGTTTTCTTCTTCCTCTGCGCACCCTCCCAATTCTCTCTCTCTCTGTCTCAAATAAGGAAATAAACCAGTAATAGAATAATGATTGATGGTTGATGGCGATAAGTGTTACAAAGAAATACAAGAAAGGTAAAAGCCATTGGAGAATGCTGGGATGAAAGTTAATTTTATTTTGTGTCGGGTGGTTATATCTCATTTAGGAGATGTTATTTGCACAAAGACCCAGGAAGTGAAGGAGGGTGTTATACAAATATTAAAGAAAAAGATTGCTCTAGGCAGAGCAAGTAAGTATATAGACTTTGTGTGAAAAGCTTGTCTGTTACTTTTGAGGAAAAGCAAGGAGGCCAATGAGGAGTTCATAGTGGTGGAGAGAGGAAGAACGTATTGTACCTTCTAGTACATTGAAATGCCTTCAGTTTTTATTTAATATGAAAGGGGAAGATACCAAAAGACTTTCAACAGCAGAATAAAATCATCTGACTTGATTTTTAGGTTAAGTTGCTGTACCAAAATAAATTTGCAGGGAGAAAGGAGTGCAGTATGTGTGGAAGTGGGGCTATCAATCAAGTCAATAATTCAGGAACATATGATGGTGTTTTTAGCATGCTGGGTGATAATAGAAGTGGTGAGGTATGGTTTTTATTTTGTATATATTTTGATGGTGAATATTCCGGTGAACAGGATGGGGTATGTGCAGGACAGACAATATCAACATTTATTTTACCTGCACAAACAGAAGGGTGGAGTCTTCATTCCCTGATATGGAGAGAACTCTGAGTTCAATTGTTCTTTGTCATTAAATGGCATAGTGATGATGAGGATTTAGTCAGACAGTGAAAGAGAACAGTAAGCATAGTGTTAAGCGGTAAGACATTATAATACATTTGAACAACAAAAAACGTTGTGTTGGATCATGTGTTTGTGTGAGTAAATAAATAAATAAAGCTTCCTGGGCTTCTGATAGAGGTAAAGAAGACTAGTATATGATCCAAAGGGGCACGTGCACCAAATGTTTATAGCAGCAATATCCACAATAGCCAAACTATGGAAAGAACCTAGATGTCCATCAACAAATGAATGGTATAATATATATATATATATATATATATATATATATATATATATATATATGATGGAATACTATGCAGCCATCAAAAGAAATGAAATCTTGCCATTTGTGATGACATGGATGGAACTAGAGGGTATTATGCTTAGCAAAATAAGTCAACAAGAGAAAGACACTATCTTATGATCTCTCTAATATGAGGAACTGGAGGTGCAATGTGGGTGCTTGGGGACAGGAAAAGAGTAAATGAAACGAGATGGGATCAGGAGGGAGACAAACCATAGGAGACCCTTAATCTCACAAAACAAACTGAGAGTTGCCAGGGGGAGGGGAGGGTAGGGAGAGGGTGGTGGGGTTATGAACATTGGGGAGGGTATGTGCTGTGGTGAGTGCTGTGAAGTGTGTAAACCTGGCGATTCACAGACCTGTACCCCTGGGGCTAATAATACATTATATGTTAATTTAAAAAAAAAAGAGGAAGAAGAAGACTACTATAAATCAAATGCTATGGTTTTCAGCAAAGAGTGTGTAATCAGGCATATTTTATTAAAGTAACCATGTAAAATGATGGTTGAAAATTGGAATAACAGAAAACATAAAAATTAGAGATTTTAAAAAGAGATCTGGGACAGTGTAGAGAATATAATCAATGATATTATAATAGTGTTATATGGTGACAGATGGTGGCTATATTTATAGTAATCATAGAATAATGTATGGAGATATTGAAAACCTGAAACCAATGTAACACTGAATATCACTATACTCAAATAAAAAAATAGTAAAAATAAAACATTTTATTTTAAAAAGATAAAAAGAGGGACAAGAATTTGTAAAGTGAATTTCAAAAAGCTTAAAGATGAGGCTAAGACATACTCTGAACCTTGAGGAAAAAACCATTTTGAAAATTCTTCCCATTTTGAGAAAACTCAAATGAATCAATACCATAAAAGAACCCATTTTAACTGAGAGATGTAATGAATGCTCAAGAAATAATTTTATGACAGGATAATTCTTCCCTATGAAACAGCATACAGAAACCAGGGGAAACACCTGGAAGCAAAATAAACTATACTGAAAATAAGAATTAGGAAAAAGATAAATGATGAAAGATAAGAAAATTAGAACTGCGAGAGAGACCTAGTGAATAGAATTTTTAGCTTGTGGTTTAATGTTTTTGAGGATAATCTAGAGTTCATTACTGCCTTGAGACAGGCTGGTTGTAGGCAGTTTAGGCAGACCCCTAAGACAGGCCTACTTTGGGCAGATGGTGTTGGAGGAGGCCATTGGGCTGGACAAAGACAAATCCAACCATTTGACTAAAGTGTCTGTGAAGATGTTGAAGTCAGATGCAACAGAGAAAGACCTGTTAAACCTAATCTCAGAAATGGAGATGATGAAGATGATTGGACAGCACAAGGACACCATCATCCTGCTGGGTCCTGCACACAGGATGGTCCTTCGTACACTCTCATGGAATATGCCTCCAAAGACAACATACAGGAGTACCTGCAGGCCCAGAGGCCTCCTGACCTGGAGTACTGTTACAATATCAGCCACAATGCAGCAGAGCAACTCTCCTCCAAGGACCTGGTATCCTGTGCCTATCAGGTAGCCTGAGGCATGGAGTACCTTGCCTCCAAGAAGTGCATACACCAAGACCTGGCCACCAGGGAAGTGCTGGTGACAAAGGACAACATGATGAAGATCTCTGACTTCAGCCTTGCCAGAGATATCACCACATCAGTTACTATAAAAAGACAACCAACAGTGGACTGCCTGTGAAGTGGATGGTCCCTAAGGCCATGTTTGACCAGAGCTACATCCACCAGAGTGACTTCTGGTCTTTTGGGGTGATCCTGTGCAAAATCTTCAATCCTGGAGTGCCTGTGGAGGTGGCTTTCAAGCTGCTGAAGGAGTCATTTGATGGATAAGCCAATAAGTGCACCAGTTATACACAATAATGAGGGGTGGCTGGCATGTGGTTCCTTCAAGCTGCTGGTAGAAGACCTGGATCATACTGTGGCCTTGACCTCCAACCAGGAGTACCTGGACCTGTCCTTGGCCCTGGAACAATACTGTCTATGCTTTCCCAACACCTGAAGCTCCACCTGCTCCTCAGAGAAGAATTCCACCTTCTCTCATGTGCCGTTGCCCAGGGAGGCCTATCTGCCCTGACACCCAGCCCAGCTTGCCAATGGTGGACTCAAATGACTAGTATCCCTATTACTCCTGTCCAGATTACGTCATAAGCTGTAACCCTTACCCCCCACCCTCCCTGCAAGACTCACTGCCTTCTCCTTTGTCCCTTTCCTACTGGCAGGAGCCAGAAGCCTACCTGAGGCCTTCACCCCTTGAAGTTCACCTCTCTTCCCCTTCCTCTTCCTCCTCCTTACAACCTGCTCATAAAAGAAAGGCACAGAGAGGCAGGTACTTGCTTGTGGCTACTTCCTTCCCGCCCATATGTTGGACCAAGACCCCTCCCTGGAATCTGGTACTGCCTGGACTTTGAGGGAGTGGGAGATGAGGCATGCCAGTGAAAGCTGTTGGAGCTTTCCTGTTTTGGTTTTGTCTGCTTAGCATAACATGTAAGACTGAGTTCTGGTGGCAGGGACCTAGTCCTTGGTGCTATAGCACTAGCGAGGGGAGGTCAACTGCTGTGGGCCTTGGCTAAGAGCAACCCCTGCTCCAGAGATATGGTGCCAAGGGCTTATTAATTTTGATACTAATTTGCTTTGCTGACCAAATACCTGGTATCAAAAGATGGGAAGGCAAAGACTGAAAGCAGTGTTGTGACCATGGGGTCCAGCCCCAAACTATGAAGAAAACACAAAGTGTATAAATCTGAGTAAGTATATATTTACACACCTTTTTAAATAGGTTGTTATCAAAGATTTAATCAATGGGTAATATGCTCCTCGTGGCTGGGAAGCATCAGTTGCCATATATTTAAAAAAAAGAAAAGAGGTGTCTGGGTGGCTTCCTCCATAAGTGTCCCTTCTTTTCAGGTCATGATCCCAGGGTCCTGGGATGGAGCCCCACATCAGGCTCTCTGCTCAGTGGGAAACCTGCTTCTCCTTTTCCCTCTGCCCTGCTTATAGTTCCTCTTCCTATCTCTCTGTCTCTCAAATAAATAAAATATTTTAAAAAAAGAAAGAAACAAAATGTTTTTGAAAGGTCTTTTTTTTTTTTTTAAATTTTCTAGGGGTGCCTGGATGACTCAGTTGTTTAAGCAGATGTTTGCCTTTGGCTGAGGTCATGATTCCAGTGTACAGGGCTCCAGCCCTGCATGGGACTACTTGCACCCCAAGGAGCTTGCTTCTTCCTCTCCCTTTGCACGTGATTCCCCCCGCTTGTGCGCTTCCACTCTCTCTCTCTCTCTTTCTCTCTCTTGCTGTCAATAAACAAAATAAAATCTTTTCTTAAATAAATAAATAAATAAATAAATAAATTTCTAAACCTACTTTCAGTTTAGGTCCCTTAACAAAAATTGCTACTGCTTCATTTAAAAAAAAAAAAGATAATTTAGAAATGTGCTTCCAGAGCTAAAAAGCTGTTTTGTTTTTTTTTGTCAGGATTAAATATAGAAGTGCTTTAAAAAGTAAAAGAAAAAATATGCTATATTAACACTAATCACACTATAACTTTGGTGGTTATATCAAGATAATGAAAAGTGATTTTAAAGCAAATTTCATTATCAGACATAAAGATCAAGTCAAAATTACAGAAGAGTAAAAGGATGAATTCATCAGGGAGTATAATAATTCTTGACTTTTAATACTTAATAACAGATTTGGTGATATATAGGGAAAAACTAAGAACAAAAATCATAACTTCTACCTTAGAAGAGAAATGGAAAAAAATTTCAACACTTTTATTTTAAGATTATATAGACAAATGGTCATCAAATTGGTAAGATATGTAAGACTTGAACAAAATTATCAACTAACTAGATATGCTTGATATTACAGAACACTCCCAACAACCGCAGACTACATATATCTTAAGCCTTGATTTTCTTTGCAAAGGTCAACATTGATAATGTTCTAGTCATACATCCGTGTACCAGGAAAGAAGTAGCATATTTCTTGAAAGACACAGCTATCAAAGCTCCATTGAGAAACCGTAAAGATGGAGAAGGGATTTGAAAATTATATATCTGATAATGGACATCTATTCTGATTATTAAAAAATGAATAAAAATAAAAAACCTTACTAATAACCAAACAGAGTATCCAATTTTACATGTGAAGAAAATTATTGCAGAGACATGTCACCAAAAGGATATGGATGGCTTATAAGCACATGACAAGTTTCTCAACATTTAGACATTAAAGAAATACAAATTAAAATCATAATGAGACATGCTTAAATATCTATTAGAATGGCTAAAATTATAAAGGCTAATTGTACTTCGTCTGAGCTAGATTGAGAAGCAACAAAAAATCTAAACTGTTGTTGGCATATATCATGATACCACCACTTTGGAAAATATCTGCCATATAATAGGTTCAGTAGACAATTTGTAAATTTCAGAAAAAAATAATGTTGAGAGTATACTGAATTTCATAAGTCATTTCAATATTTTTTTCCAAAAAATAAACTATGTAAAACATGCCTTAAATTTACTTTCAAAATATTTTATAGCATATAATGGACAATATACATAAGCCTTAAAGAAACAATCATATAAATAACCATTTCATACCTACTTAAAAATTGCATAATACCACACTCCTCAATCCTCTCTGAATGCTCTAAAATAACCCTTCAAAGGAAATACATTTTTAAAAATGACAGATTTTTTTGGCAAATAATTTAATAAATAAAAGTTTCATTCATCTACGTAGATCATAATAAATGTTTTTAATAAGCATGAAATTATAACTCTGAAGTGTGCTAAAATGAAACCACCTGCTAAGGGTGAGAGAACAAAAATAAACATCATTTTTCCAAATAAGAGGAATTTATTACCTTTGAATCAAAGCATGTGGATTTGTTCAAACTGGCAATAAAGGAATATGGAAACACAAACCATAGAAAGTCATATTTTAGATTTCTAAAAGACTTCAAAGTGAAGAGTATACATTTTTTAAATGTTACATAATGCTACATAATGACAAGATGACAGGTTGTGACAAATAGCATTTTAAAAGCTCTACTCATAATGGAACGGAAGGTGTCATTTCCCTATAATTTTATATATGTCATTAATTTACTATATCTGGATACAACATATTACCAAACAGATGTTCATCAAAGAATAAATCATTTTTAATGGAACATAATAATTTGAACCTACATGTATTAATCATTTTTTTCGATCAAACATTTATAGTCTCGCTAAACTTTTTATCAGTTGTCGACAAAATTAAAAAACAATAGGATAAAAAGTCGAGTTTGGAAAAGTAGATTTTCTTTGAAATTTGCATTTAAATGAAAATATTTGCTGATATTTTTAAAACTTTAAATGTAATTTTATATATATGTATACTCAAATGATATAAAATTTTTGGAGACTTAATATAGTTTGGGGCACATGGTAAGCAATAATCAATTTTTTTGTTGAACCAAGTGTTCTTGTATGATTTTTCTTAATTATTCTAGTACCACAATTTATACTTCTAAGATTTTTCCACCCCCCCATTTTAATATCTCTTAAGGTGGCACTCACCTTGCACTTGATGACATATCCTAGTTTAACTGACAGCCTTTCTCTTTCTTAGTCGAACATAAACTATAGTGCATCTTACCCTTGATGAAAGCTAGGATGCAATTAAATACACTATTATGGTTACGATTCTGATATTTGAAATCCTCCGGTAGCTCCCTGTGCCCCCACAGTGTAGTACCTCACCTCCTCGCCATAGTATACAAACCTTCTCACCCCCAGTGTCAACCCCGGGGCTCAGCCTCCATCCCCAGGTGATGCTGCCAGATCAGCTGTCGGTTGTCATGAACTTGCTGTAGTTACCCGAATGCACTGTGCTGCCTCCTGGCACTCTGAAACTTGACACACTCATCCTCATTCTTCGCTTTGCCCTTGTCTATCACCTCCCCTGAAAATCTGTTCCTAAGGGGCTTTTCCCAGCTCCAACATACCCTTGGCAGTCTTTTATCTCCCTGTGGTAAAGCCTGTCACACTGCACCATGGACATGCCCGTTGTCCCCTGAGAAGAGAAAAGGGACAGTGAGGGCCCCCCAGCATTTGCAGCTCTAGTGCAGAGCCCCATGCCTGGCTTGCAGGAAATGCCGAATCATGAAGACAAACAGAGATCATCCTCTGGCTAAAACCAGCTCTTCTTTGCCTACCACAGGATCTGAATCAATAAAGGGCAACCAGTTATTATTGCTGTTTGTCTAGGGATTTTTACCCCATATATTTCCCAGGTCTTTACTCTTTTTATAGCACTTTAATTCAGGCTTCAACCACTTCTTAGTCAGATCAGGTGAAATCATTTTCCTTCCCATACCCTCGATGTATTTCACATCTAGTAATTCTTTATTTAAAGATCTTATTTACCCATTTGACAGACAGATCACAAGTAGGTAGAGAGGGAGGCAGAGAGAGAAGGGGGAAGCAGGCTCCCCGCTGAGCAGAGAGCCCGATGTGGGGCTCAATCCCAGGACCCTGAAATCATGACCTGAGCCGAAGGCAGAGGCCTAAACCACTGAGCCACCCAGGAGACCCCATATCTGGTAATTTTTAATCAACGTGGATATGCTGCATCAAATAGTTCCTTCTTCTTCAAATATAAATATATAAATATATTGATCAAGTCACTCACATGTCTTAGGAGAATGTCATGCCTTTAGTAGCAAACTTGAAATCTTGGCCATTGGTTTTGATTTTTGATTTTTGTTTTGGTTTGATTTGGTTCGGTTTTTGTAATTTTAAAAATGCCTCCAGCCCTTGGCTCTGTCTGACCTGATTGCTTTCAGCTGTTTCTGCAACAAAATCGTCCAGGCAGCGAAAACTCTCATTGTTTACAGTGGCGCCCCCTTCTGAACACTTTGTTAATAAAAAGCTTTTTTTTTTTTTTTTTTTGGCTATGATAAATGTGGAACAACAATGAGGTATTTCAAAGAGGTGAACCACAGATAAATTTCTCTAAGGTTGGGGTGAGGGTTACTCAAAAAGGAACTTGACAAGGCTTTTAAAGATATCGACAATCATTATAACATAATGTGACTGATTGTTACCGTGCTCTTAACTGGGCAAACACTTGTTCGCTTCCAAGAAAGACTAACATAGTTGAGATGGTTCTAGCGGCCTTCTAGCACAGGGTCTCATGAGGCAGGGATTCTAGCCACTGGCTGTGCAAGGCATGAGGCCTGTTAGTGATTCTATTTTTTCCTCTGCAGAATGGGTCTTTCTACATTCCAGGTCCTTTCTACCCCAATAAATAATGCGGCAATTCTCTCAGTGATTTGTACTTTTGGTTTAAACAGCCAACTGTCTCTTTAAAGGACTTTTGTTTAAATTCCTTAAAAAAAAAGTCTTTTTAAAAAAATCTTTTTCTTATTTTTAATTTTTTAATCCCATATGTTTACTCTGATCATGGAACTTTGTCATTATGACCTTCTCGGCTGAATAAAATATTCACCATCAGCACCTACTGCTCTCCTCTCCTGGTGGTCTCTCCAGAAGGGGACTTCTCTAGCTCTTCTAGCCGGAGATGGGCACTTCCCCTCTACCCCTGTTGCCGGACCAGCCTTACCTATCCTGCAGGGTCAGGTCGTTCTGGCCTTTTATCTGTTGTTCTCTTCTGAGTGGTTAGTTTTTCATAGATACCGTGCTTTGCTTTTGTCAGGATTTACCCTGGACTATCAAAACCCTTTTCTTGTGCCAGTGAAGCTTAAGAAACAGTCGGATGAGAGAACCAGGAACTCGAACAGATCATATTTATCCTGAATGTTCTGTCCAAAATGAAAAATACATTTCTGAGGAGCCTCAAGATCTCTGAGAAGAGAAGTTTCACCAACTCTGTCATGTAGGGGCATCAATTCCGATTCTGTGTCAATTTTCCTACTTTCCCAGCTAATAATTCTCTACCTCATAAAGCCCAATCTCAACCGTTTCCTCTCTCAAATGCAGTTGCTCTTAGAGTCTTCACATGGCACTTGGGGCCTGCTGGTCATTGGCTACTGCGCTCTGTACTTTGGGTCTAACAGCTGCGCGGCATCAAGATGAGAACGTCTCTTGTTCTAAGACTTAATATAGTTTGGGGCACATGGTAAGCAATAATCACAATTTTAGTTGATCCAAGTGTTCAAACTTTTCTTAATTATTCTAGTACCACAATTTATAGTTCTAAGATTTTTCCACCCCCCCATTTTAATATCTCTTAAGATGGCACTCACCTTGCACTTGATGACATATCCTAGTTTAACTGACAGCATTTCTCTTTCCTAGTCGAACATAAACTATAGTGCATCTTACCCTTGATGAAAGCTAGGATGCAATTAAATACACTATTATGGTTACGATTCTGATATTTGAAATCCTCCGGTAGCTCCCTGTGCCCCCACAGTGTAGTACCTCACCTCCTCGCCATAGTCTACAAACCATCTCACCCCCAGTGTTAACCCCGGGGCTCAGCCTCCATACCCAGGTGATGCTGCCAGATCAGCTGTCGGTTGTCATGAACTTGCTGTAGTTTCCTGAATGCACTGTGCTGCTTCCTGGCACTTTGAAACTTGACACACTCATCCTCGTTCTTCACTTTGCCCTTGTCTATCACCTCCCCTGAAAATCTGTTCCTAAGTGGTTTTTCCTAGCTCCAACCTACCCTTGGCAGTCTTTTATATCCTTGTGGTAAAGCCTGTCACACTGCACCATGGACATGCCCGTTGTCCCTCTGAGAAGAGAAAAGGAACAGTGAGGGCCCCCCAGCATTTGCAGCTCTAGTGCAGAGCCCCATGCCTGGCTTGCAGGAAATGCCAGATCATGAAGACAAACGGAGATCATCCTCTGGCTAAAACCAGCTCTTCTTTGCCTACCGCAGGACCTGGATCAATAAAGAACAGCCAGTTATTATAGCTGTTTTTCTAGGGATATTTCCCCCATATATTTCGGGGGTTTCTTGTTAGCCCTAGAGGGCAATGTTTTTTCTTCTGGAGGGCAGGCAGAGGGCTGCATTGTAGTTCTGGAACTGCCAAACTGGAGGGCTTGTGGGCCAGGAGTTGAGGACAGAAGTCTGAGAACACAAGCAACCTTAGGGTCTGGGCAAGGACATGGCAGGTACGCTCTGCAGATGAAACAAGATCTCGTGCATCTGAAATCAGGTGAGGATCTGACAAACGCTCAGGTTGGATTTTTTGTCCCTTATGGCCCTCTTCATGAAGAGGTGGTGGATCACGAGGCCATGGAATTTTTCCCACGATGGGAGTTGTGAGATTCTCCAAACCGTAAAGATTCTTCTGCAGGGCGATTGAGACCTGTTGGTTGGCTCCAGGACTTCCCATACGGATCGATTCCAAGTAGGGTTCTAAGGATGGATGGCTGGGGAGCCCGACTCTCATTCCTCTTGTGTCCTAGTGACAAGACAGGTTAGATCTGCTGGATCTGGGGGAGAAACTGAGAGGGTTGAGTTGAAATGGACTCTCTTGTGGATGGGTCCTAATGTGGGTTTGTGTCCATGGAGAACTTGGAATGAGGCAGTGGCACAGGGTCCCTGAAGGGTTCTCCTAACCAGAGGCTTTGACTCAGCTCCAACGTGCAAGATTCCCACGTGGAGACGAGATTTCTTCTGATGGGTGCCTCAAGAAACAGCCATATGCTGCTATTGGAATCCAGGCCTCTGAGGAGAGATGCCTGGACAACAAAGCAATGGATCCGATTAAGATCTAGGGGCCTGCTCACTGCAATTTACCTCTGGGGACATCTGTCCACGGGTCTAAGTGCAGGTAGATGCTCAGCTGGTGTCAGACCGCCCTTGTTTTTCCTGGGCAGTCAACACTATTGGGATGGCCCCGGGCACTTTGGAGGTTTATCATCCTATTTCTAGGTTTGTGGCCAATGGAATGGGCAGAATTCCCAGGTACAGTCCTCAGGTTTGGCTCCAAGAACCTGTGCCTGTAGGTTTTGTGGGCCAGGGCTGTGGGGACAGTTGTCTGAAAACACAAACTCGGCTTAGGTTTCGGGTCGTAGGTATTGCAGGACTGATCTACAGACAGTGAGGAGAACTCTTCAGGATATGAACAAGGGGGCAAGTGTGAGACGCTTGCTCAAGATTTTGTCTCTGGATATTGTGTCACTGATGGCCGTGGAATGTCCGGGTGGCCTCATGGGCCATGGACGAGTCTTCCTCTCTGGGCATTTGGCCCGATCCGAAGAGTTTGGGGTTATTCTTTGAGATGGGAGGAGTTGGTTTTGTTTTGTTTTTACCTCAGGTGTCCCACCAAAAGAGAGTTTCCAGAGCAGAGCCCTGGGGAGGGGCGAGGGGACAACCAGAAAGCTGGTTAAAACTTGGGGCCTAGGGGCATGGCAAGCCCATTATGACGTCTAATGGTCCAGCCACTGAGAAGACTTACTAGAGGACAGGACTCACGCTGAGGGTCAAAATGCGTGTTTGTGCCCTCTTCGTACCTAAGCATGGGCGGGGCATAATGTGTCAGGGTCAGTGTCAGCGTTTGGGTTAGGGTTTGGGGCAGGCTCACAGTCAGTGTCAGGGTCAGGGTTAGTGGTTACTGTTAGGGTTAGCCCCGCTCCTGGGTCATGGACCCATCCGTTCAGGGTCTCAGGATAAACCCTGTGCAGAAGGGTGTAGACCCTCCACCTGATCCCACTTAACCAGCCTTAAACTGGTGTGTGAACATAACTTGCCCACCAGACATCTAAACCCTCATCAGCCTGATCCTGCTTGGGGCATCTTCTCCCACGATGGCATGGCAAGGTCCTCTTTACACACAGACACACAGACACCCAGAGGCACACACACACACACAGAAACGGGGAAGAGACCTAGGGCTACACCCGTGGATCAGAAGGTGTGGGACTCTCTGACTCTGAGCCCCCTGGTGTCACCTTTTGATTTTATTAGCCAAAGGGTCTGAGGCATTGGGGAAACATGATATGACCTGAAGGGAGGCGACGTGTCTGGCGGGTGAGCTCTCTTCTCCCTGCATCCTCCCGGCTTCAGTACAGCAGAAGAACATGTCGCTTCCTTTAGGATGTGCCTAGAAATGAGCTGGGCAGGGGTTTTTTCTCTGTAATGGGTTGCCTGGATACATGGGTTGCAATTCCGTTGGGCTCTGTCGTCAGGGAAGTGAGGCCACCACTGCCTGGGGGCTCCTTACCGAACTTCCTGCTGTAGCAAAGCTCCCTGAGCCACCGGTGCGCAAGCTGCTCAGGCTCACACTCCACTCAATGCAGTGCCCATCCAGTGACCCCCATTCAGACTCCACCCAGCCCTTGGGAGGCCTGGGTGCAGCTATTGTCCCCGCTGGAGGCAACAGAGCTGGGTTTAGACTAGGTTAGTGTTAGGGTTAGGGTTTAGAAAGACTTAGGGTCAGGGTTAGGTTTAGACCTCGTTGGGGTCAGGGTTAGCGTAAGGCTTAGGGTAGGGGTCAGGGTTAGGGTTAGGTTCATGGTTAGGTTTAGGGTCAGGCTCACAGTAGGGTCACGGTTAGCGTAACGATCAGAGTCAGGGTCAGGGTCAGTGTTAGGGTGACGGTTAGGTTTAGGGGCAGGTTCAGGGTCATGGTCAGATTTAGGGTCAGGTTCAAGTTTTGGTTTGGGGGCAAGGTTCATGTCAGGGTTAGGGTTAGCTTTGGGACAGGTTTAGTGTCAGGGTTAGGGTCAGGGTCAGGGTTAGGTTCATGGTTATGGTAAGGTCAGCTTTATGTTTAGGATCTGTTTTATGAGTAGGTTAAGAATCAGGGTTAGCTTTAGGGTTACGATTATGTTCAGGATCTTGGATTGGGTCAGAGTTAGGTATACATTCAGGGTTAGGGTCAGTGTTAAGGTCAAGGCCAGGGTAAGGTTTAAGGTTAAGGTCTGACATAGGCAAAGTTCAGAGATAGGGGTATGATATGATCAGGGTCAGGTAGAGGGTCAGGATTATTGTTAAAGTGGGGTTAGGGTTAGGGCTAGGTAGGTTGAGGGTTAGGGTTAGACCAGGTTAGGGTCAGTGTCAGTGATAATGTTAGGGGTTAGTTTTAGGGTTAGGTTCAGCATTAGGTTTCGGGTCAGGGCCCGTGTTAGTGTCAGGGTCAGGATTACGTTTAGGGTTACAGTTAGGGTCAGGCTCACATTCAGTGTCAGGGTTATGGTTAGGGTCAGGGTCAGGGTCACTGTTAGGGTCAGGGTTACGTTTCTGGTGTTTGCCTGGGTCAGGGTCAGGGTGAAGTCTAGGGCCAGTGTCAGGTTTACGGTCAGGATCAGGTATTGTTTTAATGTCCACATTCGGGTCAGCGACAGGGTTATATCGTTGTCAGTGTTAGGGTCATGGTTAGGTTTCGGCTCAGGGCCAGGATGAGGTATAGGGTCAGGGTCTGGTATAGGCAAAGTTCAGAGATAGGGTTATGATCATAGTCAAGTATAGGGTCAAAGTTAAAGTTAAAGTTTAGGGTTAGTGTTAGGGTTAGCGTTTGGTGGACGGTTAGGGTTAGAACTTGTTAGGATCAGGGTCCGTGGTAGGGTTAGGGATTAGTGCTAGGGTTGGTTCAGCGATAGGATTCTGGGGAGGACCCGTGTTACTGTCAGGGTCACGGTTGCATTTAGGGTTAGAGTTAGGGTCAGGTTCACAGTCAGGGTCAGGTTTAGTGTTCAGGTCAGGGTCAGGGTACTGCCAGGGTCAGGGTTAGATTTATGGTCATGGTCTGGGTCAGGGTCAGGGTGAAGTCTTGGGCCAGTGTCAGGGTTACGGTCAGGATCAGGTATTGGTTTAAAGTCCACATTCAGGTCAGCGACAGGGTTATGTAGTGGTCAGTGTTAGGGTCATGGTTAGGTTTAGGCTCAGGGCCAGGGTCACGTATAGGGTCCGGGTCTGGTATAGGCAAAGTTCAGGGTTAGGGTTATGATCATAGTCAGGTATAGGGTCAGGGTTATTGTTAAAGTTAGGGTTAGTGTTAGGGTTAGCGTTTGGTTGACGTTTAGGGTTAGAGCTTGTTAGGATCAGGGTCTGTGGTAGGGTTAGTGGTTAGTGTTAGGGTTGGGACCAGCGATAGGATTCGGGGGAGGGCCCGTGTTAGTGTCAGGGTCAGGGTTACATTTAGGGTTAGTGTTAGGGTCAGACTCACAGTCAGGGTCAGGTTTAGTGTTCAGGTCAGGGTCGGCGTCACTGTTAGCGTCAGGGTTAGATTTATGGTCATGGTCTGGGTGAGGGTCAGGGTGAAGTTTAGCACCAGTGTCAGGTTTAGGGTCAGGTATAGGTATTGGTTTAAAGTCCACATTCGGGTCAGGGACAGGATTGTGTAGTGGTTAGTGTTAGTGTCATGGTTAGGATAAGGGTCAGGGTCAGGGTCAGGTGAAGGTCAGGGCTAGGGTCAGGTTTAGGGTCAGGCTTTGGTATACGGTCAATGTTCGGTTCAGTGTCACAGTTAGGTTTGTCGGTAGCATTTGGGATTGGGGTTAGAGTTAGAGTTAGAAGTAGGGTTATGGTTAGGGTTAGCGTTAGACAGCGTAAGGTCAGGGTTAGGATTTGGTTTAGGGTAGGGGTTAGTGTTAGGGTCAGGGTCAGCGTTAGGTTTAGGTTCAGGGTCCGTATTAGGGTCATGGTTAGAGATACATTTAGGTTTAGGGTTAGTGTCAGGCTCACAGTCACGGTCATGGGTAGGGTTAGGGTCAGGGTTATGTCCGCGTCAGGGTTAGGATTAGGGTCATGGTCAGGGTCATGGTTAGTTATGAGTCTTGGTTACAGTAATATCAATGTTAGGTTTAGGTTCAGGGTCCACATCAGGGTCAGTGTCAGGCTTAGGTTTAGGTTTAGGGTTCCGGTCAGGATCACAGATAGGGTCAGGGTCAGGGTCAAGGTTTGGGTTAGGGTTTGGGGCAGGCTCACAGTCAGTGTCAGGGTCAGGATTAGTGGTTACTGTTAGGGTTATCCCCGCTCCTGGGTCATGGACCCATCCGTTCAGGGTCTCAGGATAAACCCTGTGCAGAAGGGTGTAGAAACGGGGAAGAGACCTAGGGCTACACCCGTGGATCAGAAGGTGTGGGACTCTCTGTCTCTGAGCCCCCTGGTGTCACCTTTTGATTTTTTTAGCCAAAGGGCCTTGGGCATTGGGGAAACCTGATATGACCTGCCATGGAGGGTACGTGTCTGGCAGGCGAGCTCTCTTCTCCCTGCATCCTCCCGGCTTCAGTACAGCAGAAGAACATGTCGCTTCCTTTAGGATTTGCTTTGAAATGAGCTTGGATGGGGGGTTTTCTCTGTAATGGCGTGCCTGGATACAAAGGTTCCTATTCCGTTGGGTTCTGTCGTCAGGTAAGTGAGTTCAACACTGCCTGGGGGCTCCTTACCAAACTTTCTGCTTCACCAGAGCTCCCTGTTCCACCGGTCCCCAAGCTGCTCAAGGCTCACCCTCCACTTAATGCAGTGCCAATCCAATGACCCCCATACAGCCTCCCCCAAGCTCCTGGGAACCTGGGTGCAGCTGTTGTCCTCGCTGGAGAGAACAGAGCTGGGTATAGACTAGGTTAGTATTAGGTTTAGGGTTAAGAAAGACTTAGGATCAGGGTTAGGGTTAGACGTCATTGGGGTCAGGGTTAGCGTAAGGCTTAGGGTAGGGGTCAGGGTTAGGGTTAGGTTCATGGTTAGGTTTAGGGTCAGACTCACAGTAGGGTCACGGTTAAGGTTATGGTCAGAGTCAGGGTCAGGGTCAGTGTTAGTGACGGTTAGGTTTAGGTTCAGGTTCAGGGTCATGGTCAGATTTAGGGTCAGGTTCAAGTTTAGGTTTGGGGGCAAGGTTCATGTCAGGGTCAGGGTTAGGTTTGGGACAGGTTTAGTGTCAGGGTTAGGTTCAGGTTCAGGGTTAGGTTCATGGTTATGGTAAGGTCAGCTTTAAGTTTAGGTTATGTTTTATGTGTAGGTTCAGGATCAGGGTTAGCTTTAGTGTTATGATTCTGTCAGGATCATGGATTGGGTGAGAGTTAGGTTTACAGTCAGGGTTAGGGTCAGTGTTAAGGTCAAAGCCAGGGTCAGGTTTAAGGTTAAGGGCTGACATAGGCAAAGTTCAGAGTTAGGGTTATGATCAGATTCAGGGAGAGGGTCAGGATTATTGTTAAAGTGGGGTTAGGGGTAGGGTTAGAGGTAGGTTGAGGGTTAGGGTTAGACCGGGTTAGGGTCAGGGTCAGTGATAATGTTAGGGGTTAGTTTTAGAGTTAGGTTCAGCGTTAGGTTTCGGGTTAGGGCCCGTGTTAGTGTCAGGGTCATGGTTACGTTTAGGGTTAGAGTTAGGGTCAGGCTCACAGTCGGGGTCAGGTTCAGTGTTCAGGTCAGGGACGGGTCACTGTTAGGGTCAGGGTTAGATTTATGGTCATGGTCTGGGTCAGGGTCAGGGTGAAATCTTGGGCCAGTGTCAGGGTTACGGTCAGGATCAGGTATTGGTTTAAAGTCCACATTCGGGTCAGCGACAGGGTTATGTAGTGGTCAGTGTTAGGGTCATGGTTAGGTTTAGGCTCAGGGCCAGGGTCACGTATAGTGTCAGGGTCTGGTATAGGCAAAGTTCAGGGTTAGGGTTATGATCATAGTCAGGTATAGGGTCAGGGTTATTGTTAAAGTTAGGGTTAGTGTTAGGGTTAGCGTTTGGTTGACGTTTAGGGTTAGAGCTTGTTAGGATCAGGGTCTGTGGTAGGGTTAGTGGTTAGTGTTAAGGGTTGGGTTCAGCGATAGGATTCTGGGGAAGGCCCGTGTTAGTGTCAGGGTCAGGATTACATTTAGGGTTAGTGTTAGGGTCAGGCTCACAGTCAGGGTCAGTTTGTTGTTCAGGTCAGGGTCAGGGTCACTGTAAGGGTCAGGGTTAGGTTTATGGTCATGGTCTGGGTCAGGGTCAGGGTGAAGTTTAGCGCCAGTGTCAGGTTTAGGGTCAGGTATAGGTATTGGTTTAAAGTCCACATTCCGGTCAGGGACAGGATTATGTAGTGGTCAGTGTTAGTGTCATGGTTAGGATTAGGGTCAGGGTCTGGGTCAGGTGAAGGTCAGGGACAGGGTCAGGTTTAGCGTCAGGCTTTGGTTTAGGGTCAATGTTCGGTTCAGTGTCACAGTTAGGTTTTGGCGGTAGGGTTTGGGATTGGGGTTAGGGTTAGAGTTAGAAGTAGGGTTATGATAGGGTTAGGGTTAGACAGCGTAAGGTCAGTGTTAGGGTTTGGTTTAGGGTAGGGGTTAGTGTTAGGGTCAGGGTCAGCGTTAGGTTTAGGTTCAGGGTCCGTATTAGGGTCATGGTTAGAGTTACCTTTAGGTTTAGGCAAGGGTCAGGCTCACAGTCACGGTCTGTGTTAGGGTTAGTGTCAGGGTTAGGTCAGCGTCAGGGTTAGGATTAGGGTCAGGGTCTGTGTCATGATTAGGTTTGAGTCATGGTTACGGTAAGGTCAGATTTAAGTTTAGTTCAGGGTCCACATCAGGGTGAGTGTCAGGCTTAGGTTTAGGTTTAGGGTTCAGGTCAGGATCACATACAGGGTCAGGGTCAGGGCTTGGGTTAGGGTTTGGCGTAGGCTCACAGTCAGTGTCAGGGTCAGGGTTAGTGGTTACTGTTGGGGTTAGCCCCGCTCCTGGCTATGGACCCATCTCTTCAAGGTCTCAGGATAATCCCTGAGCAGAAGGGTGTAGACCCTACACCCGATCCCACTTAACCAGCCTTAAACGGGGTGTGAACATGACTTGCCCACCAGACATCTAAACCCTCATCAGCCTGATCCTGCTTGGGTCATCTCCACCCATGATGGCATGGCCAGGTCTCTATACACACAAAGACACAGACACTCAGAGGCGCACACACACACACACACACACACACACACACAAACACACACACACACACAGTGAGAGAGAGACTGCGAAGAGACCTAGGGCTACACCAGTGGATCAGAAGGTATGGGACTCTCTGACTCTGAGCCCCCTGGTGTCACCTTTTGATTTTATTAGCCAAAGGGCCTGAGGCATTGGTGAAACCTGATATGACCTGCCAGGGAGGGGACGTGTCAAGTGGCGAGCTCTCTTCTCCCTGCATCCTTTCGGCTTCAGTACGGCAGAAAAACATGTCGCTTCCTTTAGGATGTTTCTAGAAATGAGCTGGACAGGAGGGTTTTCTCTTTATGGGGTGCCTGGATACGTGGGTTCCAATTCTGTTGGGCTCTGTTGTCAGGGAAGTGAGGTCACCACTGCCTGGGGGCTCCTTACCAAACTTTCTGCTCCACCAGAGCTCCCTGAGCCGCTGGTCCCCAAGCTGCTCAAGGCTCACACTCCACTCAATGCAGTGCCCATCCAGTGACCCCCATACAGCCTTCCCCCAGCCCTTGGGAGGCCTGGGTACAGCTGCTGTCCCCACTGGAGGGAACAGAGCTGGGTTTAGACCAGGTTAGTGTTAGGGTTAGGGAGAAGAAAGACTTAGGGTCAGGTTTAGGTTTAGACCTCGTTGGGGTCAGGGTTAGCGAGGCTTAGGGTAGGGGTCAGGGTTAGGGTTAGGTTCATGGTTAGGTTTAGGGTCAGGCTCACAGTAGGGTCAGGGTTAGGGTTTTGGTCAGAGTCAGGGTCAGGGTCAGTGTTAGGGTGACTATTAGGTTTAGTGTCAGGTTCAGGATGATGGTCAGATTTAGGGTCAGGTTCAAGTTTTTGTTTGGGGGCAAGGTCATGTCAGTTCAGGGTTAGGTTTAGGACAGGTTTAGTGTCACGGTAGGGTCAGGGTCAGGGTTAGGTTCATGGTTATGGTAAGGTCAGCTTTATGTTTAGGTTCTGTTTTATGAGTAGGTTCAGGATCAGGGTTAGCTTTAGGGTTACGATTCTGTTCAGCATCACGGTTTGCGTCAGAGTTAGGATTACAGTCTGGGTTAGGGTCAGAGTTAAGGTCAAGGCCAGGGTCAGGTTTAAGTTTAAGATCTGACAAAGGCAAATTTCAGAGTTAGGGTTATGATCATGGTCAGGGAGAGGTTCGGGATTATTGTTAAAGTGTGGTTAGGGTTAGGGAAGAGGTAGGTTGAGGGTTAGGGTTAGACCGGGTTAGGGTCATAGTCAGGGATAATGTTAGGGGTTAGTTTTAGGGTTAGGTTCAGCGTTAGGTTTCGGGTCAGGGTCCGTGTTAGTGTCAGGGAGGGTTAGGTTTAGGGTTAGAGTTAGGGTCAGGCTCACATTCAGTGTCAGGGTTAGTGTTAGGGTCAGGGTCAGGGTCAATTTTAGGTTTAGAGTTAGGTTTCTGGTGTTTGCCTTAGTCAAGGTCAGGTGAAGTCTAGAGCCAGGGTCAGGTTTACGGTCAGGATCAGGTATTGGTTTAAAGTCCACATTAGTATCAACGACAGGGTTATGTAGTAGTCAGTGTTAGAGTAATGGATTGGATTAGGATCATAACCATAATAGAGTATTTAATGCATCCTAGCTTTCATCAAGTGTAAGATGCACTATAGTTTATGTTCGATTAAGAAAGAGAAATGCTGTCAGTTAAAGTAGGATATGTCATCAAGTGCAAGGTGAGTGACACCTTAACAGATATTAAAATGGGGGTGGGGGACAAATCTTAGAAGAAGTAAATTGTGGTAGTAGAATAAATCATAAAGGTCCAACACTTGGATCAACTAAAGAAGTGATTATTGCTTACCATGTGCCCCAAACTATATTAAGTCCTAGAACAAGAGACGTGCTCATCTTGATGCCCCGCAGCTGTTAGACCCAAGGTACAGTTGCCTGTAGCCAACGACCAGCAGGCCCCAAGTGCCATGTGCAGACTCTAAGAGCAACTGCCTTTGAGAGAGGAAACGGTTGAGAGTGGGCTTTCTGAGGTAGAGAATTACTAGCTGGGAAAGTAGTAAAATTGACACAGAATCGGAATTGATGCCCCTACATGACAGAGTTGGTGAAACTTCCCTTCTCAGAAATCTTGAGGCTCCTCAGAAATGTATTTTTCATTTTGGACAGAACATTCAGGATAAATATGATCTGTTCGAGTTCCTGGTTCTCTCATCCGGACTGTTTCTTAAGCTTCACTGGCACAAGAAAAGGGTTTTGATAATCCAGGGTAAATCCTGACAAAAGCAAAGCAAGGTATCTATGAAAACTAACCACTCAGAAGAGAACAACAGATAACATGCCAGGCCGACCTGACCCTGCAGGATAGGTAAGGCTGGTCTGGAAACAGGGGTAGAGGGGAAGTGCCCATCTCCTGCTAGAAGAGCTAGAGAAGACCCCTTCCGGAGAGACCACCAGGAGAGGGGAGCAGTAGGTGCTTATGATGAAGAATATTTTATCAGCAGAGAAGGTCAAAATGACAAAGTTCCATGATCAGAGTAAACCTATGGGATTAAAAAATAAAAAATAAAAAAAAGATTTTTTTGAAAGGACTTTTTTTTAAAGGAATTTAAACAAAAGTCCTTTAAAGAGACAGTTGGCTGTTTAAACCAATAGTACAACTCACTGAGAGAATCGCCGCATTATTTATTGGGGTAGAAAGGACCTGGAATGTAGAAAGACCCATTCTGCAGAGGAAAAAAAGAGAATCACTAACAGGCCTCATGCCTTGCACAGCCAGTGGCTAGAATCTCTGCCTCATGAGACCCTGTACTAGAAGGCCGCTAGAACAATCTCAATATGTTAGTCTTTCGTGGAAGCCAACAAGTGTTTCCCCAATTAATTGCATGGTAAGAATCAGTCACGTTATGTTATAATGATTGTCGATATCTTTAAAAGCCTTGTCAAGTTCCTTTTTGAATAACCTTCACCCACCCTTAGAGAAATTTATCTGTGGTTCACCTCTTTGAAATACCGGATGGTTGTTCCACATTTTCCGTAGCCGAAAAACAAAAACAAACAAACAAACAAAAGCTTTTTATTAACAAAGTGTTCAGAAGGGAGCGCCACTGTAAACAATGAGAGTTTTCGATGCTGGGACAATTTTGTTGCAGAAACAGCTGAAAGCAATCAGGTCAAACAGAGCCAAGGGCTGGAGGGATTTTTAAAATGACAAAAACCGAACCAAATCTAACCAATACAAAAATCAAAACCAATGGCCAAGATTTCAAGTTTGCTACTAAAGGTATGACATTCTCCTAAGACATGCGAGTGACTTGATCACTTTATTTATATATTTATATTTGAAGAAGAAGGAACTATTTGATGCAGCAAATCCACGTTGGTTAAAAATTACCAGATATGGGGGCTCCTGGGTGGCTCAGTGGTTTAGGCCTCTGCCTTCGGCTCAGGTCATGATTTCAGGGTCCTGGGATGGAGCCCCACATCGGGCTCTCTGCTCAGCGGGGAGCCTGCTTCCGCCCTCTCTCTCTGCCTCCCTCTCTACCTACTTGTGATCTGTCTGTCAAATGGGTAAATAAGATCTTTAAATAAAGAATTACTAGATGTGAAATACATCAAGGGTATGGGAAGGAAAATGATTTCACCTGATCTGACTAAGAAGTGGTTGAAGCCTGAATTAAAGTGCTACAAATAGAGTAGAGATCTGGGATATATATGGGGTAAAAATCCCTAGACAAACAGCAATAATAACTGGCTGCTCTTTATTGACCAGATACTGCGGTAGGCAAAGAAGAGCTGGTTTTAGCCAGAGGATGATCCCCGTTTGTCTTCATGATTCGGCATTTCCTGCAAGCCAGGCATGGGGCTCTGCACTAGAGCTGCAAATGCTGGGTCCCTCATTGTCCCTTTTCTCTTCTCAGGGGGACAACGGGCATGTCCATGATGCAGTGTGACAGGCTTTACCACAGGGAGATAATAGACTGCCAAGGGTAGGTGGGAGCTGGGAAAAGCCACTTAGGAACAGATTTTCAGGGGAGGTGATAGACAAGGGCAAAGCGAAGAATGAGGATGAGTGTGTCAAGTTTCAGAGTGCCAGGAGGCAGCACAGTGCATTCGGGAAACTACAGCAAGTTCATGACAACCGACAGCTGATCTGGCAGCATCACCTGGGGATGGAGGCTGAGCTTCAGGGTTAACACTGGGGGTGAGAAGGTTTGTATACTATGGCGAGGAGGTGAGGTACTACACTGTGGGGGCACAGGGAGCTACCGGAGGATTTCAAATATCAGAATCGTAACCATAATAGAGTATTTCATTGCATCCTAGCTTTCATCAAGTGTAAGATGCACTATAGTTTATGTTCGACTAAGAAAGAGAAATGCTGTCAGTTAAAGTAGGATATGTCATCTAGTGCAAGGTGAGTGCCACCTTAAGAGATATTAAAATGGGGAGGGGGACAAATCTTAGAACAAGTAAATTGTGGTAGTAGAATAATTAAGAAAGATCCAACACTTGGATCAACTAAAGAAGTGATTATTGCTTACCATGTGCCCCAAACTATATTAAGTCCTAGAACAAGAGACGTGCTCATCTTGAAGCCTTGCAGCTGTTAGACCCAAGGTACAGAGGGCAGTAGCCAACGACCAGCAGGCCCCAAGTGCCATGTGAAGACTCTAAGAGCAACTGCCTTTGAAAGAGAAAACGGTTGACAGTGGGCTTTCTGAGGTAGAGAATTACTAGCTGGGAAAGTAGTAAAATTGACACAGAATCGGAATTGATGCCCCTACATGACAGAGTTGGTGAAACTTCCCTTCTCAGAGATCTTGAGGCACCTCAGAAATGAATTTTTCATTTTGGACAGAACATTCAGGATAAATATGATCTGTTTGAATTCCTGGTTTCTCATTAGGACAGTTTCTTAGGCTTCACTGGCAGAAGAAAAGGGTTTTGATAATCCAGGGTAAATCCTGACAAAAGCAAAGCACGGTATCTATGAAAAACTAACCCCTCAGAGGAGAACAACAGATAAAGGGCCAGGCCTACCTGACCCTGCAGGATAGGTAAGGTTAGTCTGGCAACAGGGGTATTTGGGAACTGCCCATCTCCTGCTAGAAGAGCTAGAGAAGACCCCTTCCGGAGAGACCACCAAGAGAGGAGAGCAGTAGGTGCTAATGATGAAGAATATTTTAATCAGGGGCGCCTGGGTGGCTCAGTGGATTAAGCCTCTGCCTTCGGCTCGGGCCATGATCTCAGTGTCCTGGGATTGAGCCCCGCATCGGGCTCTTTGCTCAGCAGGAGCCTGCTTTTCTATCTCTCTCTGCCTGACTCTCCGCCTACTTGTGATTTCTCTCTCTGTCAAATAAATACAGAAAATCTTTAAAAAAAAAAAAAAGAACATTTTAATCAGCAGAGATGGTCAAAATGACAAAGTTCCATGATCAGAGTAAACATATGGGATTTAAAAATAAAAAATAAAAAAAATTTTTTGAAAGGACTTTTCTTTAAAGGAATTTAAACAAAAGACCTTTTTAAGAGACAGTTGGCTGTTTAAACCCAAAGTACAACTCACTGAGAGAATCGCCGCATTATTTATTGGGGTAGAAAGGACCTGGAATGTAGAAAGACCCATTCTGCAGAGGAAAAAATAGAATCATTAAACAGGCCTCATGCCTTGCACAGCCAGTGGCTAGAATACCTACCCCATCATACCCTGTGCTAGAAGGCCACTAGAACCATTTCAACTATGTTAGTTTTTCTTGGAAGCCAACAAGTGTTTGCCCAGTTAAGAGCGCGGTAACAATCAGTCAAGTTATGTTATAATGATTGTCGATATCTTTAAAAGCCTTGTCAAGTTCCTTTTTGAGTAACCCTCACCCCACCCTTAGAGAAATTTATCTGTGGTTCACCTCTTTGAAGTACCTCATTGTTCTTCCACATTTACCATAGCCGAAAAACAAACAAACAAACAAAAAGCTTTTTATTAACAAAGTGTTCAGAAGGGGGCGCCACTGTAAACAATGAGAGTTTTCGCTGCCAGGACAATTTTGTTGCAGAAACAGCTGAAAGCAATCAGGTCAGACAGAGCCAAGGGCTGGAGGGATTTTTAAAATGACAAAAACCGAACCAAATCTAACCAAAACAAAAATCAAAACCAATGGCCAAGATTTCAAGTTTGCTACTAAAGGTATGACATTCTCCTAAGACATGCGAGTGACTTGATCACTTTATTTATATATTTATATTTGAAGAAGAAGGAACTATTTGATGCAGCAAATCCACGTTGGTTAAAAATTACCAGATATGGGGGCTCCTGGGTGGCTCAGTGGTTTAGGCCTCTGCCTTCGGCTCAGGTCATGATTTCAGGGTCCTCGGATGGAGCCCCAATTCGTGCTCTCTGCTCAGCGGGGAGCCTGCTTCCCCCTTCTCTCTCTGCCTCCCTCTCTACCTACTTGTGATCTGTCTGTCAAATGGGTAAATAAGATCTTTAAATAAAGAATTACTAGATGTGAAATACATCGAGGGTATGGGAAGGAAAATGATTTCACCTGATCTGACTAGGAAGTGGTTGAAGCCTGAATTAAAGTGCCACAAAAAGAGTAGAGACCTGGGAAATATATGGGGTAAAAATCCCTAGAAAAACAGCAATAATAACTGGCTGCTCTTTATTGATCCAGATCCTGCGGTAGGCAAAGAAGAGCTGGTTTTAGCCAGAGGATGATCTCCGTTTGTCTTCATGATCTGGCATTTCCTGCCAGCCAGGCATGGGGCTCTGCACTAGAGCTGCAAATGCTGGGGGCCCTCATTGTCCCTTTTCTCTTCTCAGGGGGACAACGGGCATGTCCATGGTGCAGTGTGACAGGCTTTACCACAGGGAGATAATAGACTGCCAAGGGTAGGTGGGAGCTGGGAAAAGCCACTTAGGAACAGATTTTCAAGGGAGGTGATAGACAAGGGCAAAGCGAAGAATGAGGATGAGTGTGTCAAGTTTCAGAGTGCCAGGAGGCAGCACAGTGCATTCGGGAAACTACAGCAAGTTCATGACAACCGACAGCTGATCTGGCAGCGTCACCTGGGGATGGAGGCTGAGCCCCGGGGTTAACACTGGGGGTGAGATCGTTTGTATACTATGGCGAGGAGGTGAGGTACTACACTGTGGGGGCACAGGGAGCTACCGGAGGATTTCAAATATCAGAATCGTAACCATAATAGAGTATTTCATTGCATCCTAGCTTTCATCAAGTGTAAGATGCACTATAGTGTATGTTCGACTAAGAAAGAGAAATGCTGTCAGTTAAAGTAGGATATGTCATCAAGTGCAAGGTGAGTGCCACCTTAAGAGATATTAAAATGTGGGGGGGGGGACAAATCTTAGAACAAGTAAATTGTGGTAGTAGAATAATTAAGAAAGATCCAACACTTGGATCAACTAAAGAAGTGATTATTGCTTACCATGTGCCCCAAACTATATTAAGTCCTAGAACAAGAGACGTGCTCATCTTGAAGCCTTGCAGCTGTTAGACCCAAGGTACAGAGGGCAGTAGTCAACGACGAGCAGGCCCCAAGTGCCATGTGAAGACTCTAAGAGCAACTGCCTTTGAAAGAGAAAACGGTTGACAGTGGGCTTTCTGAGGTAGAGAATTACTAGCTGGGAAAGTAGTGAAATTGACACAGAATCGGAATTGATGCCCCTACATGACAGAGTTGGTGAAACTTCCCTTCTCAGAGATCTTGAGGCACCTCAGAAATGAATTTTTCATTTTGGACAGAACATTCAGGATAAATATGATCTGTTTGAATTCCTGGTTTCTCATTAGGACAGATTCTTAGGCTTCACTGGCAGAAGAAAAGGGTTTTGATAATCCAGGGTAAATCCTGACAAAAGCAAAGCACGGTATCTATGAAAAACTAACCCCTCAGAGGAGAACAACAGATAAAGGGCCAGGCCTACCTGACCATGCAGGATAGGTAAGGTTAGTCTGGCAACAGGCGTATTTGGGAACTGCCCATCTCCTGCTAGAAGAGCTAGAGAAGACCCCTTCCGGAGAGACCACCAAGAGAGGAGAGCAGTAGGTGCTAATGATGAAGAATATTTTAATCAGGGGCGCCTGGGTGGCTCAGTGGATTAAGCCTCTGCCTTCGGCTCGGGCCATGATCTCAGTGTCCTGGGATTGAGCCCCGCATCGGGCTCTTTGCTCAGCAGGAGCCTGCTTTTCTATCTCTCTCTGCCTGACTCTCCGCCTACTTGTGATTTCTCTCTCTGTCAAATAAATACAGAAAATCTTTAAAAAAAAAAAAAAGAACATTTTAATCTGCAGAGATGGTCAAAATGACAAAGTTCCATGATCAGAGTAAACATATGGGATTTAAAAATAAAAAATAAAAAAAATTTTTTGAAAGGACTTTTCTTTAAAGGAATTTAAACAAAAGACCTTTTTAAGAGACAGTTGGCTGTTTAAACCCAAAGTACAACTCACTGAGAGAATCGCCGCATTATTTATTGGGGTAGAAAGGACCTGGAATGTAGAAAGACCCATTCTGCAGAGGAAAAAATAGAATCACTAACAGGCCTCATGCCTTGCACAGCCAGTGGCTAGAATACCTACCCCATCATACCCTGTGCTAGAAGGCCACTAGAACCATTTCAACTATGTTAGTTTTTCTTGGAAGCCAACAAGTGTTTGCCCAGTTAAGAGCACGGTAACAATCAGTCACGTTATGTTATAATGATTGTCGATATCTTTAAAAGCCTTGTCAAGTTCCTTTTTGAGTAACCCTCACCCCACCCTTAGAGAAATTTATCTGTGGTTCACCTCTTTGAAGCACCTCATTGTTGTTCCACATTTACCATAGCTGAAAAACAAACAAACAAACAAAAAAAGCTTTTTATTAACAAAGTGTTCAGAAGGGGGCGCCACTGTAAACAATGAGAGTTTTCGCTGCCGGGACAATTTTGTTGCAGAAACAGCTGAAAGCAATCAGGTCAGACAGAGCTAAGGGCTGGAGGGATTTTTAAAATGACAAAAACCGAACCAAATCTAACCAAAACAAAAATCAAAACCAATGGCCAAGATTTCAAGTTTGCTACTAAAGGTATGACATTCTCCTAAGACATGCGAGTGACTTGATCACTTTATTTATATATTTATATTTGAAGAAGAAGGAACTATTTGATGCAGCAAATCCACGTTGGTTAAAAATTACCAGATATGGGGGCTCCTGGGTGGCTCAGTGGTTGAGGCCTCTGCCTTCGGCTCAGGTCATGATTTCAGGGTCCTGGGATGGAGCCCCACATCGGGCTCTCTGCTCAGCGGGGAGCCTGCTTCCCCCCTCTCTCTCTGCCTCCCTCTCTACCTACTTGTGATCTGTCTGTCAAATGGGTAAATAAGATCTTTAAATAAAGAATTACTAGATGTGAAATACATCGAGGGTATGGGAAGGAAAATGATTTCACCTGATCTGACTAGGAAGTGGTTGAAGCCTGAATTAAAGTGCCACAAAAAGAGTAGAGACCTGGGAAATATATGGGGTAAAAATCCCTAGAAAAACAGCAATAATAACTGGCTGCTCTTTATTGATCCAGATCCTGCGGTAGGCAAAGAAGAGCTGGTTTTAGTCAGAGGATGATCTCCGTTTGTCTTCATGATCTGGCATTTCCTGCAAGCCAGGCATGGGGCTCTGCACTAGAGCTGCAAATGCTGGGGGCCCTCATTGTCCCTTTTCTCTTCTCAGGGGGACAACGGGCATGTCCATGGTGCAGTGTGACAGGCTTTACCACAGGGAGATAATAGACTGCCAAAGGTAGGTGGGAGCTGGGAAAAGCCACTTAGGAACAGATTTTCAAGGGAGGTGATAGACAAGGGCAAAGCGAAGAATGAGGATGAGTGTGTCAAGTTTCAGAGTGCCAGGAGGCAGCACAGTGCATTCGGGAAACTACAGCAAGTTCATGACAACCGACAGCTGATCTGGCAGCGTCACCTGGGGATGGAGGCTGAGCCCCGGGGTTAACACTGGGGGTGAGAAGGTTTGTATACTATGGTGAGGAGGTGAGGTACTACACTGTGGGGGCACAGGGAGCTACCGGAGGATTTCAAATATCAGAATCGTAACCATAATAGAGTATTTCATTGCATCCTAGCTTTCATCAAGTGTAAGATGCACTATAGTTTATGTTCGACTAAGAAAGAGAAATGCTGTCAGTTAAAGTAGGATATGTCATCAAGTGCAAGGTGAGTGCCACCTTAAGAGATATTAAAATAGGGGGGGGGACAAATCTTAGAACAAGTAAATTGTGGTAGTAGAATAATTAAGAAAGATCCAACACTTGGATCAACTAAAGAAGTGATTATTGCTTACCATGTGCCTTAAACTATATTAAGTCCTAGAACAAGAGACGTGCTCATCTTGAAGCCTTGCAGCTGTTAGACCCAAGGTACAGAGGGCAGTAGCCAACGACCAGCAGGCCCCAAGTGCCATGTGAAGACTCTAAGAGCAACTGCCTTTGAAAGAGAAAACGGTTGACAGTGGGCTTTCTGAGGTAGAGAATTACTAGCTGGGAAAGTAGTAAAATTGACACAGAATCGGAATTGATGCCCCTACATGACAGAGTTGGTGAAACTTCCCTTCTCAGAGATCTTGAGGCACCTCAGAAATGAATTTTTCATTTTGGACAGAACATTCAGGATAAATATGATCTGTTTGAATTCCTGGTTTCTCATTAGGACAGTTTCTTAGGCTTCACTGGCAGAAGAAAAGGGTTTTGATAATCCAGGGTAAATCCTGACAAAAGCAAAGCACGGTATCTATGAAAAACTAACCCCTCAGAGGAGAACAACAGATAAAGGGCCAGGCCTACCTGACCCTGCAGGATAGGTAAGGTTAGTCTGGCAACAGGGGTATTTGGGAACTGCCCATCTCCTGCTAGAAGAGCTAGAGAAGACCCCTTCCGGAGAGACCACCAAGAGAGGAGAGCAGTAGGTGCTAATGATGAAGAATATTATAATCAGGGGCGCCTGGGTGGCTCAGTGGATTAAGCCTCTGCCTTCGGCTCGGGCCATGATCTCAGTGTCCTGGGATTGAGCCCCGCATCGGGCTCTTTGCTCAGCAGGAGCCTGCTTTTCTATCTCTCTCTGCCTGACTCTCCGCCTACTTGTGATTTCTCTCTCTGTCAAATAAATACAGAAAATCTTTAAAAAAAAAAAAGAATATTTTAATCTGCAGAGATGGTCAAAATGACAAAGTTCCATGATCAGAGTAAACATATGGGATTTAAAAATAAAAAATAAAAAAAATTTTTTGAAAGGACTTTTCTTTAAAGGAATTTAAACAAAAGACCTTTTTAAGAGACAGTTGGCTGTTTAAACCCAAAGTACAACTCACTGAGAGAATCGCCGCATTATTTATTGGGGTAGAAAGGACCTGGAATGTAGAAAGACCCATTCTGCAGAGGAAAAAATAGAATCACTAACAGGCCTCATGCCTTGCACAGCCAGTGGCTAGAATACCTACCCCATCATACCCTGTGCTAGAAGGCCACTAGAACCATTTCAACTATGTTAGTTTTTCTTGGAAGCCAACAAGTGTTTGCCCAGTTAAGAGCACGGTAACAATCAGTCACGTTATGTTATAATGATTGTCGATATCTTTAAAAGCCTTGTCAAGTTCCTTTTTGAGTAACCCTCACCCCACCCTTAGAGAAATTTATCTGTGGTTCACCTCTTTGAAGCACCTCATTGTTGTTCCACATTTACCATAGCTGAAAAACAAACAAACAAACAAAAAAAGCTTTTTATTAACAAAGTGTTCAGAAGGGGGCGCCACTGTAAACAATGAGAGTTTTCGCTGCCGGGACAATTTTGTTGCAGAAACAGCTGAAAGCAATCAGGTCAGACAGAGCTAAGGGCTGGAGGGATTTTTAAAATGACAAAAACCGAACCAAATCTAACCAAAACAAAAATCAAAACCAATGGCCAAGATTTCAAGTTTGCTACTAAAGGTATGACATTCTCCTAAGACATGCGAGTGACTTGATCACTTTATTTATATATTTATATTTGAAGAAGAAGGAACTATTTGATGCAGCAAATCCACGTTGTTTAAAAATTACCAGATATGGGGGCTCCTGGGTGGCTCAGTGGTTGAGGCCTCTGCCTTCGGCTCAGGTCATGATTTCAGGGTCCTGGGATGGAGCCCCACATCGGGCTCTCTGCTCAGCGGGGAGCCTGCTTCCCCCCTCTCTCTCTGCCTCCCTCTCTACCTACTTGTGATCTGTCTGTCAAATGGGTAAATAAGATCTTTAAATAAAGAATTACTAGATGTGAAATACATCGAGGGTATGGGAAGGAAAATGATTTCACCTGATCTGACTAGGAAGTGGTTGAAGCCTGAATTAAAGTGCCACAAAAAGAGTAGAGACCTGGGAAATATATGGGGTAAAAATCCCTAGAAAAACAGCAATAATAACTGGCTGCTCTTTATTGATCCAGATCCTGCGGTAGGCAAAGAAGAGCTGGTTTTAGTCAGAGGATGATCTCCGTTTGTCTTCATGATCTGGCATTTCCTGCAAGCCAGGCATGGGGCTCTGCACTAGAGCTGCAAATGCTGGGGGCCCTCATTGTCCCTTTTCTCTTCTCAGGGGGACAACGGGCATGTCCATGGTGCAGTGTGACAGGCTTTACCACAGGGAGATAATAGACTGCCAAAGGTAGGTGGGAGCTGGGAAAAGCCACTTAGGAACAGATTTTCAAGGGAGGTGATAGACAAGGGCAAAGCGAAGAATGAGGATGAGTGTGTCAAGTTTCAGAGTGCCAGGAGGCAGCACAGTGCATTCGGGAAACTACAGCAAGTTCATGACAACCGACAGCTGATCTGGCAGCGTCACCTGGGGATGGAGGCTGAGCCCCGGGGTTAACACTGGGGGTGAGAAGGTTTGTATACTATGGTGAGGAGGTGAGGTACTACACTGTGAAGGCACAGGGAGCTACCGGAGGATTTCAAATATCAGAATCGTAACCATAATAGAGTATTTCATTGCATCCTAGCTTTCATCAAGTGTAAGATGCACTATAGTTTATGTTCGACTAAGAAAGAGAAATGCTGTCAGTTAAAGTAGGATATGTCATCAAGTGCAAGGTGAGTGCCACCTTAAGAGATATTAAAATAGGGGGGGGGACAAATCTTAGAACAAGTAAATTGTGGTAGTAGAATAATTAAGAAAGATCCAACACTTGGATCAACTAAAGAAGTGATTATTGCTTACCATGTGCCTTAAACTATATTAAGTCCTAGAACAAGAGACGTGCTCATCTTGAAGCCTTGCAGCTGTTAGACCCAAGGTACAGAGGGCAGTAGCCAACGACCAGCAGGCCCCAAGTGCCATGTGAAGACTCTAAGAGCAACTGCCTTTGAAAGAGAAAACGGTTGACAGTGGGCTTTCTGAGGTAGAGAATTACTAGCTGGGAAAGTAGTAAAATTGACACAGAATCGGAATTGATGCCCCTACATGACAGAGTTGGTGAAACTTCCCTTCTCAGAGATCTTGAGGCACCTCAGAAATGAATTTTTCATTTTGGACAGAACATTCAGGATAAATATGATCTGTTTGAATTCCTGGTTTCTCATTAGGACAGTTTCTTAGGCTTCACTGGCAGAAGAAAAGGGTTTTGATAATCCAGGGTAAATCCTGACAAAAGCAAAGCACGGTATCTATGAAAAACTAACCCCTCAGAGGAGAACAACAGATAAAGGGCCAGGCCTACCTGACCCTGCAGGATAGGTAAGGTTAGTCTGGCAACAGGGGTATTTGGGAACTGCCCATCTCCTGCTAGAAGAGCTAGAGAAGACCCCTTCCGGAGAGACCACCAAGAGAGGAGAGCAGTAGGTGCTAATGATGAAGAATATTATAATCAGGGGCGCCTGGGTGGCTCAGTGGATTAAGCCTCTGCCTTCGGCTCGGGCCATGATCTCAGTGTCCTGGGATTGAGCCCCGCATCGGGCTCTTTGCTCAGCAGGAGCCTGCTTTTCTATCTCTCTCTGCCTGACTCTCCGCCTACTTGTGATTTCTCTCTCTGTCAAATAAATACAGAAAATCTTTAAAAAAAAAAAAGAATATTTTAATCTGCAGAGATGGTCAAAATGACAAAGTTCCATGATCAGAGTAAACATATGGGATTTAAAAATAAAAAATAAAAAAAATTTTTTGAAAGGACTTTTCTTTAAAGGAATTTAAACAAAAGACCTTTTTAAGAGACAGTTGGCTGTTTAAACCCAAAGTACAACTCACTGAGAGAATCGCCGCATTATTTATTGGGGTAGAAAGGACCTGGAATGTAGAAAGACCCATTCTGCAGAGGAAAAAATAGAATCACTAACAGGCCTCATGCCTTGCACAGCCAGTGGCTAGAATACCTACCCCATCATACCCTGTGCTAGAAGGCCACTAGAACCATTTCAACTATGTTAGTTTTTCTTGGAAGCCAACAAGTGTTTGCCCAGTTAAGAGCACGGTAACAATCAGTCACGTTATGTTATAATGATTGTCGATATCTTTAAAAGCCTTGTCAAGTTCCTTTTTGAGTAACCCTCACCCCACCCTTAGAGAAATTTATCTGTGGTTCACCTCTTTGAAGCACCTCATTGTTGTTCCACATTTACCATAGCTGAAAAACAAACAAACAAACAAAAAAAGCTTTTTATTAACAAAGTGTTCAGAAGGGGGCGCCACTGTAAACAATGAGAGTTTTCGCTGCCGGGACAATTTTGTTGCAGAAACAGCTGAAAGCAATCAGGTCAGACAGAGCTAAGGGCTGGAGGGATTTTTAAAATGACAAAAACCGAACCAAATCTAACCAAAACAAAAATCAAAACCAATGGCCAAGATTTCAAGTTTGCTACTAAAGGTATGACATTCTCCTAAGACATGCGAGTGACTTGATCACTTTATTTATATATTTATATTTGAAGAAGAAGGAACTATTTGATGCAGCAAATCCACGTTGTTTAAAAATTACCAGATATGGGGGCTCCTGGGTGGCTCAGTGGTTGAGGCCTCTGCCTTCGGCTCAGGTCATGATTTCAGGGTCCTGGGATGGAGCCCCACATCGGGCTCTCTGCTCAGCGGGGAGCCTGCTTCCCCCCTCTCTCTCTGCCTCCCTCTCTACCTACTTGTGATCTGTCTGTCAAATGGGTAAATAAGATCTTTAAATAAAGAATTACTAGATGTGAAATACATCGAGGGTATGGGAAGGAAAATGATTTCACCTGATCTGACTAGGAAGTGGTTGAAGCCTGAATTAAAGTGCCACAAAAAGAGTAGAGACCTGGGAAATATATGGGGTAAAAATCCCTAGAAAAACAGCAATAATAACTGGCTGCTCTTTATTGATCCAGATCCTGCGGTAGGCAAAGAAGAGCTGGTTTTAGTCAGAGGATGATCTCCGTTTGTCTTCATGATCTGGCATTTCCTGCAAGCCAGGCATGGGGCTCTGCACTAGAGCTGCAAATGCTGGGGGCCCTCATTGTCCCTTTTCTCTTCTCAGGGGGACAACGGGCATGTCCATGGTGCAGTGTGACAGGCTTTACCACAGGGAGATAATAGACTGCCAAGGGTAGGTGGGAGCTGGGAAAAGCCACTTAGGAACAGATTTTCAAGGGAGGTGATAGACAAGGGCAAAGCGAAGAATGAGGATGAGTGTGTCAAGTTTCAGAGTGCCAGGAGGCAGCACAGTGCATTCGGGAAACTACAGCAAGTTCATGACAACCGACAGCTGATCTGGCAGCGTCACCTGGGGATGGAGGCTGAGCCCCGGGGTTAACACTGGGGGTGAGAAGGTTTGTATACTATGGTGAGGAGGTGAGGTACTACACTGTGGGGGCACAGGGAGCTACCGGAGGATTTCAAATATCAGAATCGTAACCATAATAGAGTATTTCATTGCATCCTAGCTTTCATCAAGTGTAAGATGCACTATAGTTTATGTTCGACTAAGAAAGAGAAATGCTGTCAGTTAAAGTAGGATATGTCATCAAGTGCAAGGTGAGTGCCACCTTAAGAGATATTAAAATAGGGGGGGGGACAAATCTTAGAACAAGTAAATTGTGGTAGTAGAATAATTAAGAAAGATCCAACACTTGGATCAACTAAAGAAGTGATTATTGCTTACCATGTGCCTTAAACTATATTAAGTCCTAGAACAAGAGACGTGCTCATCTTGAAGCCTTGCAGCTGTTAGACCCAAGGTACAGAGGGCAGTAGCCAACGACCAGCAGGCCCCAAGTGCCATGTGAAGACTCTAAGAGCAACTGCCTTTGAAAGAGAAAACGGTTGACAGTGGGCTTTCTGAGGTAGAGAATTACTAGCTGGGAAAGTAGTAAAATTGACACAGAATCGGAATTGATGCCCCTACATGACAGAGTTGGTGAAACTTCCCTTCTCAGAGATCTTGAGGCACCTCAGAAATGAATTTTTCATTTTGGACAGAACATTCAGGATAAATATGATCTGTTTGAATTCCTGGTTTCTCATTAGGACAGTTTCTTAGGCTTCACTGGCAGAAGAAAAGGGTTTTGATAATCCAGGGTAAATCCTGACAAAAGCAAAGCACGGTATCTATGAAAAACTAACCCCTCAGAGGAGAACAACAGATAAAGGGCCAGGCCTACCTGACCCTGCAGGATAGGTAAGGTTAGTCTGGCAACAGGCGTATTTGGGAACTGCCCATCTCCTGCTAGAAGAGCTAGAGAAGACCCCTTCCGGAGAGACCACCAAGAGAGGAGAGCAGTAGGTGCTAATGATGAAGAATATTATAATCAGGGGCGCCTGGGTGGCTCAGTGGATTAAGCCTCTGCCTTTGGCTCGGGCCATGATCTCAGTGTCCTGGGATTGAGCCCCGCATCGGGCTCTTTGCTCAGCAGGAACCTGCTTTTCTATCTCTCTCTGCCTGACTCTCCGCCTACTTGTGATTTCTCTCTCTGTCAAATAAATACAGAAAATCTTTAAAAAAAAAAAAAAGAATATTTTAATCTGCAGAGATGGTCAAAATGACAAAGTTCCATGATCAGAGTAAACATATGGGATTTAAAAATAAAAAATAAAAAAATTTTTGAAACTACTTTTCTTTAAAGGAATTTAAACAAAAGACCTTTTTAAGAGACAGTTGGCTGTTTAAACCCAAAGTACAACTCACTGAGAGAATCGCCGCATTATTTATTGGGGTAGAAAGGACCTGGAATGTAGAAAGACCCATTCTGCAGAGGAAAAAATAGAATCATTAAACAGGCCTCATGCCTTGCACAGCCAGTGGCTAGAATACCTACCCCATCATACCCTGTGCTAGAAGGCCACTAGAACCATTTCAACTATGTTAGTTTTTCTTGGAAGCCAACAAGTGTTTGCCCAGTTAAGAGCACGGTAACAATCAGTCAAGTTATGTTATAATGATTGTCGATACCTTTAAAAGCCTTGTCAAGTTCCTTTTTGAGTAACCCTCACCCCACCCTTAGAGAAATTTATCTGTGGTTCACCTCTTTGAAGTACCTCATTGTTGTTCCACATTTACCATAGCCGAAAAACAAACAAACAAACAAAAAAAGCTTTTTATTAACAAAGTGTTCAGAAGGGGGCGCCACTGTAAACAATGAGAGTTTTCGCTGCCGGGACAATTTTGTTGCAGAAACAGCTGAAAGCAATCAGGTCAGACAGAGCCAAGGGCTGGAGGGATTTTTAAAATGACAAAAACCGAACCAAATCTAACCAAAACAAAAATCAAAACCAAT
The DNA here is from genome assembly GCF_964662115.1 of Mustela nivalis. NCBI lineage: Eukaryota > Metazoa > Chordata > Mammalia > Carnivora > Mustelidae > Mustela > Mustela nivalis. The sequence goes on along the minus strand of NW_028136323.1, from coordinate 848,146 downwards.
GGCCAAGATTTCAAGTTTGCTACTAAAGGTATGACATTCTCCTAAGACATGCGAGTGACTTGATCACTTTATTTATATATTTATATTTGAAGAAGAAGGAACTATTTGATGCAGCAAATCCACGTTGGTTAAAAATTACCAGATATGGGGGCTCCTGGGTGGCTCAGTGGTTGAGGCCTCTGCCTTCGGCTCAGGTCATGATTTCAGTGTCCTGGGATGGAGCCCCACATCGGGCTCTCTGCTCAGCGGGGAGCCTGCTTCCCCCCTCTCTCTCTGCCTCCCTCTCTACCTACTTGTGATCTGTCTGTCAAATGGGTAAATAAGATCTTTAAATAAAGAATTACTAGATGTGAAATACATCGAGGGTATGGGAAGGAAAATGATTTCACCTGATCTGACTAGGAAGTGGTTGAAGCCTGAATTAAAGTGCCACAAAAAGAGTAGAGACCTGGGAAATATATGGGGTAAAAATCCCTAGAAAAACAGCAATAATAACTGGCTGCTCTTTATTGATCCAGATCCTGCGGTAGGCAAAGAAGAGCTGGTTTTAGCCAGAGGATGATCTCCGTTTGTCTTCATGATCTGGCATTTCCTGCAAGCCAGGCATGGGGCTCTGCACTAGAGCTGCAAATGCTGGGGGCCCTCATTGTCCCTTTTCTCTTCTCAGGGGGACAACGGGCATGTCCATGGTGCAGTGTGACAGGCTTTACCACAGGGAGATAATAGACTGCCAAGGGTAGGTGGGAGCTGGGAAAAGCCACTTAGGAACAGATTTTCAAGGGAGGTGATAGACAAGGGCAAAGCGAAGAATGAGGATGAGTGTGTCAAGTTTCAGAGTGCCAGGAGGCAGCACAGTGCATTCGGGAAACTACAGCAAGTTCATGACAACCGACAGCTGATCTGGCAGCATCACCTGGGGATGGAGGCTGAGCCCCGGGGTTAACACTGGGGGTGAGAAGGTTTGTATACTATGGCGAGGAGGTGAGGTACTACACTGTGGGGGCACAGGGAGCTACCGGAGGATTTCAAATATCAGAATCGTAACCATAATAGAGTATTTCATTGCATCCTAGCTTTCATCAAGTGTAAGATGCACTATAGTTTATGTTCGACTAAGAAAGAGAAATGCTGTCAGTTAAAGTAGGATATGTCATCAAGTGCAAGGTGAGTGCCACCTTAAGAGATATTAAAATGGAGGGGGGGGGACCAATCTTAGAACAAGTAAATTGTGGTAGTAGAATAATTAAGAAAGATCCAACACTTGGATCAACTAAAGAAGTGATTATTGCTTACCATGTGCCCCAAACTATATTAAGTCCTAGAACAAGAGACGTGCTCATCTTGATGCCCCGCAGCTGTTAGACCCAAGGTACAGAGGGCAGTAGCCAACGACCAGCAGGCTCCAAGTGTCATGTGAATACTCTAAGAGCAACTGCCTTTGAAAGAGAAAACGGTTGACAGTGGGCTTTCTGAGGTAGAGAATTACTAGCTGGGAAAGTAGTAAAATTGACACAGAATCGGAATTGATGCCCCTACATGACAGAGTTGGTGAAACTTCCCTTCTCAGAGATCTTGAGGCTCCTCAGAAATGAATTTTTCATTTTGGACAGAACATTCAGGATAAATATGATCTGTTTGAGTTCCTGGTTCTCTCATTAGGACTGTTTCTTAGGCTTCACTGGCACAAGGAAAGGGTTTTGATAATCCAGGGTAAATCCTGACAAAAGCAAAGCACAGTTTCTATGAAATACTAACCACTCAGAGGAGAGCAACATATAAAGGGCCAGGCCTACCTGACCCTGCAGGATAGGTAAGGTTAGTCTGGCAACAGTGGTAGAGGGGAAGTGCCCCTTTAGGTTGGCATGGACAAAGCCCTCAATCAACTTTCTGTGCTTTTGCGACAGTTATGAGAAGTTCTGGTAAGTCCCCAATTAATGAAAACAGTCTGCTCTGACGCCTGTTGTCCTCTTCGGCTTTTCTCTAAGAATTCTTTTCATCTGTTAGTTTGGTGGTACTGGTGGTTGTATTTTAACGGTTCATGGTTATAATATTCACCTTCCGAAGTGTTGTAAATGATTTTGTTTTTGCATATGCTAAAAACCTAAAAAAACATGTTCGAATTGAAGAAGACCTATTCTCAGAGTAGACAACCTTAAAATGTCAGGGGAGAGGAAGCATATTTCCAAATTCAACTTATTAATGCCACTTTGGTCATATGTAAGTGGTTTCTAACTTACGAATGACTTGTATTTTAACAGTTTGTAATCTTGTAAAGATCCCCCCCCACCGCATGTAAGCTACGTGTGGTTAGGTTCCTGGGCTGATCTACAAAAACTGTGTAATCCCTAATGGAACTGAAGGATAATATAAATAAAATGTAATACTTAATAAATGTTACATTTGCATGTTCTCTCAGAAAAATCTCTGTTGTGGGAATGGGACTCCCCACCTCTAAGCCATTGGGAATAGGAACTCCACCTGGGTGAACAGTGGAGGGGCAGTTGTGGCATCACTTCTAACAGAAAACTGTGCTGCCCTGTCTCCCCTCCGGCCCCCCTCCCCGTCTGTGTCTGGTGCCCTGACTTACGGCCTCTGTCCATTCTGATGCCCTGTCGTAAACTTGTCAAAAACAACACCATCCTTCCTTGTGTGTCTCCTCTAGCTTGAGTGGCCTCTTGCGTCCCTCCCCTAAGACAGTGCCTGCATCCTAGAGAGAATATAAAGAGAACATAATTTAAGGGAAGACACAGTACATGGTTAGAACCAAAAAAAATGCGAAGTAATGGAAATATCAGTGCTGAGAAGCCTAGGGGAGGGGCAGGCAGGAAAGAGTTCGTGAAACAGGTAAAAATCTTGAGTTGTGCCTTGAGGTAGCCAATACTTTCCATGGTTTATGTCTCATTTGAATTTTACAAAATCTTGTTAAAGATACTTTTCCTTGGAATGGAAGGGATTTTCATGGTTCGCTGTTGGATTCCACACCAGCCGCTGTGGGGCTCTCCCACTGCCTCCTTGGTGTGCCTCTTCCTCCCGGGGCCTCATAGTGGTGTTGTTTCCCAAGCCTAGCCTTCCTTTGGCCTCCCACTCTTCTCTCGAACCCCCTCCCTGGAGGCAGATTTGCTCTACTCACACAGGCTCCCGTCCCACCTCACCCCCTGCCATCACCATATACCCTCCCTTTTCCATGGCCTGTTTTTATGGCCACTTTGGTCCTGCTCAGCCACAGGCCTGACCTGCCTTTCTGGTCCCAACTCTGAAGCTGTTCTGTGAGATTCTCAGATCACTGAGGGGTACGACTATATCTGTCTTCATTGCATCCCTGTAGGCTGCCACAATACTGACGTCCAGGAGGTGTTTCATAATGTTGATGGAGTGAATTAATTCACCTTCCTGTGGAATTTTTGTGATCTGCCTACTTCATTCTAGTTGTTTCTGTTAACCTTTGTTTTGGCCCTAATTCCTAATTATCTCTTTATTCATTAGCTTCTGGACATGTTTCTCTACCTCTGTGCTCTGCCTTTTTCTGGTCTTCTGTTCTTCATTCTTGATTCCTGGTATTTCCATACCCACATTTCATCATCATGCATCAGTGCTTTGACATTCTTTCATTCTCCAAAATATGCAGAATCTAAAGACTTCATCTCAGTGAAGTTGGCCCTCCATTCCTATTTCTGCTCTCTCCAGAAGGAAGCCTGCAGTGCACATGGCTGTGTGCCTGTCTGACCCTGCCCCTGAGTGTGTGTGCACTTACATCTGCTCCCCATCCCCTCCCCACCTCGGCAGCTGTGTACACATGGCTTTCAGAGTCCGATTCGAGCCCCGTCGCATTTCCAGACTCTCCTGTACTTTGCTTCATATTATCTGTTCTCCATTCTAAGCCCCCTCATCCCCATAACTTTCACTGTATATGTCGTTCTTCTTCTAGCCATGCGACCCTGCCTTCGTGTCATTATGCCCCCAGGTCATGAGTCCCCTCAACAGTAACTGTGTCTGGTATATCGTGTTTTTTTTTTTTTTTTGTCAATATCTGCATAGTGTTGGTGCACAGGTATTAATTTCTGTGGAATTGAATGAGATGTAGGAAATTGATAATGTGACAAAACAATGTCTGTAATACATTTTCTTTATTATTCTTTTAAAGAGTCTCAGGTCATCAGTCAGTGAAGGAATTCGGGCAGTAGATGAACGAATGTGTAAACAAGAGGACATAAGGAAGAAAAAGGTACCCTCCAGTAGATTTCTTATGCTGCATGCCAGTTGAAGCCCTCTCCTCTTGTCTCCGCGAACTTGTCAGCACTATTCAGCTTTTTTTCTTTTTTTTTTTTAAATTTAGCTTTTTTTCAAAGCTCTCACGCATGTGCATTTTATGCATTATGTCACGTTATCTACCTGAAATAAGAAGACAGAATTTCAGAGGTACCCACACGATCTCAAGATCACCCACTTTTTCCAGAACAAGAAACAGTGATAACTGTTGTCAGTGCAGCGCTTGACAGTTAATGACTGTATAAATTGTCAGCGGCCCTGTAAAGAAAATAGGCCTATATTAGAGACTAGGGGAGAAGTGGGCTTTCCAAAGCAAACTCAGGATTCTGCCGTAGGTTTGCTGTTATTTTCTGATCCTGTGTTCTTTATGTTCTGGTGTTCACTTTAATTTTTTCAATTCCCAGTAGTTAGCATGCGGTGTTGGCTGAATTTCAGGTGTGTGAGACAGGCAATGGCTCTGTACATCTGAGGGCTCACCCCGGGAGTGTGCCCCTTAGTGCTATCTCCAGTTCCAAGTGTCCCCGATATCATTCATGAGCATAACGATGTAGGGGCACAGCGGGCATTGGGAGTCTGGGCTTCTGACTCTCGCCTGCTGCTCTGTACAATGTTTTCTATGTGTATTATTAGCATATTTGTTAAAATCTCAGTGGGGAGAAGCCTGTTTGAGGGACCTTCTGTTTAATTCGCCTCTGGATCTCCTCACAGCTTTTGTCCAAAGAATGCTTGTCGTGCGCTTCCAGACAAAACAGTAAGCTTTGTGAGAGCAGGGTGTATTTCTTGCTTTATTTTCTCGTGCCCCCCCCACCCCCCGTTGGAATGAATATCGAGCTCCCAGGGGTGTTCATTATTATTATTATTTATTGAATGGATGACTTTGTATTTTTTTGTTCTTTAAGGATGACAGTTTTCATAATGTCCCTCAACCTCTTTGATAATATTTGTAGTGTAAAAGGTCTTTAATGATTTGGTGCTTGGGCATATAGGTATATGCACATGTAAACTGAGAGGGCCAGTACAATCGGAAGCCAAAGTTAAAACATGAATAAAGGGCCATAAGAAAACAAATGGAGGGGCGCCTGGTGGCTCAGTTGGTTAAACGTCCGACTCTTGATTTTGGCTCAGGTCATGATCTCAGGATCATGAGATTGAGCCCCGCATTGAGCTCTGTGCTCAGCAGGATGTCTGCTCGAGATTCTCTCTCTCCCTCTGCCCCTCCCCTGCACGCGCACATGCAGTCTCTCTCTCTCTCAAATAAACAAATCTTTTTTAAGAAAATAGGAAAGAAATGTCCATAGAAAGATTCAGGATGGGGAAAAAAAGAAATAAGAGTATAGAATATGAGAAAGCAAAGTCTAGGGTTTTTTTTTTCCTCTATAAACTTGCAATAGAATATGGAAGTATGCTTATTCTAGAACTAAGATTTGCATTCTTGAGAATTCTGTGTTTCATAGAAATATTCAAAATATAGCATGCCCTATATATTTGAAGTTAACTTTTGGTCTTATATTTTCCTGCATTTAGCATGGGAAATAAAGATGATTAAGAGTAAAGATGGTGACGTTTTTTGTTTGCTTAATTTTTATTTTTATAGATGTGTGTGTTGAGGCTTATACAAGTTATTTGATCAGTGGAAAAGATTGAAAAAATCTTAAATTCACAAAGTTCGAAAGAAACCTCTGCACTAGAAGCAAGCAGGTAAGCATTTTTTTTTGACTAAGTAGCACATAAATTAATACTTCACATCCAATCTAATTAGGCGGGGACGGCTTAGTTAGAATTCATTTCTGAACAAGAAGAAAATCCAGGTTTGTGGCTAGAATGTAGCTCCAGGAGAGTGGAGAGCATGAAATGGTAAAATCTATAACACGTTCCTATAAACGCTTTGGTTATAGACCACAGTTCCAACACGTCATTATGCTTGCAGTGTAAAAGTATATTTGGAATCACCTTCCCTGAGGACTAGCAAAGTCCTGTTGATCTTTAAGGCATACCTACCATTCATCTTGGTTTTTCTCCATCTCATTTTTTTTCCTAGACATGCCCAGAGTATTACCATTGATGTATTTTGCACCAGCATTATATTATTATGAAACAGTATAGGACATATCCAGTTGAAATTTACAAACAGGAAAGGAAAAACTTATGAAATAGGAAAAAGATGATGGCTCTCTTTGTTACACTGTGATTGTCTTGTTCCCTTCCTGGTGTGAATTTTCAATCATCCAGGGTAGATGAGTGACTCAGAAAATGAGTAGTTAGGTCCTGTCAGCACTGTGAGACGCACAGTGGTGCAGTGGGAGTAGCCGGGGCTGGTCCTACACATACCAGCTGGGCTGCCTGCGTCAAGGTCGCCTGGTGCCCTGAGTGCTCTGTTGTGTGACGCTAACAGTCCCTCCCCTTGCAGGCGGAGTTAGGTTTCTAAATTTTAGGAATTAAGGTTTTAGATTTGGAAGGAACTTGAGAGACCATATGCTCCGCATGTCTCATGATGGAGATTAAGAACGGACACATCCCAAAGGAAGCGATTCTCTGGTCCTAGGTCTCTGTCCCCTTTCACATCAAGGCATTCAACTAAGTGGTCAGCCTCCACTGTGCTTGTGTCTCTAGCCCATTGCACTCGTGCTTCTGCCCCGTTCGTCCACACTTAGCAGACAGTCTGCACGCGGCCCTTCTGCAGCCCGTGTGTCTCCAGCGGCTCTGCTTCACTGCGGCCCTTGGCAGCGCCTGCAGCCCCTCCAGCCATGTCCACGTTCGGCCCCTGGGGAGCTGGCCCTCCAGTGTTCTTCCCGTCTTTGCTGTTGCTGCTGTGCTCATCGGATAGAAACACCTCAGTGAGCTCTGTGTCTACAATCCTGTCCCTTTGCAACACTGTCCTTGATAAACAGACATTGTGCACTTTCTTGCTCAGAATTACCTTGGAGGACTTTTTTCTCCAGAAGAGCAGCTCTGAGCTCTAGAGTCAGGAAAGCCAGAGCAGCGTCAGCGCACAGTAAATCCATCATGCTCTGCCAGGCCCAGAAATGCCGAGAAAAGGATAAATAGGAAATGCGCATGGGATCAGTCAGTAGAGGTTGGGATTAGGCTTCGGCACTGTTCGTGCCAAGCGCTTGCCTTCCCTCCACACCAGTTCTGATGCTCTGGGACGGGGCACACCATGGCAGGTCTCCAGAGATTTTGGGTTTTCTTACAGTGTGTTTCCTCACTACCTGACTGCCCATCCTCAGATGTGGGATGCCTCATAGAGCCCAGCATGGGCTTTGGGGCCTTTGTTGTGTGTTTTTTTTTTCTTTCACTGTTCGACTTCCTTTTGAATGGGGTTGACGCTTTCTAATGTGGGGGGCAAGAGGGAAGTGTATCCAGTCCACTTGATGGCAGATGCACTGTGAGTGATTTCTCACCAGCTCCCGGAGCACCGAGCTTGCTCTTTCTGCCGTTGGGGAAATTTAAACTTGGAGTCCGCTGCTCTGAGCGATTTCCCAGGTTGCTGCTAGGCGGTCAGTTTTAGCTGATTGAGGAGACAGCAGTAGTTGGTACTGGGGAGGTACTTGGGAGGGAGAATGAGGCAGGCAGAGAAGAAGAGGGGGCTTCGGGTATGAACGGTAGGACAGGGCAAGAGAGAGGAGGGGGTTAGAGAATGGGAGAAGAAGGGAGAAGAAGGGCACAAATGGGAGAGCCCGAGGAACGTGGAGGAATCATGCAGTTGTACCCACACTGACCTAAAATAGCTCCATCCCCTTGCCTGGGCCCTGTGGCCCGGGCCAGGCTGCGTCGGTGGCTTCTACGACCTCCCCGCTCCTCACCCCTTGCACTGGGGCCTGCTGCACAGACAGTTTGTCATGAAAATTGATGGCGTTCAGGTGCAGGTGCCTGAGCGCTGTAAGGCATGTGGGGCGGTGGGGGTGGCAGGTTTTTAACTTTGGGAATTACATTTCTCTAATTGTCTCTACTAGCCCTCTCTGGACTAGACAGATTTTGGAGAGAATTGCCACAGAATTTAACCAGTTACACTTTCATGCTGTTCAGAGCAAAGGCATGCCTCTTCTGGACAAAGTAAGACCAGCAAGTGTTGGTTTCGATTTTCAATTTGCTGTTTGCGAATTTCCTGGATGATTTTGGTTTGACCTAGCATTGCCCCTGATAATTGCTACTCTACAGGATTTTGAAGCTAGCTTTGAATTCTTTTTTTTTCAGTGTCTCCTGCTTGGGACCCTGCTGCCATTATGTCACACTAGATAGATTTTGTGTAAAGACACAAGCGTAGTCTCCAAACTATGCAAGTAAAATTAATTCTGAATTTCATGTAACTTGACACATCATATGATGTAGTCAGAGTTCATTTATCCAAAGCCCTTGACTGGGTTTAAATGCACGTTTGTCAGATTTACTCCGTAGCTTAAGAGGCAAATATCTTTTTGTCATTCCGTAATTGTCTGAACTTCACTTTGATGAAGCCGACTTACTTTCAAAGAAATCATAGGGAGGGGACGCCTCAGTGGCTCAGTCAGTTAAGCCACTGCCTCTGGCTTAGGTCATGATCCCAGGGTCCTGGGATTGAGTCCCACCTTGGGCTCCTTGCTTGGCAGGAAGCCTGCTTCTCTTTCTGCCTGTGTCTCCTTGTGTGCTTGTGCTCTCTCTCAACAAATAAATAAATAAAAACCTTTAAAAAAAAAAAGAAAGAAAGCAATCATGGGGAGAAGAGATTCATTGTTATTCTCTAGGAAATGTTGGGATTTTAATCTTACATATATTCTGGTAGAATTAGAGGCTCGCTTTATATATATAACACATATGTATATAAATTATACACATATATTTGAGCTTTTAGAAACTGTGGTACCTGAACCTTCTTTCCTGGTCTCTCTGTTCTTGCAGCGTATAGCCCACATTACGGCCATGCTGCAGCAGTCCCTGGGAGGCCTGCTGCTAGAAGGGCTTCAGACTTCCAATGTGGACATCATACGGCACTGCCTCCAGACTTACGCTACAATTGACAAGACACGGGATGCAGAGGCGTTAGTCGGTCAAGTACTGGTGAAACCATACATGGATGAGGTTTGTGCCCCCATGCACCTCATTCCACAAACACAGAGCATCTAATCTGGCTTTGTTTCTTGACTGGGTGCGAGAGAGCTCAGGGCTCTTCCTTGAAGATGCTCTTAGTTCCTGATCTTCTGGTTGTAAGAAAAGGTTGGTCCCGCTTGGTGCCCATCAGCATGGCAGGAATCAGGCATGCGCTCTGGTCTCTTCCAGTGATGCCATAAATCAGGGATCATCTTAATTTAGTAGGGGTGAGGGACTTGCCTAGGAAGAAGGTACGGATCAGAACATTTTCAGGTCAATTTCCATTTCCATAAGTTATACGTTAATGAAGTTGCCGAAAAGCGTGACCCCACCAAGGCGCCCGTGCCCACTGGAGGAGCTGGAAGACAGCTCTGTGCGCAGGGAAAGTCTGTGAGGGGAAGCGTCTTCGCAGAATTGATGTGGCCTAAGTCTTGAAGACCATGGGGGAGTTTGCCAGGCTAGGAAGGTGGGAGGGAGGGAATATTCAAAGATAAAGGGCTTTGAAGGGCGAGTTAGCCGGGTAGTACCTTAAGTCCAGAACTTGGTTACCCAGTGTTCTTGACCTATAAGGATACAGTAAAATACAGGGAGTCAGTGTATCCTGCCTCTGAGCGGCCGGAGTATGGGCTGCACCATGTGAGGCCGCCAGCAATCAGCAGCTTCCAACTTGGAGAGCGTCGGTTTCATCTAGTTCAAGCGGACAGAAGTCATGAAGCCAGTCTCAGCGTTTGAGGGCTTTCTTCCAGTCACCTGCCAGTGCGAGTGTTCTTTCTGTCTGGTAAGTATAAAGCTACCCACCATGACTTCAGGATGAAAGGCTTCCAGTTTTAAAACGAGACAGTATCCCAGTGATAGAAATGAAATTGAAGGATTAATTTCAGTAATCTTCTCAGCTTCATTAAGACTACTAAAAGTAAATGATCTGTCAGTTCTTTGTATGTATCCTATTATAGTTCATAGCTCTCTCTGTGGGGGTGAAAAAGATCACATTATTCTTTGTCACTAAATGAAAATATTTTAGTTATTTAATTTATGCCCTTTTCATTGAACTGAATCTAATATGCTAAATTGGGGAAGTACTTTACGTTTCCATGTCATTAAATGAACTGTGACCACATTTGTATTTTAAGTTTGTATGCTTGTCATTCACCTCCTGCAACTCAGCCTCACCAAAAAAAATTAAATACTAAAGCAAAATAAGATGTGTTTTCTTCCATCACTTTCCATCTCAGCCCTTTCCCTGTTCTGGAGACGGTAGAGGATAAGGCCAGGGTGAAGATGATACAGAGCTGTTGTCTGCAGATACAGTATTTTGCTTTTAAGCTCAGAAGGGAAGCAGATGAGTGTGTGTGATGTTTTAGCTTCAGGCCAGTCTCTGTCCCTCAGCCTCTGTGTCCCCCAGGGTTGGAGCAGTATTCCCAAATCCCGGGACCTAGATTTTCATGCCAATGTTACTTACCTCCTGTTTAGAAAGCATACTGAGTGGGGAGGAGGAAGGACGAAGTGCATTTTTAAGGTTTACACGATTCTTTTCTCTGTAGTGTATAGTTCATACTTCTCTTTTAGGTGCTTTAAAAACAAACAAAAACACAAACAAACAAATAAATAAATAAAAATAAAACGCTCTTCCTTTTGCTAGGTGATTGTAGAGCAGATCGTTGAGTCTCATCCAGACGGCCTGAAGATCATGTATGCTAATAAGCTCCTGGAGTTTGTTCCTCACCTTGCCACCTTCTTCGAGAGGTCACAAGAGGAGCCATCTCAAGGTGACGTAAAATGCTGTGTATGCACCTGAGCTCAGTTTAGTGACCACCTGTCACCTCCTCATGTGCCGCTGATCCCTGGCTGTCCTGTCTGACCCGGGAACGTGGGAACGTGTGCTCTTCCCTATTTGTTACCAGTGCTGTGAGGCAGGTGTCACTTGCCTGGGTTTACAGGGAAGGGAATGAAGAGTGGGGACGTATCTCAATGGTGACATTTGTGTGACTCCAGAGCCTCTGCTTTTCTCTTGTCTATACTGTCTCCTTAACCAGGCTCAAAATCAAAATTGGTTTCCTTCCATTATTGTGATGTCATCATCGGTCTAGAAATACCAATTCATTTTAATTCAACATGTTTTATACTGATGGCAATTAAAGTCATGAACGGTTTTCCCTCCCTCTCTTATTTCATTTCCATGGCTTTCCACTTCTGTTTCATGAATATCCCATTACCTTCCACAATCTCCATCATCCCAGTCCAGACCTTTGTTGCCTTTTGTTCGAGGGTAGCGGGCTCTCCCCACCTGGTCTCCCAGCTCCACCTGTCCCTCTTCATTGCAGCCCTCAGCTGTCCCACCTGCCCAGAGCTCTTCAGCCTTCCTGAGTCGTTCGTGGCTTCTCATCGCCCACAGAAGAGCATCCAGTCTTCCTGGTGTAACCTGTGACCGTTGGTGCTTGAGTCCTAGTGGTTCTCCGCTGTAGAACTCCCCCATACCACTATGGTTCCTGGCCAGACAGGAGCACTTGACCTTCCCTAACACACCTGGTACAGAAGATCCCTGACTTCACCTTGGTTCAGTTTATGGTTTTTTGACTTTTTATAATAGTGCAGAAGTAATATGCATTTAGTTTGGATCTTTTCCCAGGCTGGCGATCTACAGTAGGGTCCTCTTTTGTAATGCTGGGCAGAGGCAGCGAGCACAGCCCCCAGGCAAACCACGTGATCATGAGGGTCAGCAACCAACACACTTGAACCGTCCTGTTCTGGCTTTCAGTGCAGTGTTCAGTAAGTTACATGAGATACCAGACACTTTATTGTGAAATAGGCTTTGTGTTAGAGGATTTTGCCCAACTGTGCAATACTGTAAGTGTTCTCAAGACATTTAAGTTTGGCGGGGCTAAGCTCTGATGTTCAGTCGCTTAGGTGTTTTCCATGCATTTTCAACTAAAGAGATTTCCAGCTGAACAATGGGTTTATTAGAAGCCGAGGCCGTCATAAGCTGAGGAACATCTGTCTATACTGTGCGCCTCTGTGTTTTCCTTCATTGCTTCCTGTCTCTTATTCCTTTGTCTTTCTGTTGATCTGTCACTCCACATGAAGCTCCAGTCAAATACAACTTCTTTTTTTTTTTAGGTTATTTATTTATTTACTTATTAGAGAAAGCATAAGCAGAGGGGGAGGCAAAGAGTGAAGCAGGCTCCCCACTGAACAGGGAGCCCGATGTGGGACTCAATCCCAGGACCCTGAGATCATGACCTGAGCCACCCAAGCGCCCCCAGGCTATGGTTATTTCAAGAAAAAGTCCTATTTGTGAATTCTTCATCTAGTGAAGATGAATTAAAATCAGAAAGTCAACTCTGCCACCTTTAAAAACCCAGGAACAGAAAAAAATTCCACGAGCAGGTATAACCCTATCCACAATAAATCACTTTCAATCCAGTCCTGAAAACTAATACAGAGTAGGAAGAAAGCATTACAGAAAAATTTTGTTTTCATTAATCAAGCTGGAAAATAACGGGCCTTACATGAATGCCCTTTAGGAAGACAGTTCTTATAGTTTTATGTTGATAGAAACTCACATTACATTTGAAATGCATGTTAAAACCATGACTGTAGATTCACTACCACTTTTAGTCGTCAGAAGATGAAAAATGGTCAAGAGTCACCCAAACTGAATCCTGGTTCCTCCTGGAAAATGTGTTCCTAAATATTTTCCCCCTGAACTACTGTGCTCTTTCTGTATCTTACACAGCAGACACTGCGATGCACAAACACATCCAGAAGGCCTTTGAGAGCTGACAGCCTGCTGGAACAATGAGGAATTCACCTGGGTTTCTGCCTTTCTGCCGGGCCCAGAAAGTTCTGGGTAACCCAGGTGACGTGTCATGAGAATACATGTGTAGCTCACACCATATGTATTATCTCCTCAGGGTAGACACCAAAATCCATGTTCCTATATGAATATCCGAGATGCGTACAGAAATCAAGAGTGATTCTGTCATCTTGAAAGAAAAACACACTGTTGCGCTGCCACATGCCTCGTTTCTCCTTGAGTGACTGCAGGAAGTAGCGATTGCAGTCAGAAATCTCAGAAAGAAAAATTAGAGTAAGGGCAACACCTGAAGTTTATTCCTGAAAATACTTGGAGAACGACTGTGACCAATAAACCAGGGCTTAGTTCATGAGACTGTCAATGAGCTTATAACATCCCATGTCCTGGTCAAACCCTCATGTCTGGGAGATGGAGGGACGTCTTCATCTTCCAGAGCTACTATTAGGGGAAAAGGTGGAGACAATGCTGACTGAGTCCCTACTTCAGCAGGAGAGCCAAAAACACCTTGCCCCTCCATAATCCCAAATGAAAATAAACATCTCGGGGCGCCTGGGTGGTTTAAGCTTCTGCCTTTGGCTGGGATCAAGCCCCACGTCGGGTTCTTTGCTCAGCGGGGAGCCCACTTCCCTCCTTCTCTCTCTGCCTGCCTCTCTGCCTACTTGTAATCTCTGTCTGTCAAATAAATAAAATAAATAAAATCTTTAAAAAAGAAAAGAAAAGAAACATCTCATTTTACTAGTGTGCAGCAGTGACTATGCAGGAGAAATTATTATTATTTTATTATTAGATGATATATTATTATTATTATTATTATTATTATTGTACTATATTGTTAACCTTTTGAATTCGGACACCTAAAATTTTTAATAAAATATGAAGGCCTTTTTTTTTTAAGATTTTATTTATTTGAAAGACAGAGATCACAAGTAGGCAGAGAGGCAGGCAGAGAGGGGGAAGCAGGCTCCCCACTGAACAGAGAATCCGATGCAGGACTTGATCCCAGGACCCTGGGATCATGACCTGGGCTGAAAACAAGAGGCTTTAGCCCACTGAGCCACCCAGGCGCCCCATGAAGGCTTTTTTTTTTTTTTTTAAAGATTTTACCTATTTATTTGACAGAGAGATCACAAGTAGGCAGAGAGGCAGGCAGAGAGAGAGAGAGGAGGAAGCAGGCTCCCCGCTGAGCAGAGAGCCCGACATGGGACTTGATCCCAGGACCCTGAGATCATGACCTGAGCCGAAGGCAGCGGCTTAACCCACTGAGCCACCCAGGCGCCCCATGAAGGCTTTTTTTAAAGAACAAAAACTTCAGACTATATCTTTATCCTATCAGTTCCCACTACAACTGGCTTCTGTCTTGGCCAACATTTAGCCATTCAGATAAAGTCCGTATTTAGTGCTTCGTGTGTATGCATGTGTAAAATAAGCGGACAGTCATAAATCTTTAAGATTGTGTATAATAACCGTGAAATAAGGATTCTTGATACACAAGGTCTCGTCTGGGGAAAACAGCTGGAGAACAGTATGCAGTTTTCAAATGACGAAGGGGAAATACGCATTCGGTTATGAGAAAGGGAAGGAGAACAAGACCAAATATTAATAAAAGGGAAAAAAGCTTTTTCTGCCATCTTTCCGTGCCGCAGTAACAGTGTGAACAAATGTCCCACAGATGCCCTCAAGAACATTAACACTGCTGAAAGGGGGGGCGAAGGCCAGGTTCTTAGGAGGCCCTGCACCAAAGTCATCGTCCTGTTTCCTCACTGTGATGACGAAGCATGAGTACATTGGCAAATTTGAAATTATTGATGACCACAGAGCTGGGAAAACTGCTGTGAACCTCACGGGCAAGTTAAACAAGTGTGGCATGACCAGCCCTAGACTTGTATAACTGAAAGATCTAGAAAAGTGGCAGAATATTTCCATCCCCTCAGTTTGGTTTCACTGCATGGAAAAATTCTTCTGGCATCATGCACCATGAAGAAGGAAGAATCCAGGCAGGAGGGAAAATCCTGGGATTCCTTTTTCTTAGAAATATAATATACATGGCACGTGAAATGCCTCAATGGGGAAAAAAAAAGGAAAATAAATTACAGTCAACTAATGTTTGACAAGACTCCCAAACAATTCAATGGGGGTAAGAACAGTATTTTACTCCCAAGCAGCCACATGCAAATAATGAAACAGGAGTCCTGCCTAACACCATACAGAGAAAATAACCCCAAATGCATCAAAGACATAAGTGTAAGCATTAAAATGATAAAGTTCGAGATGCCTGGGTAGCTCAGTTGGTTGGATGGCTGCCTTCTGCTCAGGTCATGATCCCGGAGATCCCGGATTGAGTCCTGCATCAGGCTCCAAGCTCCACAGAGCTTGCTTCTCCCTCTGACCTTCTCCTCGCTCATGCTCTCTCTCATTGTCTCTTTCTCAAATAAATAAAATCTTTTAAAAAATAAAAATAAAGTAAAATGATAAAGTTTTCAGAAGAAAACACAAAGGTAAATGTTAGTGGTCTTGAATCTAACAACGGCTCCTCAGCCAAACACCAAAGTACAAGCAACTTAAAAAAAATAATAAACAAATAAATGCGACTCAACCAAAATATCCCAGTTTTGTGCTTCCAAGGACCCCATTGACAAAGTCAAAAGACAAGCCACTAAATGGGAGAAAATATTTGCAGGTCATATATAAGGAACATGCATTCAGACTGTGTGAAGAATTCTTTTTTTTTTTTTTTAGATTTTTTTTTATATTTATTTGAAAGAGAGAAATCACAAGTAGATGGAGAGGCAGGCAGAGAGAGAGAGAGGGAAGCAGGCTCCCTGCTGAGCAGAGAGCCCGATGCGGGCCTCGATCCCAGGACCCTGAGATCATGACCCGAGCCGAAGGCAGCGGCTTAACCCACTGAGCCACCCAGGCACACAAGAATTCTTACAACTCAAATAAAAAGACAACCAAGTTAAGAAATGAGCAAAGAGGGGCGCCTGGGTGGCTCAGCGGGTTAAGCTGCTGCCTTCCGCTCAGGTCTTGAACTCAGAGTCCTGGGATCGAGCCCCGTGCTTTCTGCTCAGCAGGGAGCCTGATTCTTCCTCTCTCTCTGCCTGCCTCTCTGCCTGCTTGTGATCTCTCTCAATAAATCTCTCTCAAATAAATAAATAAAATCTCTTAAAAAATGAGCAAAGAACTTGAATATACATTTCTCTAATATTCAAATGTATACATTAATATATAAATGTATATATAAATATATTTTACATGATCATATATTTATATAAACATATTTATGTAAATATATTTACATTCTTAAATATGTATTTAAATATAAATAAAATATGAAATCTATAATATATATTTAAAGATACATATAAGGTATATATAAAATATATGGGACAATAAGCACGTGTAAATATGCTCAACATCACTAATCATTCGGGAAATGCAAATCAAAACCATGGTGAGATACCACCTCCCACCCACGTGGATGGCTACTATCAAAAACCCCAAAAGCAGGTGTTGGAAGGATGTGAAGAGCTGGAACCTGTAAATTGCTGGTGGGCTTGGAAAATGGCACAGCCACATTAGAAATGGTTTAGTAGCTCCTCAAAATGCAGAACACAGAGTTGCCATATGACACACCAATATCACTCCTGTGTATAGAGCCAAGAAAAAAACTATGCCCACACAAAAACTTGTGCATGAAGGTTTAGGGTTTATTCGTAATAGCGAAAAGGTGAGAACAACCCTGATGTTCATCAACTGATGAAGAGATAAATAAAATGTGATCCATCCAGCCTGTGGAATATTATTCAGCCTTGAAAAGGAATAGAATTTTGATATGTGCCACGACACAGAGGAGCCTTGAAAACATTCTGCTGATTGAGAGAAGTCAGTCACAGAAGACCACGTATTGCATAATTTGATTTATATGGAATTTCCAGAATAGCTAAATCTACAGAGACCGAAAGTAGATTAGCGGTTGCCTAAGACTGGTGGTGATGGCTAAAGTTTTCTTTTGAGGATGATGAAAATGTGTAGGTAGTTCAGTATAGTATAGTTAAATATAGTGAAAGCCATTAAATTGTCCACATTAGATGGTGAGTGGTATGGCCTGTGAATTATATCTCAATTAAGCTGTCATCGAAAAATGCAAAGAACTTCTCTATTTATCAAGTACAAAAAGAATGAACTTGATTAAAAACATCAAAAATGGGGAAAATAAAAACAAAATAAGATGGGAGGAATAAAATTATGACTGTTTATCATTAATTTAAATGTGTACAGACTGACTTTTTCTATTAAAGCGCCTATCAGGAGGTTACAGATCCACGCTGTTCAAGAAACATACTTAAAATGCAAAAGGGATTGAGAATGTATCAGGTGAGGAGATACCATGCAAAAGAGAAAGCCGGAATGGCAAAATTCATCGCAGACAAGTTGGGTCTAAAGTTATAGGTACTGGGACGCCTGGGTGGCTAAGTGGGTTAAGCCGCTGCCTTCGGCTCAGGTCATGATCTCAGCGTCCTGGGATCGAGCCCCGAATCGGGCTCTCTGCTCAGCAGGGAGCCTGCTTCCTCCTCTCTCTCTGCCTGCCTCTCTGCCTGCCTGTAATCTCTGTCTGTCAAATAAATAAATAAAATCTTTAAAAAAAAATAAAGTTATAGGTACTAAGATGAAGAGGGACATTTTTAAAGGCAGAGTTTGGAAAGAAGATGTAAAAGGTATAAGCAGGTATACATCTAACAACATAATACCTGAAGACTCTAAAAATGCAATAACAAGGTAACATTTTAGCTTTTCAAATGGGAGTATCTACTAGAAGGAGGGAAAAACAATGACACACAGAAAATAGACATCCTGGGGCGCCTGGGTGGCTCAGTGGGTTAAAGCCTCTGCCTTCGGCTCAGGTCATGATCCCAGGGTCCTAGGATTGAGCCCCACATCGGTCTCTCTGCTCCGCGGGGAGCCTGCTTCCTCCTCTCTCTCACTCTCTGCCTGCCTCTCTGCCTACTTGTGATCTCTGTCTGTCAAATAAATAAATAAAATCTTAAAAAAAAAAAAAGAAAATAGACATCCTTATTTCCCTCGGAAAACATTTCTTTCTTACACCTAAGGAAAGCCATATTTGTAAAGATTAATTGCATACTAGGCAACAAAGGAAACCTTTACAAGCCTTCCAAATTAAAGATTTAAAGAACAGTTCTTTGATCACAATCCGGTAGAATCAGAATTAGATAACCTGGTAACAAAAAATTGAAACTACATACAAGTTAAGAAATACAGTCTTCAGTCAAAGAAGAAATCATAAGACAACTGAAGAAAATCTTGAAAGCAATGGAAAGGAGACTATTTCATACCAAAACTTACAGAAGACACCAGAAGTTATACTCTAAGGAGACTTTAGTGTCAAATGTCTTCAATTTCAAACATTTTTTTAAATAAAAGAAAGTACTCATTTAAACCCATCAGAAAAGGGCAGCTCAATCCAAAGAAAGGAAGTAATTATAATAAAGATAAATTTTTAAACTAATAAAAAATATCAGAGGCAAATAAACTCAAAGTTGTTTCTATGAAAGACTAATGAAATAATAATAATAAAAAAAACTTCACATGCCCTATTAAGGATAAGAGAGGGGGAAGATGGGGTGTGGGAGGAGGTGGGGAGAGGGAAGGGGAATGGGGAAAGGGGGGTTTCAGGGAGGAGGGGACAGAGAGAGGGAGAGAGTTGCAAAACAGATAAGGATTGGGAACAGAGATATAAAAGCAAATGCATAATATAAAAGAATCACTAAACTGCAAGGCACTTTATACTAATCAATTTGATAACCTAGAAGAAACGATGATTTCCTAGGAAAACAAAATCATCCAAATGATTCAAGAATGGAAAATTAAGAAGATGAGTTCCAAGATCAGACAGGTTTGCAGCTGGATAACTGTCATTCTACTGTTAAATGGCAACAGGCAATTAAACAATAATAAGTCAATTCACTTGATGAAGCTGAGCACAATTTTAATACCCAAACCTGAGAGGGAGGAACGGGGAAGCTATTAACAAATCTGGCTTAGGACAGATTAGTTAATAGAAACTGAACTAATGTTAGCAAATAACAGAAGTCAGGCATCTATCAAAGGACTATATCCTGAGACCAACTTGGATTCATTCCAGGAAAATAAAGGGAGCTCAAGACCAGAAAATCAATAAGATTTACCTCATCACTAAATTAACTGTGAAAAAACTCTTAAGACCATAGCAATAAATGCATTTGATAAAAAAATAAAGGCACCTGATAAAAGGTGAGCAACCATTCTTTATAAAAATGAAGATAAAAACAGAAGGACGTTATGCAGGAGGGATTATTAACTGGGAAGCACTAGATCAAGAGGTAGATAAAATGAGCCCATATTTGTTAAACAGTGACAGAGCCCCATGCGTGCGTGGATAGAGGCGAATGAGCTCATGGATGAGCACCAGGCTGTCAACAGGTATTATAGGGACAAAGGCAGCGGTGAGGAGAGGAGAGTCTTAACAACAGGGAAGAAGGTAAAAGGAGGATTGCAGTTAAAAATTGTGCATGATACAAACACATGCAAATAAGACCGGATATTTTCCGGTATATAGTTTTTTAAAACCCTGCACACATTACTGGAACTGCCAACTCTTGCTTTCAGCTCCGCAGCCCTCGCGTGCTTTCCCAGTACCAGGATGCAGGGGTAGATCCTCCGTTGGTGACATCCTATGTCATTGTACTCCTAAAGGGACAGGTGAAACAGCGCAGGGGCTTGAGGTCGGAACTTAGGCATCGCTGCGCCCACCCCAGCTCCCTGCTCGCCCAGCCCCCACTCTGAAGCGGCGGGCACTTGGAGCTGTTAAGAAGCAGGGATCTGAGCAGTTCTCTGGTTTCCCCTGGAGCCATCTGCATCCATCATATTTCCCACAGCTCTCCCCGAGTGTTGGTGCTGGCTCCCCCCGAGTATTCCTTTAACTCCAGGCATACCCTTCTTATGACAGCACCTAGTACTCCCCGTCACAGTGCTCTGTCTGTCACATGCATCCATTGATCAACTTTGTGCTGGTTGAGGGCTGGAGCCCCCTCCTGTTAACTTCTCAAGTCCGTTTCTAATGCAGCAGCCCCTGGCACTTAAGCACCCTGTCAGTACCTGCCAAATGAATGAAATGTACTCAAAACATAGTATGAAGTCTGCGTTCTGAAACTCCTTTTTGGAGCTGTTTGCTATCATTTTCCCAGGCAATTAAAAAAAATTCCAGCCTTGCTGCCAACAACCTGAAGGGGTAAAGGAATGCCGGGATGCCCCATGGGACATGTCACTCTGGATGGTCCTTCAGCAGCAGAGACTTAGATAGCGCTCTTCCAAACCCAGCAGGATGGTGGAATGGGTACGTGGCTGAGTGCCTCCTGGGTCTGACCCTGTGTGACGCCACCCGGTGCCTGCAGCTGCCCTCTGGAAGGTGTTGCTTTTGCGGCAGAGCCAGAGGGCACCAAGCATGTGTCTGTCTCCAAAGTCCTGGGCACCACATCACAATGCCTTCCTGAGAAGCAGAATCAAGGACAGTTGCTGATCTTCATTCCTTCCCACCAAAGGTATCTCATACACCATCTTTGGAAGTTGGAGCCAGGGGGTGCCTGGGTGGCTCAGTCGGTTAAGTGTCTGCCTTCAGCTCAGGTCATGATCCCAGGGTCCTGGGATCGAGTCCCACACATTTGCCTCCCTGCTCAGCGGGGAGCCTGCTTCCCCTTCTCCCTCTGCCATTCCCCCCACTTGTGCTTTCTGGCTCTCTGTGTGTCAAATAAGTGAATAAAATTTTTTTAAAAAGTTTGGGCCATACTCTTTAGCCATTCTACTTTCCCTGGGGTAATTTGCCACCTCCCTGAATTTACCTGAATCTTTCCCAAAATCTACTTATCTTCCAGCCTTCTTGACTATAATGAGTCTATAAATTTTCAATAGACAGTGTGAACTTACACTTGCTAATATTTGCATAACATGCACCTCTTTCGATCTCAAAGAAAAGCTTTGCACCGCAATGGTCTCTAATCTCCAATTAGGTTCTGTTCCGGGATCCCACTGGAATTCTACGCGCCTGTCCCCTAAGATCCCATAAATTGTCGTCCAGTTTCCCAGCCAGCCAAGGAAAGCACATGGGAAATCTTGCTGAAGTATGAGTAAGAGCCAACGAAAGGGAACATATTTATCTGCCTCGAATGCTGGGACCTGAGGAAAGCAAGTTTCATTACAGACAAATCAGGAAGGAGGTGCAGATTGCTTTTTATGTCACTCTGGAGTGGAGGTCTGCCATTGATCATTAAGGCCATTTCCTGCAATGCACTCACCAAAGTGATACTCACTTCGGAGTGGACAAAACTTAGGAAATGGCCAAGGGGAGCTCTGCTTACACTTTACACTCTCAGCATTTATTTGTATTATTTTCTTTATAGGGCAGTATAGAGACTTGAGACCACATTGAAAAAGCAAAGCTTGTCATCCTGTGGCCTTGGGTCAAGAATAGAGATAGTGCTGCTCATGTCAGTTTCAACCTCCAGTGGCCAAGGATTTGATCTGATGCTCTTTCAAGTTTTCACCATAGCCTTTCTCAAGCTCAATGGCCAATAATCCCACAGGAGGAGATTTTAGGGCCCTCTCAAACTTCTGTTTTGCTATCTCTCCCCAGCCTGCTTCCTCTGCAAAAGTCACCACTTTGCCTCTGCATCTACCACCTCTTAGAGCCTTTGGAATCAGCCACGAATTGCAGTGCTGATTCCTTCCATGACCACATATTGTTTACAGGAAAACTCTTCTTCGTTATGCCTTGCCAGTCAGAGTGATGGTTTCATCCGCAACCTGGACCAGGTTCGGGAATGTTCTACACATAAATGTGAGCAAATGTCTTCTGTATTGAGAGACATGTACAATCTGTAAATGGAATCTATTGAAAAACCAGTACATAGGGTACACTTATGTCCTGACCCAGCTGGAAGGAGGCAATTCATTTCTATCTTTCAGAAAATTGGTGTAACACATTGATTTTCATAACAAAGAAAGCAGTTTTGTGTCCTCTACCAAAAGACTGTCATAGTAAGCAATAAATTGCCTCTTTGGGGTGAACAAATTAATAAGATATTTTCTAATTTTCAAAATAACAAAGACAGAACGATGTCTGTAATGCTAAGTGCATCCCCTTAGTGGCAGGGCACTGTGTCATGGACCACCTGAGCAATGACACATGGCGGCCGGTAGTCTGATTTGTACATCAATTCACCTGGCAACCTGTTAAAAGAAAGTCTTGCACATGACAAGCTTTCAATAAGACACTGACAAGATGGCCAGGAAGCCCCCTTAGCTGGCTTTTTCAGGTGTCCAGACATCTAGTCAACCTACCTCACCAACTCATCACCATGCTTACTGGAGTAAACCCAATCTCTTCCTTCCCCCCTGGAGATGGGAGAAGAGCCACTCACACGTTTGTATGGAATTCTCATTCCCCCTCGCTCTGTCCCCACATGGCGCTGTCCGTGTAATAAATAAACAAATCTTTATGTCACCCGGAAGTTCCTGGGTCACAACTCGGACAATTTTGGGTCACTACAGCCTTTTGTTTTTCTCTCCACCTTAAGCCTTCTGGGTGACCAACAACTATCTAAAACTCATGTTGCTGCCATATGCTGTTGTTCTGCTTCATCTTCCCAGTAAAGTTCAGTATTTTTCCCTAAAGTTTGGTTTATCAGTATCTCCAGCGTCTATCTCCAGCTAGGGTCATGACCCAGGTCCTGGGATCAAGTCCCACTCTGGACTTCCTGCTCTGCGAGAAGCCTGCTTCTGTCTCTGCCTCCCATCTCTTATGAATAAATAAAGAAAATCTTTAAAAAAAATTAAAAAAACCATTTCTATCTTCCCACTTTTAAAGATTAATTCTAGGGGCGCCTGGGTGGCTCAGTGGGTTAAGCCGCTGCCTTCGGCTCAGGTCATGATCTCAGGGTCCTGGGATCGAGTCCCGCATCGGGCTCTCTGCTCAGCAGGGGGCCTGCTTCCCTCTCTCTCTCACTGCCTGCCTCTCTGTCTACTTGTGATTTCTCTCTGTCAAATAAATAAATAAAATCTTTAAAAAAAAATAAATAAAGATTAATTCTAGGAATTATTGCTATAAATCCAGTGTCCTATCTCTTTCTTAAAAAGTCTTCTCCAGGGCACCTGGGTGTCTCAGTTGATTAAATGTCTGACTCAAAATTTTGGCTCAAGTCATGATCTCAGGGTCATGGGATTGAGCCCTTAGTGAGGCCTCTGTGCTCAATGGGGAGTCTGCTTCTCTCCATTTCCCTTTGCCCCACCCCCCCTACTCACATGTGCACACACGTGTTGTCTCTCTCTCTCTCAATAAATAAATAAACAAATCTTTAAAAAGTCTTCTCCAAAGGGAGTTTGACAAATAGTCCAGTAAGGGGCTGGAAGAAAATATTATAAGTTTTATTCATATTTCATGTCATCCATTTAACTGTTTAGCTTTTGCATGCCTTTTATAATAATTTAGTAGAGTAGTAGAGTTTATAATTTAAAATTTGCTTAAATTTGTGCTATGTCCGCAAATATTTTTTGTATGTATGTATGTATGTATGTATGTATGTATGTATTTATTTATTTTTGTGAAAGAGAGGTGCACAGTAATAAAAGGAGATCACTGCTCCAGGGACCCAGATATTTCCCCAAGTCCTGTTTCCTTCCATTCCCTCTGGGCTTCATTAGACCCCCTTAACACCAATCTTGTCCCTAAAACACGCCCTCTGCAGCACCAAGTTCAAATGCTTAACTCGGGCCATCACTGCAGGCTGTACCGGGATGACCTTAGGGAAAAGGGTAGTGGGTCTCACGGGTTAGCTGTGTCACCTCCATGAACAGTCCTTTGTTCTGAACAGCTAGTGCAGCCCACGTTTGCAATCACAGGCTCTGGCACCAGAGTGGGCGTAGATCCCAGCTGGCCCCTCAGTAGCAATATGGCTTTGGGAAAGTTGTGTCATTTCTGGCCCAGACTTAAGGCTCATCCATAACGTGGAGGAGAAGACAGTGTGACCCTCAGTGGGCTGTTGAAAGGATCACGAGATGGTTCGACTCAGGTGCTCCGAGGTAGCCAGCACACAGTAGGCCCACAGTAGAACAAATAGTTGTTCTATTGATCTTATAGTTACTATTACTCCTACTAACAAAACTAACTGATCATTTGAGATGATTTTCAAGCAAAGTGTCTTCGCCTGGATTTCTAAGATTAACCTACTTCAAAATGAATTCTGCTCTACTGTGAAAAACGAGCTAACCAGCAGGTTTCTTCTGCATCTTTTCTGAACTTTTTAGGATCCTCTCTAGAGAAAGGTTCTAAAGGAAGGCAAAGTGCAGAAATACTCTTGCTTCAAAGGATGTGTAGGAAATGATTAATTTTGCCAAAAAACAGTGCCTTGAACATAAAAGATGTTTGACGAAGCTCACTGTAGACAGTGTATCACTCCAGGATTCATAAGTTGAAAACTCAATGTCCAAAGGGACATAACTAGGAGATGGGGTCCTTGGGAGATGTTTAGGTCATGAGGGTGGAGTCCTCATGGGCGAGATTAGTGTCTCCATAAGAGAGACCCCACAGAGATCCCTCGCCTCCTCCACCTTGGAGGTTATAGGGAGAAGATGGTCATCTGTGACCCAGGAAGTGGGCACTTGAACAGACACGGAATCTTCCAGGGTCTTGATCGTAGACTTCCCAGCTTCCAGAACTGAGAGAAATAAGTATGTCTTTAAAGCACCTAGTTTATGGTGCTCTTGTTACATCAGCCCAAACTAAGGTAAAGCTTGTATCTTATACTGAAAAATAACACAAATGCTAACAACAATTTAAAAAAGGAACATTGTGGCCAATGACATGTAAGGAACATCATCTCTCCTCTACAGAGCCAAGAGCTTAATTAGTTTCGGGCAACTCAGTAGAGTATGATTAAACCAAAGAGCAGCAAGATGTCTAAATGCTCAAGTCCTCTGCCTCCTACTTTTCTGCCAAAACAAAAGAAAAGCCCTAGGCTGGTTTTGGTTACCACCAAGCACAAAACAGCCAAATTCCAAATTAAAAAGCTCTGGGGTTTAATTGTGGATGTATGGAATTACATAGAAGCTCTCTTTGATCATTCCAAAGGATGTTTCCCTCAAAGGTTACAAATACATCTCAGCCTACCAACCATCTCAGGCCTACCACAAAAATTATATATATACACTTTTAGCATTTTAAAATGTGTCTATATTTCAGTTTCGGATCCAGTTTTGACTATTGTTATGGGCTTAGTTGGATGCCCCCAGATTCCTACGTTGATGTCCTAACACCCAGCATCTCAGAATGTGGCAGTATTCAGAGACAGGATTTTTAAAGAGGTGATAAAGGGAAAACGAGCTCACTGGGGGTGGGCACCAAGCCAACAGGACTGGTGTGCTTACAAGAAGAAGAAATTAGGACACAGACAGTACAGACTGAAGGACAATCGTTTGAAGACAGAGTGGAGAACACAGCTATCTGCAAGCCAAGGAGAGACGTTTGAAGAATCGAACCCTACTGCCACCTTGATCTTGGACTTCCAGCGCCCAGAACCATGAGAAAATAAATTGTATGTTGCCTAAGCCACCCGGCTGTTATTTTGTTTACGACAGCCCATGACTCAGAAATTTGAGGACCTCCCCACCAGACTTTATCCTGAAGTTCTGTTTCAGCTTCAGGGTCTTGTGTAATACTACTGTATCAAGGAGGGAGGCTCCTGCCATTCCCTGCACTGGGTCATTGAGACACTGCACAGCTGTCCCCAGGGCTGGCTACATAATTTACAAGCCCCATGCAAAATGAAGATATAGGGCCCTTTGGGCAAAAACAGGGAGGAAGTGTTTGTTAAAGGTACTAAAATAGAAAGCTCATTTCCTCCACCATCTGTCTTCTGAAGGGGCATGGCTGCTGTTTTCTATTTGCATTTAATGTCATTCCAAGCAAATAAAAATTTTATAATGTGATTATGGGCATGATTTATGCCATTCATCTTCGCAGGGTGCAATGTCAGTGTTAAATAATTCACGCAGGGATTCCACAGCTGGGGCACACCCACGTGCCCTCTTCTTATCAGAACCGTAGAAATCCTGCACAAGACCAGCTCTGCCATCTTTACCTCACCTGGGGACTCACACCTGTTCCACCAACCCTGCTGCCCTCGGCTTCCTGATGAGTACGGAACTTGACAGGATCAGGAGCCAGGGGCTGCCTTTCTTTCCCTTCCCTCCTAAGTCACCACTTCCAAGGCTTGGCTAACACAGGGAGGTGACATGAGTGAGAAAGGACAAGACAGGGTTCTGGGCTGCTCACAAGAGGCCACCGCCTCCTGCCGGTGCTCAGAGCAAGCTCTGGTCTGTAGGGAAGGCGAGCTCCGGTTGACTCGGTCATAGACATCACGTGGTCAGTGAGTCTCGTTGACCACCACTCACGAAGTGTCCATTTCCATGCTGTGCTCACCGGGCAGGGCGAGCAGTACATGCAAATGAGCAGTACAGGCAAGGAATGGTGGATACCCACAGTGGGCTGTCCCCTCCACTATGTACGTGCTCCACTATCCCACCTGTTATGCCCCAATAATGGGTCCATGATTAAAAGAGCGAGACTGATACAAAGCGAAGGTCAAACAAAGCTTTATTTTGCACCAAGCATCAAGAATCAAACTGACCAGCCAGGGCCGCTTTTCTTACAGAGAAGTCAACCCCTCTCTCCTTTACAGACTAGCTTTTAAGGACATAGGCCATGCGGTTGGGCCTGGTCATGCACAGGTGGCCAATGAAATTGTAACACACAGAGAAAGCTGCACAGTGATGCTAGGTGACCAATTGAATTACAACTTACCTTTTAGTAGGTATTTGACCTAGCCTATCACCTTGGTTAGGATTTTCGCCCAAAAGACTCACAAAGGGCGGGACCCATACTCCTTGGTAGCTAGGGAGACAGTATGCAGCCCTCCACTGATCAGATGTCTTACCTGGCCTGACCCACCCTTGTATTTGGGCTTTGTTACCTGAGGTTGATTTCCGGGACTTGTTTTTAAGTAAGTCCCCTGGGAGAAGGGGAGCAGGGACAGCTTAAGGGTTAAACAACAAGGTTATTGTGTAACCTCAATGGAAGCCTCTGGCTAAAATATAAAAATATAAAGTAGGTCCTTACACCACCCACTTCGCTCAAAAAACACAAAGTCAAAAATAAAACTGAGTAATTCCTAGACATTGAGAGAGAAGCACACTGACTTCACCTTAGAACCCTTCTGAGGGCGGTGCTTGGCAGGGTAGGGGGGTGTGAGGGGGTTGGGGGTGGATAATGGGACCTCTGAGGGTGTGGCCAAAGGTCAGGGCCATTTGGGAAGGGGCTTTCTGGGGGAGGGTCCCTTCTGGGAGCAAAGCCCTGGGTGGGGGCATTCCCTCTGGGGGCAGGGCTGGGAGCAACCCCAGAAACCTGGCCCACAGAGAAGCTGGTCCTTTCTCTCCCTCTGCCCCCTTTCCCCAGGGACCCCTAGGCTTTGGAGACTAAAGTCAAAATTAAAGCCATATGTCTAAATGGTTCATACTGTGGTTGGGTAGTGTTTTTAACATATTAATTGACTGGTTTTTCTCAGTATTTGTCAAACCTTAACCAACTCAAGGCTTTCTCTTAAGCAGCAGCGCAAGGCAGGCCGTTCAGTTGGGTCAAGCTGTTTGGTGATTCTTTGTAAAAACCCACCCTCTTGCGCTGCTCAGGAGGGCAGTGTTGCGTCCTAGGATAAACATAAATATATATCAAATGTGTTTACAAGTTATATTTATATGTATACATTCAATTCTCTGTTTACATATATATGTATAAAATAAAAATATAAATATTGTTTAAAAGGCTGTTTTACGGGGTGCCTGGGGGCTCGGTGGATTAAAGCCTCTGCCTTCAGCTCAGGTCATGATCCCAGGGTCCTGGGATGGAGCCCCTCATTGGGCTCTCTGCTCAGCGGGGAGCCTGCTTCTCCCTCTCTCTCTGCCTGCTTCTCTGCCTACTTGTGATCTCTGTCGGTCAAATTAATAAATAAAATCTTTTAAAAAAATGCTGTTTTGCAGGGAACCTGGGTGCCTCAGTCCTTAAAGCGTCGTTTTTCCACTCAGATCATAATCTTAGGGTCTTGGGATGGAGGCCCACATTGGGCTCCCTGCTCAACAGGAAGACTTCTTCTCCCTCTCCCACTGCCCTGCTTGTATTCCTGCTCTGTCTCTCTGTCAAATAAATAATTTTTAAAAAGAAATACTTTATTAAAAAAATATATGTAAAATGCTATTTTGCCCTCTATCCTGGTAAGATTAAACACATTCCTAACAAGAGATCTTTCTTGACTCCGTGATAAAAATTTAACATTGTCTTAATGAATCCTCACAACATCCGCCTCCCCAACCCTTCTCAGATGTTACAATTAAGGTTCAGTGAAGTCCAAACACTGGGCCTGAGGTAATATATCCAGTATGTGGCCTCTTGGCATAGTCTAGCAGCCCAAATTGGGGGCGAGGGTGTTTGAGTGTCGTTGGCCAGGATGAAAAAGCTGAAAGATGAAAAGAAGGGTAGTCTTGATTTTTGTCCCAAAAAAAGAAGAATTAGAAAGAAAGAGACCTGTCGCCCAAAGGAGGAGGCTCCCCACTGATCCCGGCTGGGCAGGAGTCAGAGCAGAAGGAAAACTCCCATCACCAAGGAGAATGGGCTTCTCCTTCATACAAAAGCATAGGATCCCTCTCACCTGATATGTTTCTGTCCCATAGTCATCCCCCTGTGCCTGCCCCATAATAGCATTCACAGGAAATGGCTGAGAGATACATTCAACTTGCAGAATTATAGCAAATAAAGTAATCTTTGACCCATCCTGGGAGCTTCTGATTACTGGGAGGGGCCAAGCCATCCTAGGGCAAGTGCACTCATTTCAAGAACCAGTAAAATGACTCCAAGAGTATCATAAGGGCTAGTGATCATGACTGGTCCAGAAATATTTCTGGGAGTCCCTTTTAACATCCCTCCCATCATTTCTTCTCATCTCCAAGGGAATGGTACTTAGGTATTCTGAAAGAAATATGCATGACTAGTAAACTGTGTGTGACCCCTGCCGCCTAATTCATCCCTCACCAGCCATTAACACTGATGGTTTGAAGGATGGCTACTCCCCTGGTAGGGCAAGAGCTGAAGCAGAACGTATGGGGCGAGGCGGCTCTTCCCCCTGGATATAAATAATTAAACCCAGTAGCCACCCTTCCTGCCTGGCCACTGTCATTTAGGTATGGCTGATTATCCCTAAATGGGAATGAGATGGGGCGGGGGTGGGGGAGGGAAGCAGGTGACGGTCAAAAAAACTACAGTAGCTGCCACTGAGGGTCCAACCTGGCATTAGACTGAGCTCAAGTCCTGATTCCATCATATACGAGCTGTATGAACTTGGAAAACTGAGTTCAACTCTCGAAGCATCTGCTTTGCCCCCCCCCTTGGAGTGAGAATAGTCAGTAGTATTGACTTCACAGGGCTTGTTAGGAGGATTAAATTAGATACTGTTCATTTAGCACAGTTCCTGGCCTATAGAAGGCACACATAAAAGTTGATTATCGTTTTTATGGACCTCCAACTTTAAGCCTTCTATAAAGAACCAAATGATATTTCTGAAAAATACCAACTGCCTACAAGGTTGTAGGGAAAGTGGTATCTATGTTGACCTGATTAGAAAAAAGTGGAAAATCTCTCTTGTTTAAGCCTTGTTGAAAATTTTCTAAACTCTGTCCACTCTTCTGCTTTAGTAATTAAAACAAACGTTGGAGAATCGTGATTTTCTGATAATTGAGTTGCTCGTTGTAACGCAGGGCAATTCGACATTAGTGTTTATTTAAAAAATTACCGCAAATGAAGATAAATGGTGAGACGTGCACTAAATTTGATGAAAATCCTGACGTGAGTGTTTCTTCTTGGGATTCTCTCTCTCTCTTTTTTCTCCTATGATCTGAGAGCGGATTACATTCTACTTGGGTGATGGCTCAGGTCAAATGTGTGGTTTTGCAGGTGCCTAGCCTTTCACAGACAATCTTGGAAGAACCATCATTGTCTCTGTAAGAAAACGGAGGGAAAGATGTGATTTTAACACTCAGCCTACAACAGTTCAACAATCTACCAATGTGAATTTAGAAACGCTGAGCAAGTCCCCCTTCTAGTAACGAATATCTCTCCCGTTTTCTTATAATAGCTGAGTTTCTACAACTGAGCAATCTACTCTTTTGTGTAAAACAGCTTCCCAGGATTGTTTCTCCTTTAAACGCAAGTGAACTTTGGGGATGGCACTCAGATCCCTTTCTTTTACTGGACAACTGTGGAGCAGGGGTTGGGTGTGCTTCAAGAGGGAAAATATCCACAAGGGGACAGAAAAAGGACATAAATGTACAAAATCCCATTTTCCAAGAATGTAAAAAGCTAACTTCCAGGGGAGCCTGGGTAGCTCAATTGTTAAGCATCTGCTCTTTGGCTCAGGTCATGATCCCAGGGGCCTGAGAATCCAGCCCCGCATCGGGCTCCCTTCTCAGAGGAAAAACCTGCTTCTCCCTCTCCCAATGCTTCTATTCCCTATCTCATTGTGTCTCTGTCAAATAAATAAATAAAATCTTAAAAAAAATGCAAACTTCCAATATTTATTTTTTTTCCTTTGCTCTAAATATCTCAATGTTCACTTGTTGAAAGCAATTGATTGAAGCCCTGGGAAGAAGTGGTAGATTGAAACACTCATCAGAGTTGTTTGTGCTGCTTTGCAGGGGTCTGGCTGCACTAAATTATTTCAAGAAGTATTAATTATCTAAGTCACTCAGAAGAATCCATTTACCTATTTCATTTTCTTTTTTTGAAGAGAATCTTTTTTTTTTAAGATTTTATTTATTTGTCAGAGAGAGAGAGGGAGCAAGAGCGAGCCCAGGCAGACAGAGTGGCAGGCAGAGACTGAGGGAGAAGCAGGCTCCCTGCCGAGCAAGGAGCCTGATGTGGGACTTGATCCCAGGACGCTGGGATCATGGCCTGAGCGGAAGGCAGCTGCTTAACCAACTGAGCCATCCATGCGTCCCCCTATTTCATTTTCTGTGGTTCTTGATCCTTACCCCAAATTCTCACAGGCCTCCGCAGCTGGCACAGAGTCCACTCCCATAACTATAATCCCTGTCCCATACTCTCACCTCCATCATACATCATACATACCTGATAAAACCCCACCCTGGTAAAAACCCAAACTTCTGTCCACCCTATGTCTGCCCCTGGCAGCTGAAGGTGGTTGGTGAGAAAAGCAACAATGCTGGAAGCTTTCACATTAAATTCTTTTTTTTTTTTAAGATTTTATTTATTTATTTGACAGAGAGAGATCACAGTAGGAGAGAGGAAGGGAAGAGATCACAAAAAGAGGAAGGGAAGCAGGCCCCCTGCTGAGCAGAGAGCCCAATGTGGGACTCGATCCCAGGACCCTGAGATCATGACCTGAGCCGAAGGCAGCGGCTTAACCCACTGAGCCTACCAGGCGCCCCTTTCACATTAAATTCTCAGCCACAAATCCAAGTATGTTTCTCTGACCGACAGAATCTCCATTCTTCTCGTGAAATATTTTGACTATTTCACATCTTCTTTCCTCCAACCTTAAGCCAGGGCTTCTCAACACTGGCCACACTTTTGAATCACCTGGAAGACTTTAAAACACAGGAGTGCCCACCTCCAAAGGACCTGATCTAATTGGTGTAGAACCAATTAGATTAATATCCAATTAGGGTCTGGATATAAGTGTGCTTTTAAAATTCTCCCAGCGATTCTAATGTACAGCCATTTTGTTCAGAGTGAGAATTGAACACCTTCCATCAGATACAGCTGATGACCGACCATTCTGATGACTTCACTGAGAAAAGTAAATTGAGGGCACCTGGGTGGCTTCAGCTCAGATCCTGGTCTCAGGGTCTCGGGCTCTCGCATCAGGCTCTCTGCTCAGCAGGAAACCTGCTTCTCCCTCTCCCTCTGCCTGCCTCTCTGCCTACTTGTGATCTCTCTCTCTCTCTCTTTCTCTCTGTGTCAAATAAATAAATGAATAAATTATTTTAAAAAAAGAATGAAAAACAAACTGGGTGGGTGTCTAGGTGGCTAAGTGGTTAAGCGTGTGAATCTTGGCTCAGGTCATGAGCTCAGGGTTATGGAGTCAAGCCCCACGTCAGGCTCCATGCTCAGCGGGGAATCTGATTGAGATTCTCTCCCTCTCCTTCTGTCTCTTCCCCCTGCATGTGTGTGCTCCTGCTCTCTCTCTCTCTCTCTCAAATAAATCTTGAAAAGAAAAATCGGTAAGGAAAGAAGACCCACAGAATCCCACTAAGTTTACCTGGGTGGAACCCTTACTCCAATCCCTTCTGAGTGAGGACAAGCCCCTCCACTTGGGGTTTCTTCTCATTTCCCTGATCTCTGAGTATGAATGTGCTCCAGGACCCAACCTCAGACTTCTCCTCTGTCTACACTGAGTCCTTGGTGACTGTCCCTCTTCTACCATCTATCTCCTGATGACTCCACATCTCCACCTCCAGTCCAGACCTGGATTTTGAGCTTTCTTCCACTGCCTGCTTTCCAGATCTACCTAGATGAGTTAAACCCAACATGTTCAAAACCAAGCTCTTATTCTTCTCGAGCTCTGCTGGTCTTGCAATAGCTCAAACAGGAAACTGTAGAGTCATTCTTGATTCATCTCTTTCTTTCACTGCCCACATTTAATTCTTTGGTAGAAACTGTGGATTCTATCTTCAAAATATATTCTAAATCTGACCAGTTCTCCACATTTCAGTTACTCCCACTGTGGTCCAAAACACCGTCTTCTATGAGTTATTGTAATAGTCTCCTATCTGGTCTTCTGGATTCCATCTTTGCTCTGTTCTAGTTTATTTTCCACTCAGCAGTTAAAGCAATCCGTTTAAGACAAAAGTCAGACCTTGTTATTTCTCTGCTCTAAGATCTCCAATGGCTCCCCACTTCACTCAATACAAAATTCAGTCTTACAAAATTTAACACTCAACTTCCTTCTCAATTCATCTCCTACCTCTTCACTCAGCTGTCTCTGCCTCCGCTCACCAGCCTCCTTAGTGTTTAACAGAGTACAGCAAGTGCGTGCCTTTCTTGGGGCGTTGCACTTGTTTCCTCTTCTTAAATGTACCCGTCTTGTTCTCTGAATCCACTCAAGGATCTGCCAATGTCTTCTTATCAGAGTAATCTCCCCTAACTGCACACACAGCCAGCACCAGCACCATCACAATCAACATAGTTTCTGTCCCTCTCTACTTTTGACTTCTTATCAACAGCTGACATATTATATATTTATTTATTTACTGTCTGTTCTCTCTCTTCTATTTGAATGCATGTGCTATAAAAATGGTATTTGTGGGTTTTTTTCCTTATTTATTCTGTGTTCAGAAGAGGATTTGATACATAATACTCAGTACATAATTGTTGAACGAATGAATGAATGAATGAATGAATGAATCAATGGAAATATCAGGTTATCTCAATCATAAGAGAGATTTCTCTCAAGCATTTTCTATAGTATTGCCCTATTTCATTCTCTGCATCTCTGGGTTGATTAGTAGATAAAATCATCATGTAAAATCAGTTTGAGCAAGGTTGGATCCTTAAGCTTCTATGTCACCTAGGACTCCAAATGTCACGGTGTACCATGCACATTTGCCTCCAGCCTTCTCCCCCATATTTTGGTCATGGTTCAGCAGCTGTGGCATCGTTCAGCTTTCTTTTCCCCTCCCCTGTCTCAGTTCCAGGAGGTCCTCCTTGGCTTTGGGCCCCCTTCCTGTGGGTGATGAAGGCAATGTAGGGAGAAGCAGCAGCTTCCCTGACTCACCCCTGCTTTCTCCATTCATACTGATCCAGTAACGCATAGCCTGTGCAGTACAGGGCTGACCAGGTCAGTCTCTGCCACCTTAGGACCTCATTTTTGTTCCCTGCGGCAGCTTGGCCATTTGCAAAATCAGAAATTGTAAAAGTACAAACAGGAGACAATATGCCATATTTTATGGATTTTAAGATGCCCCTCCCCTCCCATTTTCTTTCACATCTCCAATGTCAGGAATTGTCTTATAGTTGGGGCTGAGCAGGTGGAAGTCCCTATAAAGTGACCACAGCTTGACCCTGTGCCATGTGGTTACTGCTCCTAGGGCACAACTGATCATCTACATCCCTTGGCATGCCAAGCCACAGGCCTTTTGAGGACCATTTAAAGAAAGAAAATAAACTGGTTATTATATGAAAATCTCAGATAAGGAAAAAAAAAAAGAAAAAAGAAAAAGAGAAACCCTACCAGCATCAAACCAAGCAGAATGGATGACCTCAGAATACTTTTATAAGAAGTGTAGCATGCAAAACAATCTTGAGAAAGGAGAACAAAGCTGGAGGTATCAGTTTCTTGGATTTCAAGATATACTACAAAGTTATAGTAATCAAAACAGTAGGGTACTGGGAGAAAATATACGCATAAATCAACGGAAACAGGATAGAGAGCCCAGAAATAAATCCACAATTATATGGTCAATTAATCTTTGACAAAGGAGGCAAGTATATGTAACAGAAGAAAGTCTCCTCAAAAACAGTGTTGGGAAAACTGGAGAGCCATTTGCAAAAGAATGAAACTAGACCACATTCTTTTACCATACACGTAAAGAAACTCAAAATGGATCAAAGATCTAAATGTGAAGTGTGAGGTGTGCCTGTCTTGCTCAGCCTTTACAGCATGTGACTCTTATTCTTGAGGCTGTGAGTTTAGGTCCCACATTCAGTGTAAAGCTTACTTAAAAAAAAAATTAAATGAATAAATGAGAGCCCTGAAACCATAAAACTCCTAAAAGACAATAAGCAGTAATCACTTGGAGATTGGTTTTAGCAACATTATTTGTGGGTATGTCTGCTTAGGCAAGGGAAACAAGAACAAAAATAAATTATTAAGACTACAACAAAATAAAAAGCTTTTGCACAGTAAGGGAAACCCGCAACAAAACCAAAAGGGAACCTACAGAATGGGAGAAGACAGTGGTGAATGATAAATAAAATAAAGAATTAATAACCAAAATATGTAAAGAACACACACACACACACACACACACACCAAACCCCCAAAAAACCCAAACCCCAACATATAATCCAATTGAAAAATGGGCAGAGGACTTAATAGACATTTTTCCAAAAAATACATACAGACACCCAATAGACATGTGAAAAGATGCTCAATATCACTCATCATCAGGAAAATAAAATCAAAACCACAGGGAGATCTATCACCTTATACTTGTCAGAATGGCTAGTATTAAAAAGACAAGAAAGAACAAGTGTTGGCCAGGATGTGGAGAAAAAGGAACCTCTGTACATTTTTAGTGGGAATGTAAATTGGTGCAACAACTGTGGAAAACAGTATGGAGGTTCCTCAAAAAATTAAAAATAGATTTACCATATGCTTTAGTAATTCTAGTACTTGATATTTACCCAAAGGAAATAAAAACACTTGATTCAAAAAGATATATGCCCTCCTAGGTTTTCTGCAGCACTATTTATAATAGCCAGTATATGGAAGCAGTTCAGGTGTTTATCAGTAGATGAATGGGTAAAGATATGGTGTATATAGATATATAATGGAATATTATCCAGCTATAAAAAAGAATGAGATCTTGCTATTTGTGACAATATGGCTGGATCTAGAAGGTATTAGGTTAAGAGAAATAAGTCAGACCGAGAAAGGCAAATACCATATGATTTCACTTCCTTTTTTTTTCTTTTTAAGATTTTATTTATTTATTTGAAAGAGAGAGAGATCACAAGTAGGCAGAGAGAAAGGCAGAGAGGCAGGTGAAGCAGGGTCCCCACCGAGCAGAGAGCCCGACTCGGGGCTCGATTCCAGGAACATGGTATCATGACCTGAGCCAAAGGCAGAGGCTTTAACCCACTAAGCCACCCAGGGGCCCCTGTAATTTCACGTCTATATGAAATATAAAAAAAGAAACAAGTGAACAGACAAAAAAAAAAAACAAAACAAAAATAGACTCTTAAATACAAAGAACAAACTGGTGGTTATGGGAGGGAAGGTGGATGGGGGATGAGTGAAATAGGTGAAGGGGATTAAGAGGCACAAATTTCCTGTTATAAAATAAATAAAATAATTTCCTGTTCTCATCTGGAGATGAAAAGTACAGCATTGGGAATACAGCCAATGATATTATAATAAGTTTATATGGTGACGTGATGATATACTTACTGTGGTGATCACTGAGTAATGTATAGAATTGTCAAATTACTATGTTGTACACCTGAAACTAATTTAACATTGAATGTCAGGTATATGTCTAATAATAATTTTTTAAGTGCAGCATGACAAAAGCTCTGGGTGGCTCAGAGGAACATATTGTGAGAAAAATCTGGGCACTGAAATCTCTCAGTTAGAAAGTAAATAAAAGTAGTGAGATTCTTAATGTGAGGTTTGGAAAAACGTTAACCAAAAATTTTAACTTTTATTTTATGTATGCATTAAGGCCATATGTAATAAAAATCTGTCTAAATACTTACCAAAGAGCTTTTTGAATACATTTAAATTAAAATATTAATGAAAAGAAAACATTGTATCATAGTTTGAATGGTAGCATTTTTTGTTTCTTATTAAACTATACCAGGAAAGGAGGCCAAGACTCAATGAAATATGGCTATTATCCCCAGTTTCACAAGAGCATGAACCTCTCTGGCTTAACAAAGCCTAAGGAATCTACTACAGAAATGGGCTGTTCTTACTACCCTGGAGACTTTTGTGCAGACTATGAACCAAAAGCTCAATATTAATTATAATTAATCTTAAAATTAATTATATTACAAAGTTGTATTATTTGGAAGATGTGTTTAAATGACTCAAAGTTAAAAGATCTCAGTATAATGCTGGTTCTATAATTATCCTCCCAGAAAACATTACTTGTAAAACTTAATGATGTAGAACCATAATCATAGCATCGAGTAGGAGGTTGCCAAGCAGATGGGAAAGCTTTTTGGTTTTTGTTTTCCAGTTGTTTTCTTCTCTTTCCTCCCCTCCTTTCACAAGGAGAATCAGCCACCTGTTTTTAAAGGCTGAAGTATTTTTACTGTTCTTGGTCGGAAACATTTGTTTAAAAAAGTAGCACTTGGTTGCTAAACCCTTGATTCTAAATGGACATAGCCATCTCATTTTTGTTGAGCCAGGGTTTGGATAACAATTTGATTTCCCAGTCTGTTTCTTTTGTGACCATATAATCCTCTTCCAGTGTTGCATGCTCTGTGAGCTACAAGCACTTGAGAGCTCATAAGCACAAAGACTCTAAGGTTTCTTTGGGATTAGTACCATACAAATGCAGATTTGGCACAATGGAAGACTGATTCCATCCTTGTAACTGTCACTGCTCTACTTCCTGCTTCCTCTGGGTAGCAAAGCTAGCCACTGTTTTTAAAATACTTACTTTAGCTGCTGACTTTTTCATTGGCTGCCTGGAGAAGAGAAGGAGTTCTTGCCTATGTATTTCAGTGTTTTGATCCCTTTCAATCATTTTTTAAAATATATGTCATTAAATTTTACAGGAGTATTACAGAATTCCTAATTGCAGAATTTGAACTTGAGCTACGCAATCTTACTTTTCGTCTTTAATCTATGTGTCAATGACCTTTTTAAGTCTGATTACCTGTATGAACTCTCTTCAGAATCTTTCCCTGGTTAACACAGTATAGAGAAGTGCTGGAAACCAGTTCTTTTCTGTGACACAATTCTTCCAACGGAGTTGAAATGCTTTGCAAACAATTTCACGTATATCAGCCAATTCATATACAAAGCAATGTCATGTGAATCCTTTCCTTTTTATATATCATCTTTCAGTGATGATCAGGAATTCATGCTGGTACAGAGACTCTGGTTTGGGAGGAGGAAACAGGGGCTTGCGAGGGGAGGGCGAGAGCAGAAGCAGCTCACCTGCTGTTAGAACGACCTTAGCTGGTGGTACCAACATCTTCACCCTTTATGCATCTGCATCCTTTATGCATGAAATAGCAATATGCCTTTCCCTTTTGTGTAATCCTTATTTAGTTAATACCCAGTAGGATTTGCAAGCCCTTCACATCTCTGTGGATTTATTTTATTTCAGAGTGCAAGTGACTTTATGGCCCAATTACCATCATTGTGACTTATTGCATTATTGTGGGAGGGAGAGAGGAGCAAGAAACGCCTGATCACGTGTATCGTCATCAATGGAATGAGTGCCACGCACTCCTGGCCAAGGCAGAGGGATGGATGAAACCTTTCTGATCTATTGTTTATCAGAACACTGAAGCCTGGGTGATTGTGCCGTACTTTAACAGACAAGTGTGTCAAATGTATGGGTGAAGATGTTGCAGTGGTGGTGTTAGAGTAATTAATATTTGGAAGGTAATGAATATTTTGATTTTAAAGATGTCAAAGGTCAAAGACGGAAGGAATGACTAAGATCGGATGTTGACCCCCTCAAATTACAGGGGTATTGAAGCGAGACTGAGTCACCACCTGACCCCAGGAATGAACCAGCGAGGAGGGCTCCTTATTAGAGCAAGGCTCCCGGAAGCCAGATAGCCCTTGTGCTTGCAAGAGCTCAAGGTACAGCCGGCTGTGGAGCACCAAAGCAGCAGCAGCCACAGCAGCCACAGGAATCGTGACCCTCAGGCCCGGCGCCTACCTGGAATTTCCACAGCGCCTGGTTCAGAATCACCGGGGCGGACAGCTCCCCGCCGCCGCCGCCGGCGCCGACTGCGGAAGGGGACCGAGAGCGCGGGCTTCACGCTCCGTGAGCCGGCTGGGGCGGCGGGAAGACCGGCTGCGTCCCCCCCAACCCCCGACACCCACTCGGTTCCTCCCTTCCCCCTGCGGGGCCCCGCGGGGCCTGCGGGTGGCCGTCCCGGGCCACACGTCCAGCAGGCGAGGAAGCCACCGGCCGCCCTCCCCCCTACCGCCACCGCCGCCGCCGCAGCTGCTCTCCTTGCCCCGCTCGGCCAAGGGGTGTGGGGCGTGCCCCGCGTGGGCCCCGCCCCGGCCGGCTCCCCATTGGCCGGCGGGCGGGCCGGATGTGCGAGGAGGCGGGGCCGTCTCTGGCGGCTCGCGCCCGGGAAGGTAGGCCAGGGAGCGCGGGGTGCGGAGGGAGGGCGCGTGGGGACGCAGCGGGCGCGGAGGAGACGCAGCGGCGGCGGTAGCGGCGGCACCTGGGCCCGGCCGCAGCCCCTGCCTCCCGCCCTCGCGTTCTGCGTCCCTCCGCGGCCTGCAGCCTGCGGCGCCCCAGCTCCGAGGGCGCTTCCGAGGGCGCTGGGCCCGAGGCGGCCAAGATGGCGGGCCGGCCGGGCGTGGGGCGGCAGGCGCTGTACTGCGGGCTGCGCTGGTGGGGGGCGGCGGGCCGCGGCGCGGGCCCGGTGCCCGGCGCGTGCGGCTGGGAGGCGCTCTGGGGGGCGGGCGCGCGGGCGGCGGCCGGGGCCAGGGCCCAGGTCGGCGGGAGCGCGCGGAGGAGGGCGCCGGCGCTGCTCGAGGCGGCCCTCGTGCGCCACGAGAGCCTGCACATCTGGGACGAAGTGTTCCGCGAGTCCGGCCCGGACAGCGGCGGGATCGCCTTCTACAACACGTCCGCCGCCTCACGCTCCACGTCCGCCGCCTTGCGCTCCTCCTCCGCCGCCTCCTCGGACGCCAAACACAAGCGCCCCGGCCCCCTGCTGCCTCCCAACGCCCCCGAAGGGCAGGAGTCCGACGAGGACGAGGCCAGCGCGGGTTGGAGTGCTACGCTGCGGGACCGCCCGCCCCCGCGCTTCGTGGACACTGGCGGTAAGGCGCGGCCCGCGGGTGCGGGGGCTGCCTGGGGAGGCGTGAGCGCGGGGCTGGGAGAACTCCGGATGCTCCGCGGACCGGCTGCTTGAGGGCGGCTTTTCGGTCAGCACACAGATGGGGCCCTGGCAGCGGGGATTTGAAGTGCGAGAATCTGGTTGCGTGGTGGTGGTTGGTGGGGGCCGCTCCGACTTCTTCGCGGATGGAGAGGATGAGGCGGAGGCTCAGGTGGCACCCTGCTGCTGGCAAGGACCCAAGGGGAGGGCCTTTCCTCCCTTGCTGGGAGTGTCCAACCCAGTCACACCTGTGGGGTTGTTGTTAGGGGTGCGTTTGAGTTAGGTTCCTAAAGCCCGATGCAGCTTGTGTGTGTGTGTGTGTGTGTGTGTGTGTGTGTGTCTGTTTGTTGCGGGTGGGGGGGTACGTAAATCGTTTTGTGTGGATGGCCCCAGAGCAGCGTTACCCAGGTGCCAGGGGTGGGGCAGCCAGCCTTTGGAGGGAGGCCTAGTGCGAGCCGGGACGTCTTCACTGGCTCGTGTTTTCTCCAGTGAATCTGACCAACTTTGTCCATCCCTTTCAGGATCACTTGGTGAGAGCAGAGAAGAGTGAGAGGACCAGTTATCAGCGTTAAGCTGTCTTCTCTCGCTCCAGAAGGCACTTGTGTGTTCTGCTTACCGACACGGTCATGGTCAAGCCCCTGATATCTGGAGGTCGCAGGCCTGCTGGTGGTTGTGGCTGCTTGAAATCCTCCTTTACTGCCTACTTTTTGGGAAGGTAATTCTGACACGTCTCTGCTTAGCCTGCAGAAGCTCTGCGGCCTCTGCCCTCTGGGAGAGGTGGAGACCAGCCAGCAGTCCCACCTGTCCCCTGATGCTTTCTGTTCCTTGCTCGACAGCCTACTGTGGCAGGCCCTTGTTTCTGCACACCATTTTCTTGTGTTGAAGAGTGTGCAACCAGTGTTGTGGAGGACCAGGGAGTGGCCATACTGGACCCAATGCCGCTCTCCCTGTGGCTCTCCATGATTGTTGTTCAACCATAAGAGAGCAGGCCAAAGGGAACCCTGGCTGGTGCCTGGGCTAGGATCTGGACCTTGTGCCACAGCCTGCTGGTAGGCTGATTGGGTTGGCTGGACTCTCTCAGCAGGGAGTGGTCTGCAGACCTCCCACAGACAGGCTGCAGTGTGGACACCCTGAGCTACAGCTGGGCTCTAGGGTCCGAGTCAACTGTGCTGTGTTTTGGAATGGGTGAATTTAACATATTCTCATTTAGGCTTCAGTTCAGAGTTTGGGAATTTTGAAAGTCACATCACCCTGCATAATCCTTTTAAAGCCCATACATTTCCCAGAATGTCATAAGGGTTTCCAGCCCCAGATGGCTGTTTTCCATTCAATTAGCTCTTTAAGAATTGTACGTACCCAGAGCTCTGGTTTGGCAGACTTGATGCTGTGAGTGCTGTGATCCAGTTTTTGATCTTGGAACATGAGAGACATGTCCTCTTGTTTCCCTCCCTCTCTGGGGAAAATAGGGGAATCGTGTTAGCTTAAGCCTGGTTATGACTAAGA
Source organism: Mustela nivalis (assembly GCF_964662115.1). Classification (NCBI taxonomy): domain Eukaryota; kingdom Metazoa; phylum Chordata; class Mammalia; order Carnivora; family Mustelidae; genus Mustela; species Mustela nivalis. Next base: position 806,522 of record NW_028136323.1, on the reverse strand, counting down.
GCCCATGAGTGTTGGTCTGAGAAGGATGAGCGCACCTAAATACATTTTCAAGCAATATTCTGTTTCTCAGTAACCTATACTTGGGAGAAATTCTGCATCAGAGCAATTTAGTCTAGCCACTGTGGCACTTAAATGGTCATGAAGTTCAGGATCATTTGTCATTTAGCATCAGGTTCAAATTCTGCTTCCTTTGGATGTGCACTGAGCTCACATCTGGACCTGAGAATCACAGGCAGGCAGGTGCTTTAACCAAAGACATTTAGTGGTTATTGGATGGTATTTATACCCAATTTTGTTTTCTGGTTTTTTGTGGAAGCTTGCTTTTAAAATCCAGCCCTAATGAAGAATTTCCTTTTCTTCTTGAAACAGTCTTTCCCTGTGGGAAATTCGGGGTGGTGGCGGAAGGGTGAGGTGGATGGTTTATTAAGCATGAGTTCAGATGGCCTGGAACAATGGGATATGATTTATGGGGCCTGGAAATAGATGCCGGGCAGAGAAAACCCTTGTGCCCCGCGGTGGGGGGAGGAGAGATGGACGGGTTTGGTAAGAGTGAGAGCTGCACCCTGGCCAGTCTGAGAGCAGAGAGGCTCAGGCTCTGAGGTTTATTAAAGTGTCAAATATAACCCCACTTTAGGAAGGCAGCTTGGGCCTGTCTTCCATCTTTGTTCCCTGGTTCACTGACAGACGTCAGCGGGCCGGTGGGGTAGGAAAGGGTGGCAAACAGGATGGTGGCATTTGGATCTGTGATCAACCCTCGAATAGGAAAATCCGTAGCAGAAATGGCTGTTGCTGCTAGAAGCAGATGAGGAAAGCAAAGGACTTAGGGAACAGGTTTCATGCCTGCCTTCTGCTGCAAAAGCGTGTGTGTGTGTGTGTGTGTGTGTGTGTGTGTGTGTAGATAAGTGAATGTGTATGTGTGCATAGGTGTCTTACACATAAATATGTATTGCTTGTGCGGGATTGGGCTGGTTGGGGATTTTGGTTTTGGTTTTAAATTAGAGATCACAGGTGCTGTCTAGGAGTCCCGCTGATGCCCTAGAGTCCCTGCGCCGGAGAGAGGCATCGGCACTGGGCACCCCTGAGCTTGGATCTGCATCTGGAGTGCAGTAGGGAGGCACCTGGTGCCCAGCCGAGGGGAGGAGGGCAGGGAGGCAGAGGTGTTTCTGTGGTTCAGGTTGAGACTAGTCCACGAACAGCTCTTCTAGTCTTCCAGTCTTCCCAGATTCTTCCTTCTGTTCTGTCCACACATTTAGCTTCCTGGATCAGGCGCTCCAGAAGTGCAGCCAGCAGATAGGAGTGGAGGTACCCTCTCCCTCTCCCCCTTCCCTCTCCTCCCTGGCTTCTGGTTGTGCCTGGAGATATGGGCCCCCTTGAGGTGATTTAAATACAAAGACCATGCTTGCCCTGCTGCCTCTTAAACCCTGTCTGAAGGGAGGGTCAGCTTGGAAGCTGGAGATGCGTGCTGGGACCCCAGGGTCCAGAACCTTCTCCTCATCAGTCTTACAGCTCTCCCTCTAAAATAACCCCTTCAAGCTGTCAGCCTCACCTGCCCACTGTGTAAATAACTGACACAGCAGCACAGCAGGCGGGCTCACTCCTTGGAAGCAGCACGAAATTCAGGACGCGCTGGTTTCTGGGCTTCTGCCCTTCTCATTTCCCATTCTGAGCAGTCTTGTGACTCGTTTCCTCTGAGGAGGCAAAGGAACAGGCAGATTCCCAGATGCTCAGGGGCTCCTCTGTGTTTGGCTTTGTCGGTGGTTCCTTTGCCGTGGCTGGCTGCATTCTGAGCTGTTTGCTTTTTCTCTTAGAGGCTGGACATCCTAAGAGTTTTTTTTTTTTTTCTGTGTACCCTGTCAGCAACCCTCGGTAATCATTCAGCAGGGAGGTGTGACCTTGAGAAGCTGAAGACGACCGTAGGCCTTAGGAAATTAACACGGTTAAATGTTTTATCTTAGGGTTTGTTGTTGGTTTACTCGGCTTAAAGTCTTTTTTGACTGAGAAGTAAGAGGAGAAACATCTTAAAGCTAGAGTTAAATGTATATGCTTGTAATGGGTTTGTGAGCTGAGGTACCTGAGCCCTCATCATTGGTGTCCACGGTGAGCCACTGCTCCCAGCTTTAGCTCTGTATGGCATTCGGTGGCTCCGGGAGGAGCTGGGCGTCTGGGCAAGCGACAGGGTACGCCTTATGCAGTGCTCCCTAATAGTCAGCCACGTGCCCCTACCACACAGAATTCAGAGAAGGGAGCTTCCTGGAGGGAGGTGGTGTTCAGGCTGTGGGCATGACGGTGACCACAACCAGCGGGCCCCGGTCATAGTGTTTCGTTTCATAATCACGCCAAACCTTTGCGAGTACTCCGAGAGAGCTGCGATCACCTCCACTTCACAGAGAAACATGGTTTCGTCTGAGGCGATGAGATTACCTGGGGAAGTGGTAGCCTTCTCTCGAGGGAGACTTGATTAATCAGGGAAGGTTGTGCCTTTTTAGTTTTTTTTTTCTTTACAGCATCTGAAAACTTTTGCTGTCAGAAATACTTTTGTATTTTTACAGGGAATTGCTTTACAGGGTCTTTTTCTCAGGGTGTACGCAGTTCAGTGAGATCTAATGCATGTATGGATTTGGATTTGTGTAACCAATCTGCACAGTCGGATAAGAGACAGGAAATCTGCAATGTTATCTCTTTATTTAATCTGTCTCAGCCACTGTGATGAGCGTCGATAGAGCGCTTCTGCAGGCAGCAGGGCTCTGAATCCATGAGGAATCTGGGAGTTGTGTGGGGTCTGGTACTCAGTTTTATTTTATTTATTTAAAGATTTTATTTATTTTATTTGACAGATAGAGATCACAAGTAGGCAGAGAGGCAGGCAGAGAGAGGGACGAGGAAGCAGACTCCCTGCTGAGCAGAGAGCCCGATGCGGGGCTGGATCCCAGGACCCTGAGATCATGACCTGAGCCGAAGGCAGAGGCTTTAACCCACTGAACCACCCAGGCGCCCCTGGTACTCAGTTTTAGAGTTGAAAACTCACCTTTATTTTTAAGAAGTGTGATTGTGTATTTTTTCTTATTAATAAGTAATATATGTACATTTTAGGGGAAAATGATAAAATTTTAAGAAATCCCATAACCCCTCATGACCTTAGCTAATCATAGTTAATCATATTGAGTATATTCTTCATATATCTTAGGTGTCAGCTTGTTGGGTGACCTGCTCTTTAATTGTAATTAATATATTGTAGTCGTTTTCCATTTACATTTTTAAATGTCGATTTTAATGAGTCCGTGGTATCACACAGTTTCCTCTGGGTCCGTGTTGTTGCTGCCTCCCTCTATGTTTGTTGAATAAAGGAACTAACAGAAGACCAGATGAACCAGATGAACACACAGCTAGATTGTTAAAAATGAGGATGGAATGAGCACCAATGGAGAAATGTCTAAACGTTTTCTACATCCCAAATAGTGGAAGAGAGGTTGGACCACTCTTGAGGGAACGGATTCCCTACTAGGAAGGCAGCGAAGCAAGTCTGGGATGTGTTTTACAGGTTTTCTGTCCTGCATAGAAAACTGAACTTGGCCTTGGAGGAACTCTACAATCTTGGGCTTCTGAGGCCTCCCCACTTCCTAAGATCTAGAGACCCCCAGACAGGAGCCTATTAGAAATCTGAAGGGAAGCCAGCCTCTTGTACCCTTTTATCTGTTTAACAAGTGCTTATGTGTCCTGTACTATGTGCATATCGTGTTCTAAGAACTTCGTTTTTTTTTTAAAGATTTTATTTATATATTTGAGAGAGAGAGAGAGAGGGCAGGAAGTGAAGAGGGAGGGAGAGGGACATGCAGACTCCTCGCTGAGCAAGGAGCCTGACACGGCCCTCTCCCAGGACTATGAGATCATGACCTAAGCTGAAGTCAGATGCTTACCCACTGAGCCACCCAGGTGCCTCTAAACACTTTGTAACGTGTGTGCTCCTCAAAACAATCTTGTGATGTATTGTTATCCTCATTTTTAGTATAAGGAAACTGAGTCACCGATTGGTCAAGTGATCTCAGGTGAAAGAGTTCCTTTGATTAGGGCTCGAGGAAACCCCATCCTTACGGCGTGAATGTGGAACACAGTATATCTGTTTAGATCTGCTACTTAATGGTATTTCCCTTGTGAGGGGCCCTTGAAGGCCAGTGTCATTCTCCAGATCTGTCTGACCTGCTGCCTCTCTTCCTGGTGGCGGCACCTCATTGCTCAGCACCCTTTGTCGTGAGACGGGGCCGTTGCCTGGATTCAGCGCGGTGGAAAATGAGCCCAAGGGTGGGCTCCACTCTCAGGCCTGGCCGCGGGGAGGCCCTTGGGAGCCACACGTCAGGGATGTTGGGGGCTGGCAGGCAAAACGACCTCGTATCGAAATCACCATTTGGAGAAAAGCTGCTCCTGCATCAGCCACAGCTCTCAGGGATTAAAGGCTTGTCGGCCAGAAATGAACTTCTTCCCCCGTTGGTTCTTGGTACGTTTGGTGGGGGGTGTTAGAGGAGCCGGGTTTGCAGACACAGACGCTGAAGAAAAGCGGATTCCTCCAGGGAAGTGGATTCAGAGCAGTAGGGCCCACACGGAATTGCTGCGTGGGGACTCCTGAGGGGCTACGAGGGAAGACAACCCAGAGGATAAAAATCGATTCCCTGTCTCCTTGCTGCGACATTCCCACGGTGATTTTGGGAGCGGACACGGAAGGGTGCCGGGAAGCCACGTGCATCCTGCGCTCTGGAGATGGGTGCTGAACCGCACGTCAGTGGTTTGAGGCTGTAGATGGTTTGGAAGGGGCTAGGGGGTCAGTTTATGGCTGGAGAGGACCTGGGGCAGGTGGCCTGGGCTGTGCGTGGGCTCCCCCTGTGACTTTGCACCAAGGGGCTCCTTCCCAGGGTTCTGAAGGTCAGGAAAGATGTGCGGGGAAGCCCAGAGCTGCTGGCTCATTCTGGGGAGCTTTATCTTTCTTCCTTTAAACTCCCTCTGTCCTGTGTGGCCAAAATGCACATGATGGCTTTTGTGCTACTTAGGAGATTTTCAGACCTTTGCAGCAACCAGGAACCTTAAAGAGGGCAAACCCAGGGTACCTATATGAGGCAGGGGAAAGCAGGCGCTGTCTTTGAAGTTGGGAGTGGGAGGGCCCCAGAGCCCCCCACCCCAGGGTGCTTCCACACCCCATCCCGCTCAGTTCCTCATACTCTAATGTGAAGGACCTTTGGCTGGGACCTGGGTCAGGAGGGGAGAGAGGCCTCTGAGAGGCACCCAGTCCTTTTCTGAGATGGTGAAGAGGACACTGATAAGTCCATGAGATTCTGGTGTTTCAAAGCCACCCAAAAGTGTCTATGGCAAAGTGATTAAAAATTGAATTATTTGGGGGCTTCCTAGGTGCCTCAGTTGGTTAAGCATCTGCCTTCGGTTCAGGTCATGGTCTCAGGGTCCTGGGATCGAGCCCCAAATCGGGCTTCCTGCTCAGTGGGAGAGTCTGCTTGTCCCTCTGCATATGTGCTCTGTCTCAACAAATCACAATTTTTTTTTTAAATTTTAAAGATTTTTATTTTATTATTTTGGATGGAACTGGAATGGGAGGACATCTGTTTCCTTCTTTAGGAAACTGTTACAAAAAGAAGATCATGGATTGGGAGAGAGGATGATTTTCTAGGAAGAAAAAAGGTAAATAAGTGTAATTGCCTAAAAGTGGTGACAGTCTTGCTTGTAGATGTTCCTCCTGCATTTTGGGAAGTTGGAGAATCCGTAATACTTTCAATTAAAGTTTTCCTGAGAATCCCCAGCTGACTTTGGGGGTGGGGGACATTGTCCTTTGTGAAGATTTTGAGTTTCTGTGAGTGAGCAGACCTCCACACCAGAGTGACATAAAAAGCAATCTGCACCTCCTTCCTGATTTGTCTGTAATGAAACTTGCTTTCCTCAGGTCCCAGCATTCGAGGCAGATAAATATGTTCCCTTTCGTTGGCTCTTACTCATACTTCAGCAAGATTTCCCATGTGCTTTCCTTGGCTGGCTGGGAAACTGGACCACAATTTATGGGATCTTAGGGGACAGGCGCATAGAATTCCAGTGGGATCTCAGAACAGAAACTAATTGGAGATTAGAGACCATTGTGGTGTGAAGCTTTTCTTTGAGATTGAAAGAGGTGCATGTTATGCAAATATTAGCAATGTGAGTTCACACTGTCTATTGAAAATTTATAGACTCATTATGGTCACGAAGGCAGGAAGATAAGTAGATTTTGGAAAAGATGCAGGTAAATTCAGGGAGGTGGCAAATTTGACAGAGAAAAATCACAAGTAGATGGAGACGCAGTCAGAGAGAGAGGGAAGCAGGCTCCCTGCCGAGCAGAGAGCCCGATGCGGGACTCGATCCCAGGACCGTGAGATCATGACCTGAGCTGAAGGCAGCGGCTTAACCCACTGAGCCACCCAGGCACCCCCTGGCCCAAACTTTTTAAAAAGATTTTATTCACTTATTTGACACACAGAGAGCCAGAAAGCACAAGTTGGGGGAATGGCAGAGGGAGAAGGAGAAGCAGGCTCAGGGGAGCTGAGCAGGGAGGCAAATGTGTGGGCCTCCATTCCAGGAGCCTGGGATCATGACCTGAGCTGAAGAAAGACACTTAACCAACTGAGCCACCCATGCGCCCCCTGGCTCCAACTTCCAAAGATGGTGTATGAGATACCTTTGGTAGGAAGGAATGAAGATCAGCAACTGTCCTTGATTCTGCTTCTCAGGAAGGCATTGTGATGTGGTACCCAGGACTTTGGAGACACACACACGCTTGGTGCCCTCTGGCTCTGCCACTAAAGCAACACCTTCCAGAGGGCAGCTGCAGGCACCGGGTGGCGTCACACAGGGTCAGACCCGGGAGGCACTCAGCCATGTACCCCTTCCACCATCCTGCTGGGGTTAAAAAAATTACCTATATATATATAAAAAAAGAACCAGAATAGTGGGAATGAATGAAAGATAAAAGTGTCCTATGTAGTAGTGGTAGTTCTCTTGTAGTACTTTTTTTCTCTCTCTCTCTCTCTGTTTTTTTTTTTTTCTTTCTTGGTTTGTTTTCTGGGGAAGGGGCCTGCCATGTGGGTTTTCAGTCAATAATGTTCCCTGACTTAAGTCCTACCGCCCCCCTCAAGGGGGTGGGCTCTGAGGAAACTTTTTTTTTTTTTTCAGGCTTTTGTTCTCTGGCGGTTTTTTGTTTGTTCACTTTTTTTTTCTCACTTTGACCGCTTTTGATGGTTTTTGTAGTTTTAGAGGAAAACAAACCGCACCCTGATCTCCCTCTCAGAGAGAAGCCTCAGTCTGGCTGCAGAGCCCAAATAAGTTCCCCCTTGGCTGCTGGCAGAGCAGGTTCGAAGTCGCTGTCCCTGGGGATGGAGGATCTTTTGCTTGTACCCAAAAGCACGGCAGCAGCTTTGGGCACCTCTAGACTGCTAGAGAGGTTCCAAGCAGCAATCGCACACTGAGATTTTCCCGCTGGCCCGGGCTGCGAGTGCCCGGTCTTTCTGGGTCTAAGAGCGCCCACCTTACATGCACCAATTTCAGGGAAGGCAGAGGTTCGCGCGCGGGTCTCAGGCTCTGAGAATGGGGCACAGGTCCCAGAGCACCAGGCTGGGCTTTCGTGCACCTCTCTGGGGCGAAAGTTTGGTGCAGGCTCTGAAACAAGGGCGTGTATCAAAGGGCACCTGCTGGGCCTTTATACCTCTCTCAGGGGAGTATCTCAGGCTCTATAGCAGGACTCTTGCATTCTGCCGCCTGGTGTGGCTCCCATTCCCTCACAGGAAGCGGACCCCATGCATTCTCCTTGCACTGGCAGCTTAGGGACCAAGAGCTGGTTTCTCTGCCGCACTCTCTCTGACTCAGTGCCAAGGGAGGCTGTCCTGGGACCAGGGACTTAAGCCCTTGTCCCTAGCCGCCCCGATTCCCACAATTTCCCCAGAGATGCTTTGCTCTTTTGGAGTGCTTTCAACCAGTCTCCGAGTTAATGCTGGTCCCCAGACGCAGGGCACTCTCGCTTGTATTGGGGTATTACTTTCCAACTGTTTGCCTCTGGTAGCTCCCTCCCCCTTTTGTTTATCTTCTGATATCAGTTCACAGTTCCCACTCCGCTTTACCTGCCCACTGGCTTCTTCTCCCCCTGTAGAGATCCACATGTGTATAATTCTGATATCAGGCTGATTTCATGGGTGATTGGAGTTCATGGGTGATTGGTAGGTAATCAGCTCATTTTGGGGTACAAGTTGAAAAGACGCCTTCTAATTCCGCGCCATTTTGTCCCCCCTCTTAACTTTTTTTTTTTATTTTATTTGACAGCACAAGTAGAGGGAGAGGATGAAAGAGAAGCAGGATCTGCACTGAGCAGGGAGCCAGATGCAGGGCTGGATCCCAGGACCCTGGACAGATGCTGCACTGAGGGAGCCACCCAGACACCCTTTTAGACCTAGGATGCAGGTAGGAGAAGCAAGCCAGGGGTTTCTTGGCCCAACACTAATGACCATGGCTCAGACAAATCCATCTTCCACTTCAGGCTTCCAGATACTCTGCGAAGGAGACATTCCCCTTCCTGTCCCTGAATGCTCTGCCAGGTCAAGGCAGATCCATGTTTCTGAGGGTTCCTCTTTGGCCATTCTGTCAGGGACAGCCAAGAGGGCTCCAAGCCTGTGTGGACCCCAGGCCTGGGGATCCCAGCCCTGAACTCTTTGCTCTGCCCTTGATGACCCCAGAATAGATCAATTCAGCAACTGTCAATCCATGCCAGGCCAGGGAACAAACACAGCAGTACACAAGATCAACTCGCCTTGGTCCCAGGAGCCTGGATTCCCCAAGGAGGGCTTCACCTGGTCTCTGAAGGGGATTCCAGGGGTTCCAAGATGGCCATGGGTGGAGCCCACCAGGTAGAGAGGCCCCTGGAGAGTGTCCACTGGCACTGAGCAGACGGAAGATCCCCTCAGGCCTTCCCTCGTGGCTCCACTGTGCCCTGGGGAGAGAAAAGGGCCAGCCACACCGCACCGGGGCCGCAGCTCGGCCACCCAGGAGCAGCAGCGGGCCTAGCCTGGAGCTCAAGCAGAGGCAGGGAGCGGCAGGGAAGCCAGGACTGGGCAGGGCCTGGGGTCCTGGAGTCAGCAGAAGAGCAGCGGGAAACAGCAGGGGGCGCAGCCAGCCCCCTCACCGGACAGGACAGAACAGGAGGCTGGGTGAGGGCACGCGGGCCTGCAGAGAGGCCTGCACTGCTGTTTGCCGCCCCCCACCCGCCACAGCTCGCCCGCACCTGCCTGCCCCGCCCACCGCCTTCTGTGGGCCCAGCAAACTCACTGCGCAAGTAGCGCCTCCCGGGAAGGCAGGGGTTCTGGGCTGGCTGGGCAAGGCGCAGGGGAGTGCATCGGTGCCCCGCTGACTCAGGTACTGAGGGGCTGGGGAGGGGTAGGGGCGCTAGGCAGAGAGGGAGACTGGGGCCCTGCTGCCCGCTGCCACCTGCTGCTTCGTCCAAGGGAGCGGGAGGGGGGCCTGGCGGACAGGCTCCTGGCGGCCTGGTGCTCCTACGCCCCATAGCCCTTGCCCCACAGCCCTCACTCCACTTCTCGGTATCCAGGGAACCCGCGGGGCCCTACTGACATCAAGGGGCCCAGCACCACTGGGCTCGTCTGGACCCCGGAGAGACGCCTGTGCTGACAGGCTTCTTTTCCAGAACTTGATGGAAAATTTTGTCCCTCAGAATCGCCGGGCTCCCCAGCCTGAGAGGCGCTGGCTCAGCCCGCGCAGCCTGGGCCCCACTGGGCCCCCTCCACCTCAAGTTCCTTTTACCCAGGAGCCCCAGGATACCATTTTTTTCTGGCCCATGGACCCCTTTCCCCCACCCCCACCCCCACACCTCTACTTTGGGCCTGCCACCACCCTGGGATCACTTCCATCTCCGGCCCCCTACCCCTTGTTGGTGGTCCTTGTCCACCTCCAGGCCTGACCCCTGGCCCCTCTCACCTCTGGAGTTACTGAAACCCTTCCACTTGGGGGCCACTGGCATCTGTGATCCCAGACTCCCGGGACTCCCCTCCACCTTGGAGCTCCCTACCCTGTTTCCTCTAGGAACTGCTGTGCCTAGAGCACCGAAACCCCACATTCTCAAGCCAGCTGTCTTTGGGCCAAGGACTCAGGTATCCTCAGGGACCCTCCTTTCCAGGGCACATACTCCTCTCTGTGCAGGAGAGACCAGAGAGAGCAGGCTTGGGGATCCTTCACTCCAGCTGGATGGAGGGGCAGAAGCTGGGGTGTGTGTGAGGGGGTGCTCACAGGTGGCCTCCCTGGGTAAGGAGCTTCCAGGAGGAAACTTCAGAGTGAGGCTATGATGTGGAAGCCTCAGGAAGCACTGGCTGCACAGACTCCAGGCTCCTGGCTTGGGCAGTGGGCATTTAGTGGCCAGAGCCCTACAGGACCAACCCTGTCCAAACACACCCCACCATGGCCGGCTTTTTTGTCTTTAATTTGCACAGCAACCTTTTCTCCAGTATGAAATTGAAAGCTTTGCTTTGGAAAGTTTTGTGTCCAGGAGGCTCCTGGGCATCCACTTACTTTATTTCCGGAGGCTAGTTGAGGAGGGTGGAGTCTTTGGGACCTTCACAGCAGGTCTCCTGATCCTTCCTGACTTCCTTTTTTTTTTTTTTTTTTTGATTTATTTATTTGAGAGAGAGAGATAAAGAGCACACCACAGAACACATGCAGGCACAGGTGAATGGGCCAGGTGAATGGACCTGTGCCAAAACAAAGAGTCAGATGCTCAACCAGCTGCAACCACCACCCCCCGTCCACCTTTTACAGATGGGTTACATCTACACACTGTTAGGCGCTTTGCCTGGACCCGGCTAGTCTTACAGCAGTCCTAGGACACTGTCTCTTGCCCAGTGTCTCTGGTCAGTACCAACCCATGCCTCAAGTGTGGGAATGACTTCTTCCTGACTCCTTTTTTTTTTTAAGATTTTTTATTTTATTTTATTTATTTGACAGAGAGAGATCACAAGTAGGCAGAGAGGCAGGCGGAGAGAGAGAGAGGAGGAAGCAGGCTCGCTGCTGAGCAGAGAGCCTGATGCGGGACTCGATCCCAGGACCCTGAGATCATGACCTGAGCCGAAGGCAGCGGCTTAACCCACTGAGCCACCCAGGCGCCCTTCCTGACTCCTTCTTAACTCCCTGTCCAGCCTGGGTTGCCCACCCCCCTCCAGGCTGTCCTAGTTGTATATATTGGATCTCTGTAGATAGTGGGCACCATCAGATCCTCACCTGTCGTGGCCGGCGCAACAAATCAACCAGGAACATGAGGGTAAGAGGATGAAGAAAAGAACTCGAGAAGCAGAGATATGGGGGACAGGAGGAGCACTGAGGAGGATGTCCAACAGTGCTAAGTTTATTCAAAGCCTTAAGGCCATATATATAGTGACATTACATCTGTGTTTAGTTAAGCAACTATGGTTCCTCATGACGCCAAATGGCTGATGCCAGTACAAATACAGCAAACCTGAAAGTAAATTATGGGTTGTACTAAGGCAGCAAGGACCAGCAACGAACTTTTTAGCCCAACCGAATTGTTCTCATTTGTTTAGTAAGCGTGTGGGAAGTCACGTAGGCGAGCGCACAACACATAGCACAGACTCTTGCCCAGTGCTACTGAACTTTTCCCGTCCTAAACCTTTTGTTAGGTTATTTGGACTTTAAAGGAGGCACAAGTCAGGGTCTGGTTTGGTTCTCGTCTCAAGCCTTATTGCGGCCTCCCACACTCACCGAAATGAGAACATGGCTCAGGGTTATGGAGTGAATATACCCTTTAGGAAACATTAAAGGACATAGCATAACTGGTCCGGGGTCACCCAGCCTGTGAGAGGCATGGGTGAGATTCAGACTGCACTGGGTGCCACAGCCATTTTCAGCTCACCTTAGTGTCCAACCTGGTCCCAGAAGGTTCCTGCTCAGGACTTTGCTTTGTGCTGAGCTGGGCTTGCTTCCTGCCTTTGAAGCCATTTTCACAGTGTATCCCCAGCCCACCCTCTCACATTGAGCATCAGTGCTGCCTTGGCTGGCCTCTGTTGATCGTGCCATTCCTCTCAATCCCTCTGTCACTCCTCCGGCCCACTGTCCTACTGCCCTCTGTCCGGTGGGCCAAGTTCTGAGTTTCTTACCTGCACTTCCTCTTAACTGTGCTCTGTTGAAATCCTCTCTAACAGGGAAGACCTGCTTATCAGAGCAGCTTGATTTGGAATCCATCTCCCCTGGAGGTCAGAGCTTCTGACCATCATGTCCCCAGCCTCAGCACTGGGGATGCCTGCCCAGCCTATTCTGGGTGCTCGTGGAGCTCTGGGATCTTGGAGAAGATTTGCCATGAAAATAAGCATTTATACATAACACGGAAGAGAAGATTTGAGGAAATTGAGTGAGTGTCATCTGGTAATGTTTGTGTTAGGATGGTTCTGAAATTTCTGGGCCCTGAGTTACCAAGAACCCTAGGTTGCCCAGCTGGAAGGACCTCAGATAGATCAGCTGGGCTCCTCACCTCATTTGACAGATGGGAAGTTGAGGCCCAGAGCTTAGTGCCACAGAGCAGGAGTGAGGAGAGATGTTAGTGACAGGAAGAAATCATAGGGTAAGCACAAAGTGGCTGAGCCTGGGCTTTGTTTATGCAAATGAGTTGCTAAAACAGTGGGCCTGAGGCTGCTGACTCTATCTAGTGGCCAGCAAGAAGTAACACTAGCCCACACCTTCTGAGGTTTAACTCATGCCAGGAATGATTCTCAATGTTTTATTTGTGGGCACCTGGGTGGCTCAGTTGTTCAGCTGAGGTTATGCTCCCAGGGTGCAGGGATCTAATCCTCACCAGGCTTCCTGCTCAGTGGGAAGCCTGCTTCTCCCTTTCACACTCCCCCTGTGTGTGTTCCCTCTCACCCTGTCTCTCTCTCTCTGTCAAATAAATAATAAAATCTTAAAACAAGAACAACAACACCAAAATGCTTTATTTGCCTTAGGAGATAGGGTCTGTTATGGCTACCATTTTAATGCATGGAAATATGGGCACAGGGGAGCTAAAGGAGTCCAAGGTCACACAGCTTTCAAGTGGAGGAGCCAAGATTTGAACCCTGGGCAGCCTGCCTCCAGAAACTGTATTATTTTTTCCCCTTGTGTATGTCATTTTTATAAACCTTTCCCTGAATTCTAACAGAGATGTGTAAACATTGTTAAGCATGCAGTTTATTGATCATCACAAAGCTTAGGTTCTGAAGCATTGCAACAAGCTGGGGTGGGCTATGATGTCAGAACTGGTTGGAATCCAGTTTCTGGTGCTGCATGATCTTAGGTGACTTACTCAGCCTCAGTTTCTGCACTGAGTTTGGCAGCCTTGTGATGAGTAGAGCGTGTGACAGTGCCTAGCGGGTTTGGTGCCTGGCGAGTGTTTAATAAATGGTTTTCTCTTCTTAATCATGAAAATTCTAAGTTGTGTTGGTTTTGTTAAGCAGTCCGAATACCTTCCTCATCGGTCAGTTGCCGGTCAGTTGCCTTGTAGGTACTTGTGATGAGTCACTTTGGTAAGTCACTATATATAGCTGAAACATTTGGGGGTAGTTGGGGGACACCCCCCCCCCGCCCCCACTGCCCCTGCATTGAAAGTCTGTAATTTAAAATGTTCCACCTGTGCCTTTTTTTTTTTTTTAAACATAACCACTTTGGGACAGTGAAAGTTATATGTCTTCTCCTTAGGGTTGTGACGGAGCCTTTGGGGACCTGCAACAGCTTACTTCCAGTTTCTGTCTGGCATACTGATGGGCCAGAACTTATTTTAACAACATTCCATCACATTCCAGGCACCTGGAAGGAGGAATATGTTGAACTTCTCGGAAATTATTTTTTGGAACTGTTTTTATCCTGAGGAATAACCCATTTAAAAATTGAATGACCTTTATGGTTGACTTTTCCACTCTACATAATGCAAACTGAAAAACTCTTTGTTTTCAGCTGCTTCTGCAGCAGTGGGAAGAGCAAGCCTGTGGGAGTCCTCCCCCGGTTGGCCCCAGCACAGAGCTGCATCATTCTACACACCCCTCATGCCTTGTCTCCTTGTCTGTGAGGTGGTAATGATGGTGCAGGGAGCTCCAGGGGTTGTCGTGAAGGTTACAGAGATGGGGGGTGTAAACTTTGAACAGTGTGCCCCACATAAAATGCAGATCTGGTGAGCAGAGGCAGCTGCTCACATTAATTGTTGATGCCAAGGCACTGCAGTTCCACAACAGCCTATGCCTTTCTTTCCTGGGTCCTTTTTGTCTCAGCCACCACCTTAGAGAAAGTGACTCGGCAAGGCTGGTGCTTGTGGAGCCCTCTACAAATCCAGCTAATTCACACGGGCGATGCCCTGGAGATAAGGGGCTTTTCCTGGGTGGTAGGACCCCATTTCAGAGGCTTAACTAGCCGCTTTCTCCTAACTGGTCCTGTCCTCCAGGGTCAAGTTGAAGGCCTGCCAGGAGACTGGTGGTCTCACCAGAGTTTTCCACTGGAAGCATGAAGGACCCCATGGGGCCTTGTGCAGAATGACATGGGTGTTGGGGGGAGAACAGAGGAGACATCGCCTGTACCATCATGGGCAGGTCACTATATCTGGCTCACGCCGGCTTTCTTCCCATCTGGGAAATGGCAGAAGACCATGCTTTTTCACAGGAGGGATGAGGGTTTAGGGAGGTATTTGATGACTGTGTTGGGGCTGCATGAGTAACAGAGTTGACGGAGGGGCCTTGGAGTCACAGACTTGGGTTCAGGCCCCTGCTGCTGCCACATAAAAGTAGATCGCTTGGGTAAGCCATGGACCTCAGTGTCCTCCTCTGCACTGCGGATAATACCTAGCATGTAGGTCTGTGACGGGTACAAAATAGAAGGCCATATTAGGAGCTTAGAGCAGAGCCTGGTACTCACTAGATTGTAGTTTTATGGAGATACTCTGGCATCACTGGTGTTGTAGACCTGGTCCTACCCTCTGGAAACTTTGGCTGTGTGACAGATGGCTTATGAGGCCGTGGCTGACTGAAAGAAGCGGTGTCTGTCTTTTCTTAAGATTAAGGGTACAGAGGGGTGCCTGGTGGCTCTGTCGTTGAGGCATCCAACTCTTGGTTTCAGCTAAGGTCATGATCTCAGGGTGGTGGGATTGAGCCCTGAGGTGTGCTCTGCTCTCAGTGTAGAATCTGCTGGAGGTTCTATCTCCCTGTATTTGTGTGTGTGTGCTCTCTCTGTATCTCTCTCTCTCTGTCTATCTCTCCCTAAAATAAATGAAGCTGTAAAAATAAATAAATACATACATGCATAAGTTAATTAATTATGGGTACAGAAATCAGTGATGGAGCTGGGCTGATGGGACGCTTGGCAGCAAAGACAGGTGCACCCTGCTTGAAGGCTCGGGGGTAGCTGCGGTGTCACCAGTGGTGATGGGGGTGTGAGGAAGTTGCCTCGTGCAGCATCCAGAGAGGAACTTAGATGGGGGGGGGGTTCCAGGGAGTAAATGCCCATGGGTAGGAAGCATCTTCAGATGAATGTCAGAGGGTGTCCTCATGGATGGGGAGGCACCCTTTCTCCCTGAAGCTGCCCACGAGTGGAGGTGTGCCTGCTGGGGACATAACTAAATCATTGGGGTTTAGCCTCCTAAGCTGTTAATTTATGAAGATGTGGCCAAGACCTTGTCTCACTGCTTTTTAAAGAGAAGTAAATTAAACTGTTGTTTGGGATGGTGTTGTCTTCCAAAGGCTCATTCAGAGTCAGTGGCAGAGCTGCTGTGGGCTTTCCAACTTGTCTTGAAAGCCTGGTCCAGGCAAGGGTGAGGGATATTCCCATCTCTTGGGGTCTCTTGCCCTCTCTGTTTATGGCAGAACGTGGTTTTGTGACTGGTAAATAAACAGGCATCCTGTGCAGATCCTTCAGCTCTTCGTGTGGCTGCAGTAGAGGAAATTCCCATTCACTGGGCGCAGACTGTGGCTGGACGGGCGGTGTGGCGGGGCTCTCACTGAGCATTCTCCTTTCACGTAATCCCCGACCAGATATGAATTTTGTGGTGTTGCCACTTTCCTGCTGGCCAGGAGGGAAGTTGAGGCCCAGGAAAGTTACACTTTCTCGCTGTGGTAAGCGGCAGAGCCATGTCAGCCGGTCCAGGCCCTGGCTTTCAGGTCTGTTTGCTGTGAGCATTTCCTCTTGTGTTTCCAGCTTTTGGCCTGTTTGACCTATCAAACTACTGATGGTGTATTGATAATTCTAATACTCTCGACATTGTGAAAGATTAGCTCTTCACTTTGTGCTAGAAATGTTTCTTGCTGTATTTTTCTTTTAATTAAAAAAAAAAAGTCAAAGTCCCACGTTTCTGCCCATTTGAATCTCCCTGAGTCTCCCTGTTGTGAAGTGGTTGGGTTTGGGGATTTCTAGGGCAGGGGCCTAGTTGGTGGTGGCTTTGTCTGGAGGAGCCCATGGCTCAGGACTTAGAGTGAGGACTGGAGCAGTGTGAACTGTGGCCTGAAAATGTGTTCATGTGTGCTGAGGTGGTGCCCAGATTCTTTTGGAGGATGAACTGAGGTTTTGATCAGTAGGTTAGAGAAACACTTGATGGAATAACACTGATAATTTTGTTTTTGTATTCAATCCTAATTTTGTGTTTTCGTTTTCGTGTAGTGCAGTGTGCTCTATGTTCTAAGAAAAAATTGGCAATCAATTCATACAGTATCATGATTTAATAATCCTTCCTCACTCACCGGGTCATATTTCAGGTTTTTATATGTAGTTTTTATATCTGTAGTTCTGTTTCTGAATTCTGCATTTTGATTCATTCCTTCATTTTTAAATTTCTTATTTTAAAGATTTTATTTATTTGAGAGAGAGAGAGAATGAGCTAGGAGGGGGGGCAGAGGGAGAAGGAAAGGGAGACTCCTCACTGAGCATGGAGCCTGATGTGGGTCTCAGATCCCAGGTCTCTGAGATCAGGACCTGACCCAAAGGCAGATGCTTAACAGACTGAGCTACCCAGGTGCAGCCACATTCCTTCATATTTTTATTTTTACTCCAGTGCTGCACTGTTTGGCTGGTTGCTTCAGTTTCTGGGAGGGAGGGAGATGACCCCCTCCCCTGTTCTTCTAACAAGTTTGCTTTTGCTGCGTTGACTGGAGAAGGGCCAGGCTTCCTGAAGATGAGTAGGATGATTCAGTGACACCCAAAAGGCAGTGGCTATCATTGTTCCCACTGTGCTTCAACAACTTCACCCACTGACTCTTTGATGATGGCAGCCACCAGCAAATCTTCTGCAGAGGACTGCTGCCTTGGGATGCTTTTCTTGTGGTGCTGGACTTCATTCCCCCTGGCAGCCAGTACAGCTAGGATTAGAACCTAGGAAAAGTCCCATTAGAACCCAAGAAAGTGGGGTGCCTGGGTGGCTTAATCGATTGTGTGCCTTTGGCTCAGTTCATGGTCTTAGGGTCCTGAGATCAAACCCTGCACTAGTGTCCGTGCTGGCTGTGGAACCTACTTAAAATCAAACAAACAGAAATCAGCCCAAGAAAGTACCATCCTTTGTGTTGTTCTATACTGTGGATCAGATTTTATTTTTCTTTTCTTTTTTTTTCTTTCTTCTTTCTTTTTAAAGATTATTTATTTGTCAGTGAGAGAGCACAAGCAGGGGGAGCAACAGGCAGAGGGAGAGGCAGGCTTCTGGTTGGGTAAGGGGTCTGATGTCGGACTTGATCCCAGGACCCTGTGATCATGACCTGAGTCATGTTAGGCTGCTGCCTAATAGACTGAGCCAACCAGGCATCCCCCAGGATCAGACTTCAATAACCCTACCAGATTTCTTTAGCTTTGACATTTTAAAGGACAATGAAAGCTAGCTAATCCTACACCAGGATTCTGCATCTGCTGGGGCTGTGCTGTCCGGGCCTATGTGCCTCCTGTTCTTCTAACCCCATCAATTCCACCCATGTTTTAGCCAGAGAACTGTAGGCAGGTGTGGGTGTGTCACTGAAAGCTTTGACTCATCATTCATATCTTTATTGTAAGCTTATAATCTTTATTTTTTTCTTTTTGGGGGGTAAGATTTTATTGATTTGTTTATGAGAATGAATGGGGAGCAGAGGCAGAGGGAGAAGCAGACTCCCTGCTGAGCAGGAAGTCTGACATAGGGCAAGATCCCAGGATTATTTATGACCTGAGCCCAATGCAGATGCTTAACCGACTGAGCCACCCAGGCGCCTCTTTATTTTTCCTTTATTGATTATCTGCCTTTCTGAGGCAGCGTTCTACCTGGGTTTTCATAACTCCACACTAAGGTATTCTTCCACTAGTGTGGCCTGTTTTGAGGTAATTCCTATACATTCTGGCTATGCTGCTAAATGATGCTATGATCTTGGACTCTTTTTTTTTTTTTTAACCTCTCTGAGCCTTGGTTTCCTCTGTGCTAATGTGGATAATATACCCTCTCTTGCAGATGTGTGGAGGGCCATGGCTGACTTGGATGCAGTTGGAGTCATCTCACGGCACATGGAATACACAATTTATCTTGCTTCCTGTCTCGCTAACGACATCTTGGTTTTCATGCTGTCTTAGAACAAGTAGAACTTGACTTACATGTAAGTTGTGAATTCACGTACTTTTGACAGAGGTGTTATTTTAGTTTAGTTTAGTTTAGTTTAGTTTAAAGCAGGCTCCACACCCAGTGCAGAGCCCAGTGTGGAACTCAAACTCACCACCGTGAGATCAAGATCCGAGCTGAGATCAAGAGTTGGCCGCTCAACCAGCCTAGTCACCCAGGCATCCCTTCTGTTTATCATTTTTCAAAAAATGTGACAAGTAACACTTTCTCTGCTTGGACCTGTCCTCACACCTGCTATGCTGGTCTGGGGGTCAGACGTGTAGCTGGTGTGGTGCTGGTGATGTTGAGCAAGACAGTTGTTAAGTCTTTTTACCCTAATTGCTGTTGTCCTATTATTTCCTTTTTTTTTTTTAAAGATTTTATTTTATATCGTGGTGATATATGCTAAAACTGTTGCTTCTGGTCCTGCCTTAAAACTTGAATATGTAGGGCATTTTTTAAGGATTCATCCCTGGAGATACAGTATTTGTTTTTCTCTGTCTGACTTATTTTGCTTAGCACAATACCCTCTAGGTACATCCATACTGTTGTAAATATCAGGATCTCATCCTTTTTGATGGCTGAGTAATATACCATTGTGTGTATGTACCACTTTGTCTTCTGTTGCTGGACACTTGGGCTGCTTCCATATCTCGGCTATGGAAAAAAAAATGCTGCAGTAGGCTTAGGGGTGCCTCTGTGCTTTCAGAATGTTGAGTCTGATGTGTCAACTGCCACAACAGTCATGGCAACTCAGGAAGGGAGCCAGGTGCAGGAGGTAAGAGGAGGAGTGCAGCTTTAGGCAATCTGAGTTGAGGTGTCTGTTGGACGTGCAGGTGTAGGTTCTGGTTGGACAGTCAAAATGTAGGAATGGGTGCTTGGGGGAAGAGAGATGCAATCATGCTGTTGCCAAGGGATATATTCCTTGTAGAGAGAGTGACAGTTAAGGATTTAGGGTAATTCCTTCTTTTCTTGGGCAGATAAAGGGGAAGAATAAAGGAGTAGTGGATGGAAGGGGAGGGACATGGCTTTGATGCCAGGAAGGCATTTTTGCACAGATGTCTAGAGAAGAGAGATTTCAAGGAATGAAATGTCAGCAATGTTCGATGATGTGAAAAGTTGCAAAGCAGCTTGATTAGGGGGTGGGGGTAGATCGAGGAGGTTGTCACTGAGTACTGAAAGAAAATGGGAGGTGAGTAGTGGAGTCCTAAGCCAGACATAGAGATAGAGTGCCTGGGCGTGAGACCATGGAGGTCACACACAAGAATAGCCTTTTAGAAAGTTTGATGGTAAAGACACAGACGATCATAACTCCAGACATAGCTTGGACAAGGGTGGGTTTTACAGGCTGTGCTTACCTATTTGCAGGTTGACTGAAGGGAGATGACAGATGGTGCATGCTGCTGGATGTTATGGGTTGAGATGGGATCAGGTATACAGAAAAGCACACAGAGAGGAGTGTATGGATGCCCTGACTGCTTCTGTAGAACACAAGGCCAACATTAGGCATGGAGGGAATGGAACGTGGCTCAAGGAGATGTGCAGTCTCAGATACAGACCACATGGCTCAGAGTCTTACAGGGCTCTCCTTGCCTCCGCGTGGCCCTTCTCACAGGGTTTAAGTTTTGAAGAGTCCTTTTGTTTCTCTGGGTTTGGGGTGTGACTGGAGAGACATAGCAGAGAGCAAGGGCTGAGGAAAGACCAAGAGGGTAGGAACTCACAGAGGGGAGTCTACTACCCTCTCTGCCTTTTCTGGTATGGGCTCTCTCCTGATCTGGATGGATGGATGACCTGCCATTACTTCTTTTAAAAATGCATTTGGCTTTACCCTGCCAGAAAGCAACACATGTTTATTGAAGAATAGTGGGAAACCCCAGAGAAACTGAAGGAAGAAAATAAGCACTCAGCTGAAGACAACCATTCAAAAGTTCTGGCACCTTTTCCTCCCAACTTTCACTGTAGTTGAACAGATAAATGTATATATATGAAGTGATTTCTGGGAAAGACCAAAAAAAAAAAAAAAAAAAAGATACCAACAACAAGAAAACAAAAAAGAGAACAAAGCAGAAGAAAACGGTGTTCATTTTCTTCCTGAGGCTGCCCTTCCTCGATACTGCTACTTGGTTTTACTACCTGCTTTTCTCCCTGGGCTTTCTTGACAAAACATGGTTCCACTACTTTTACCTTCTTCAAAGTGTTTGACAGAGTCGTTTGCTTTCAACATGGAGTTTGAGCAAAATGGACTATTGTTTTAAAATATTCTATCATGTGTGCTGTAATATCTCATCCTGGACATGATACAAATGCTATGATAAAAAGAAGAGATGCTTTTAAAGTGATCACCAGAGTTGTGAAATTCATTGGCATGATCCTTCTTTTTTTTAAAAAAGATTTTATTTATTTATTTGACAGACAGAGATCACAAGTAGGCAGAGAGGCAGGCAGAGAGAGGAGAAAGCAGGCTCCCTGCAGAGCAGAAAGCCCAATGCGGGGCTCGATCCCAGGACCCTGGGACCATGACCTGAGCTGAGGGCAGAGGCTTAACCCACTGAACCACCCAAGCGCCCCGACATGATCCTTCTTTTGAGGGTCATATTTTGTTTAATTTTTTTCTGCTCCAGCTTAACCTTCGCAGTCTTCAGTTGTTATGTGCATTAGACACAGTATTAGCAGTAGTGGCAGTAAAAATACTCCTGTCACCCTTTACAGGTACCATTTTACTAGAATCTCCTTACCACTGTAGCAGCTTTAAACCCTGTTTCCACCCTGTTCATTCCTTTAAATGCCTTTTCCTTAAAACCTTTTCTTAGTTTTTGGTGTTCTATAGCTTTACCACAAAATGTTTAATTGAAGATTTCTCATCTTGCTTGGTATCTGTGCATTTCCTGTATTTCTGGATTTATCATTTCTGTAATATCCTCAGCTGTTTTCTTCTGAAATTTTGACTCTGTCCTTCTGCTGTACTTCCCAGGATTCTTATTTAAACCTCCCGTCTGTTGTTCGTATCTCTCAAGCTGGCATTCATCCTCTTCTCCTGCCTCCTTGTGTTGCATTCTGGGGAATGTCTTCACTTCTTGGTGCAGTGTTGTGAAGTCCTTCATTCGGGGCTCATCTACTGCCCCACCATTCTGGTGTGTTTTCTGTTGTGTTTTACGTCTCAGTGATTTTTGGTCCCTGTTTAACTTCTTTCAGTTCCATGTTCACACTTGGCCTGTTGCTTTTGATAGGCTCTTGATCCTTCTTTATTTTTAAACCTCTTTTGTGTTCTTAAACAATTAACATGTAATATTTTCTATTCTGTATCTGATCATTCCAGTGTCTAAAGTCTTCATTTTCCCTCAGTCTTCTGTCTCTCACAGTGGCCTCATTTCTTGCATGCTCTGTGAAGGGATTTTGAGACCAGATTTATTGGAACATAGATGTAATCTCTTTTAATTCTGTTTTTTGGTGGTTTTTTTGGTTTGTTTGTTTGTTTGTTTGTCTGTCTGTTTTTTCCTGGAGGGTTTGTCTTTCCTTTGCCAGGAGGCTGGGAGTGTTCTTGGTTGGGATCACTTTGGTTCCATTTGAGGGTCCTGGTTTATTAAGGAAATCTCAGGTTCAGTTCCCCCAACTTACCGTGTGGTGGGAACGGGGTCTGGAGGGCACAGGCCTGTAGAGATCCTGCAGTGAAAATGGCATTTGTTCTCTGGCACCCTGATTTGTTTCTCTTGAGCTTGTTGCTTACAGATCAGGTTTTGGCTCACTTGTTTCTGCCACCTCCCTCTTCCTGCTTCCTTTCCTACCATTTTCTAAGTCCTTTGCTAGTTTTCCGATGTCTTCTAAAGCCCAGAAATGTTTTGTGAATTCCATTTGCCATCACTAATTGCAAGTCTCATCCTGCAGCAGGAAGGCCAGAGCCAGACACTGTAATGCTCTGCCTCCCACAGAGGAGATTTTAATACCCTCTCCTCGGGTGTTCAGAAATTCTAGATTGGAGATGGAGTTATGGATACATTACTATCTACAGAGGATTAGTTGCCTATATAATAGAACAAGTATGCATTATTCTAATCTTCCTAAAACTTCCATTTTGCATAATAAATATGAATGAATAAGGAATCCGCATTACTTTAGTTTATGCAGATGTTCGCTTTCTGTCTCTGGCTTTAGATGGTAGGTTGTCATTTGTATGGTTCATTCTGAAAATTGGGTAACTTCATTCTTATTTTCTACATGTTGGTGCCATATAAAGTGATGATTTATGGAGATTCAGAGGTAAATATTTATCAACATCTAAATAATTGGGGAAGGCTTCCTTTACAAAAGGTAGAATTATTAAGACCTTTTTAATCACAGAAGGGATATCCTGTAAAGCTAGCCCATAAATAAAAAGTGGATCAGAAGAAAGCAGAGAGAGGAGAGAATTTGGAAGGAGCACGTGGAGGGACACCTACTGCCTATCCCTGTAAGTCAGGGGCAATCTGGAAGGGAAACCTTGTTAAAGGAGTCAGTAGTGTTTAGATGTAATGAGCTACTGGAAACCTCACAGTGTTCTGGTGAAGCAAGTGGTGTGCAATCAAGTCCGCAGCCCAGTTGAAGTTGTGGCTTCAGGCAGCAAGCGAGCAGGCCTTTCTGTCTGCCTTTATCTCCAGTGGGAGCGACTTGTCCTCCTTGAAGTCAGCCTCCAGACATCTTTTCCTGTCGCTACACATCTGTGCATCACTGAGAATTTCTGCGGTTGCTGCTTCATGGAGATGTTTGTCAGTTTTGGGTTTTGTTTGTTTTTTTTTTTTTTTTTACCGAGGTTCACTTGCTAACTTTTCTCTTCTCTTAAAAAAAAAAATATTTAATCTAGGGGTGCCTGGGTGGCTCAGTGGGTTAAAGCCTCTGCCTTCGGCTCGGCTTGAAGGCATGATCCCAGGGTCCTGGGATTGAGCCCCACATCAGGCTCTCTGTTCAGCAGGGAGCCTGCTTCCCTTCCTCTCTCTCTGCCTGCCTCTCTGCCTATTTGTGATCTCTGTCTGCCAAATAAATAAATAAAATCTTTAAAAAATATATGTGTTTAATCTAGGGGCACCTGGGTGGCTAAGTGGGTGGGTTAAGCCTGTTTCTTCAGCTCAGGTTATGATCTCAGGGTCCTGGGATTGAGTCCTGCATCAGCAGGGAGCCCTCTTCCTCCTCCTCTCTCTCTCTGCCTCTCTGCCTACTTTTGATCTCTCTCTGTCAAATAAATAAGTAAGTAAATAAATCTTTTAAAAATATATATATATATAATCTCTTCCAGGAAGAGATTATGCTGAGTGAAAAAAGTCAAGCAGAGAGAGTCAATTATCATATGGTTTCATTTATTTGTGGAGCATTACAAATAGCATGGTGGACAAGGGAAGATGGAGAGAAGGGAGTTGAGGGAAACTGGAAGGGGAGGTGAACCATGACAGACTATGGACTCTGAAAAATAATCTGAGGGTTTTGAAGGGGTAGGGGGTGGGAGGTTGGGGGAACCAGGTGGTGGGTATTAGAGAGGGCACGGATTGCATGGAGCACTGGGTGTGGTGCAAAAACAACGAATACTGTTACACTGAAAAAAATATATATATATATTTCATCTCTTATTACCATGTATTTCAAATGGTAGTGAGGGATGATGGTGTGGGACCCCATGAAGTGAATTTACACTGCCATCTTGACCACAATATAAGTGTCGTACACAGCCGTCCTGTGTCCCCTTTCATTCTGAAATGGATTCTCTCTTCGCAGCTGTTATCAATAGAAGACAGGGGTCTTTGTTCTTGTAGGTGACTTGTCCAAGATCGCACAACTTTCGAGGTTTAACCTTTGGTCTGATTGTAGGACCCATTTTCTTTAACTCAGTGCCATGCAACCTGCCATGTAGGACTCTCAATACTCTCCCTCTTTTGAAGCTGAACTCCACAGGCCACATCTACCAGTGCATATCTATTTTTGTCTAGTTCACTCATTTATTGCACACATTTACTGGATGCCAGCTATGTGTTTCAGGCACCTTTCTAGGTGCTGGAGATATGGCAGTGGGCAAGTCAAACACAACCCCCTGCCCTCATTGAGCATGTTCCATTTCCTACTACTGGAAGCATCCACCAGGAACAATGGACTTATGCCAGAAGTCCAGCAATGATATGAGTTCCAGAAATTTCTGAATGGTTCTTTGTGGAAGTGATGATTTGGTGGCAGCCCTCAAGGTAGCTACCTGCACAGGCAAAAAAAAAAAAAAAGGAGGGCTGGTGTAGAAATGCCTAATATATGGGCTTCAAGGTCAAATAACTGAGCCAGGTCTTTAAGGTCTTATTAAGCTCGGAGATTTTTCAAGAACTTTCCATGATACATAAGCATATTATAGAAAAAACACTATTCAAAGCACACTGTAAATTTGGAGGATGATTGTCTTTGCATTATTTTTGTGATTAAATGACAGTTGATGATACAGGCACTGTTGTAAGTCACTTATCCCTGTGCAAACACTTTGTGGTAAATTCTTTTATCATCCTTATTTTTCAGAGGTAGAGACTGATGCAAAGGGAGAAGTTTGGTGGTTCTCCACTGGCCACAGCTAAGCAAGCAAAAAGCAAAAAGCAGAGCCTGCATTGGAACCAGGCACTGTGGCTCCAGACCCCAACTCTTCACCCTTGGGCTTCTTGCAGCACGCCTGATTTCTTGTCACTAAGAACTTGGTGCAGGAGTTTAACGGTACCTTTAACTTCTAGTTTTTCTTTCTCAGAACTGAATCTGCATTGCAGTGCATCTCTGCATAAACATGTGTTTAATTTTGTCACCTTTAATTTTGTTTTTAGGTAAGATCTGAAGGAGTCAATCTGTTTCTTCTGTGGCTTCAAGCACTTCAGACAAACTTTGCAGAAGAGCAGGTGCTGATTTTTGCTTGCCTCGTGCCTGGTTTCCCAGCGATCATGTCATCCTTAGGGACCTGCATGGTGGAGACACTCATCAGTCCTAGCCCTGGTGTGGCGGATGGTGAGGAACATTTTAGCCAGCCTTACAGGTTGAAATGACTCTGGAAGTTCTCTTGAGGGATTCCTCAGCTTGTCAGGATCCTGAATAGAACCCTTTATTTCGTAGATGGGTTTGGAGGAGGAATTATCCCCTGCTCTTGTTCACAGTAATGTCTTACAGACATTAGAATAGAAAGAATCAGAGCCTTTTTTATATGCAATGAGGATGGGAGACATTTACTGAAGTGGTGGAAACAGGAATGGAAGGGAGGACTCAGATGTTGGGAACAACAGGAAGTGGAGACACATCATGTATCTGGAGTGTTTCCTTGGCTGTGAATGAAATTTAAATCTGCCATCCAAAACTACTGTTTATTGTCCTCAGCATGATTGTCTCACGAGTGGACATTCATCTGCTCACCCAGCCCTGTATTTTCATGCCGCATTCATGGAAAGACAGTAGCTGCTTCCTGGGAAAGTCATGGCAACCATCTGTGTCCCATGAGTTTTTAAGGAACTTGCCAGTTAGGGCCAATGATTGATTAATGCACATCACTTCATTGCCCAAAGACAGGTATTTGATCCTTAGGCTGACCGAAGCAGAATTTGGCAGAGAGAAGAATAGTTTAGAGGGAGAGGTGGCTTCATGGGAGTTTGTACCGTATTTCCAACCCCTTGATGCTTGCTGGCCTGGAGTGTAGCGTGAGCAGGTTCCAAAGGAGGGGCAGATGTATTTTAATGAAGGCCATTTTTTAAAAACCCTTTGAACGTTGGTGAAAGAACTCCTTTTTTTCCCCACTCTGGAGCAAAGATATATCCACAAGAATCACTCCACTCTTGCCGGCCATATCAGGGGAAAGGATCGCTGAGGACCAAACATGCTTTTTCCTTCAAGTACTATTGAACTGTATGGTTATTCAGGTAAAAGCAAAATCTTGGATAATTCAGGAATGGTCTTTCTCTTGATAGGAAAGAGGAAACATTGCTTATTTTCTCCCAGCTCATTCATATTTTGTATGTTTGCTTGTTTGTTTGTTTGTTTTTTGAGTTGACTCTTTATGATATTTCACTAGAACTTGAATATGTGCTATATCACATCAGCAAAGACCTGGCATACATAATATTTTGTGTGACAGTGTATGTCAAGCAAACATTTCAGTTCTCCCATCTGCTTTTATATTACCATATTCACACAGAACACTTCACTTCTAACACTGTGGCTGAGGCTGTGGATTTTTCCCTCACCAGGCAACTCTGCAACACCAGCTGGGTGTCCTGTAGTTTTACTCAGCTTTGACACTGTCTGCCTTGATATGGCATCTGATCCCACAGGTTAAGGGCTCAGTCCCGTGAGACTGTTCCATCACATTCAGGTGCCAGTCATAAGTAGGAGGAGCCCAGGTTACCCACAACTTCTCTACAACTTGGCTACAAATCAGAGGTTCCTTCAACTCCTCCTCCGGTTCAACTGAGTGGCTCGAAGAACTCTGGGAAACATTTGTTTTCATTTGCAATTTATGAAAGATATGATAAAGGATACAGATGAACAGTCAGATGCAGAGACACAAAGGGCACAGTCTGGGAGGGTCCCAAGCACAGGAATGTCTATTCCTGTGGAGCTGGGTTTTATCCCCCTCATGGTACCTGGATATGTTGACTTACCTGGAAGTTTCCTGAAACCCCTGCTATGAGGATTTTTTTTAAAAGATTTTATTTATTTATCAAAGAGAGAGAGGGGGAGAGAGCGAGCACAGGCAGACAGAATGGCAGGCAGAGGCAGAGGGAGAAGCAGGCTCCCTGCTGAGCAAGGAGCCCGATGTGGGACTCGATCCCAGGACGCTGGGATCATGACCTGAGCCGAAGGCAGCTGCTTAACCAACTGAGCCACCCAGGCGTCCCTGCTATGAGGATTTTTATGGAGGCTTCCTTACATAGATGTGCTCTGCTTTTAGCCCCCTCCCCTCTCTGTGGGAATGTAGGGGTTGGGGTGGGGGTGCCGAAGATTCTAAATTCTAATCATGGTGTGGTCTTCCTGGTGATGTGTCCCCACTGAGGAGCCATCTCGGAGCCCACCCAGAGTTGTGTTATTAGAACAAAATATTAAACTCAAAATGGATGGAAGACCTCAATGTAAGATAGGAATTCTTGCCAGTTTTCTTAAGGTGATTCTTTCTCTCTGCTATCCCTCAAGATTCTATCCTTGCCTCCCTTCCTGACTGCACTGTCCTATTGGGCAATCTTGCCTATTGGGCAGGTGGAATGGACCAGTAGGGTCAAAATGCACAGCTTCTAGAAGGCAAAGGGATACTCCAGTCTGCTCTCAGGACTTTGGAGTCTTTGTGTTTTTGGTGCTGGTGAAAGGAAATGAGAGAGGAGAGCAGACAAGAAAGAATGCTAAGTCATTAGAGAGAACTGGTAGGATAAAATACAGGCATGATGAGTAGAATGAGTTTAAAAACATGATACCATTGGGTGATTTTTTTAATACTCAGTAAGAATATTTTTAACAAAGTGAACCATTTAGTTTTGAAATATTCATTCTTAGCATAATTTGAGTTTTAAGATAGGATTACATTACATGATTGTCAACATTATTTGTCACCATGACTTTTTTTTAAATTTCGGATAGGAATTTTAATAAGATAGCATTTTATTTCAGTAGACATTTAAGTTAAAATTTAAATGTATATATGTTCTTTCCCACATATTATCCAAAGGCTACAAATTTAGAGTGGAAGAATAAGGAGAATCAAGATACTTGTTTTAAAGTTCTTTTTACACTGTTTTGAAAATATTGTCTTCCTCATTTATTTCCATCATTTACCATGTTAGCAAAATCTACAAACTTGTACTTGGTAAGTACTGATTGGGCTGGGTATAGAGGATGTCCACAGGGAAGCTGCCATTCTCTTTCAAAGTGACCTTTGTTTATTTTTAAACAAAATAGTCACTTTATTCTTATATTTAATGGTAACTTTATTGTAAGAGGTTTAAAGTTTCCTAATAAATGATTTTACCTATTTGTACAAACTATTTATTTGTACCTCAGGAAGACTGTGGCTCCTAAAATAATTCAACATGTGTCATGATTCTTCTTGGTATAATTATATTTAAAATTAAGTTTTAAAATTTTAATTTTTAATTGAAACTGTTTATTGAAGGCAGTGTTTATTTTCTCATGCAAAGATGTTGAAATAAACATTCTCGTTGAAGTCTTCTCTTAACGGTGTTGAGGTACGGTGACCCCAGGCCCCAGACCTTGCCCAGTGGTGAGGCAGACCATCCCAGGCCATGCAACTGCCCAGAGTAGCCCTTCCTTATATCCTGGATCTTTCATCCACTACGTGCTACTTACAGCTTCTTATGGAGGGGCCAATATTTGGGCAACTGTGCAACCTAAGGGCAGTAAGCTCCAGAAAGGAAGGAAACATGAGGGAATTTCTAGTTTCACTGCTCAGGGTTTTTTGGGTTTTTGTTTGTTTGTTTGTTTGTTTTCCCCTATGAAAAATGAAGGCTCACAGGACATAAGTATCCCTTTGATTGGTGCTGGGGTGGGGAAGCAAATTTTCTTCTCCCTATTATTGGAAAGCAGGCAAAATTAGTTAAAGTGAATAATCAGAAACAATTTGGGAGGGAAAGAGATCACAACAGGCATTAATCCATGTGGTGAATGTGGACTACTAATTCAGTTGTCTTTGGGTGTTTACTTACATACACACAAATGTGCATGCTTGGATCAGGGGAAAGCAGCAAAAACTTGATGCCTTTTGAAATATGTAGAAGTACTAACCTTTAGAGGTACCAGGCTGTGTATTTGTTAGCTATCTGTATATGGGTATTTTTTTCAGAACTTGATTCTGATTTGATAAATAGTCTATATTCACTGTGGAAAACATAGTATACTTTAATATATTGAATTAAAGTTCTTTATTGAGAACTTGTCTGCCTCATGCAAGTGCCTCCAGGTATATAAAAGGTGGGAGGTCGGGGTACCAGGTGGTGGGTAATATAGAGGGCATGGATTGCATGGAGCACTGGGTGTGGTACAAAAACAATGAATACTGTTATGCTGAAAATAATAAAAAAAAAAGAAAGTAAGAGAGCTGGACATACAGCAAGTAGTAGCTCAAGTCCAATACCATGTAACTTTTTGTATTGATTATGAAATTTAAAGGAGAAAGGGACTTTTTTTTATTATTCTATTTCTTTTCAGTGTTCCAGAATTCATTGTTTATGCACCACACCCAGTGCTTCATGCAATATGTGCCCTCCATAATACCCATCACCAGGCTCACCCAACCCCCTACCTGCCTCCCTTCTAAAGCCCTCAGTTTGCTTCTCAGAGTCCACAGTCTCTCATGGTTTGTCTCCCCCACCAATTTCCCTCAACTCACTTCTCCCCTCCATCTCCCAATGTCGTCTGTGTTATTCCTTATGCTCCAGAAGTAAGAAACCATATGATAATTGACTCTGCTTGACTTATTTCACTCAGCATAATCTCTTCCAGACCAGTTCATGTTGATACAAAAGTTGGGTATTCATTCTTTCTGATGGAGGCATAATAATCCATATTGTATATGGACCACATCTTTATCCATTCATCCATTGAAGGGCATCTTGGTTATTTCCACACTTTAGTGACTTTGGCCATTGCTGCTATGAACATTGGTGTACAGATGGCCCTTCTTTTCACTACATCTGTATCTTCTTGGTATATACCGAGTGCAGTTGCAGGGTCATAGGGCAGCTCCATTTTAATTTTTTTGAGGAATTTCCACACTGTTTCCCAATGTGGCTGCACCAAGAAAGGGACTTGTTATTAATTCTGTGGAGCTGGTCAAGTCAAAATTCAAAGATGAATTTTTTCAGACATAAAGTAGTTTATACTGATTCTATTCTTCAGATTCATCGACAAGGAAAAGGCTATAAAACTAAAGTCCCATGGATTGGATTAGGGTAGTATTGGATGTTAAAGTACCTGAAATGATGAAGAATGTCTGTACATTCTTCTAGATTTGTTTCAGTCCTAAAATATTAAATTAGTTATAATGTATGTGAAAATATCCTTACTATTAGAATTGCTTATCCTTTCTCAAATTTTCTAGTGGCTTAGTACTTAGTACTTCCACCGCTGTATGCCATAGCTATAATAAGCAAGCAGTAACAGGAGTCACCATCCCACCTTTGTCAGGTCACAAGGCAGAATCAGAAACAAGTCTACCAAAAAATGTCATCCCTAATAATTTCTGGTACTTTAATTTTAAAGTTTTAGTTGATATTCATCCAATCAAATATAGAGCTGAGGTATATGTTTGTGAGAAATTGAACTGTTTAGGGTGGTGGCTTACACTCACTCCGCTAATCATGTATTCTGTTTCCTTCCAGACATCCCCCATTTGAGACCAGCGCCAGTGTATGTACATTACTACAACTCAAGACAATGAAAACATTTATAGTATAAAAATTCCATACATGGCAATTCACATTGTTTTTATTAAATGGATTATAAATTTCTTTTTGGAAAAAAGTATCTAGCTATAATCCAAAACACTCAAAATCGAGTTGCTGTACTGCCCCAAATCATACAGGTATGTCATTCCTCTTTTTCTTATATTTTACATAGGTAAAAATACACTAACACATACCAAAGTAATTGACTCATAGGGGTTTTGGTTCCTAAAGGATGCTGGTTCTAGGGATTATGTTTATGGGTGGGCTCTCTCTCTGTTGCTGAGGCGTCAGAGGGACTTCTGAGATAGCACTTGCCATGCCCTGCTGACATTGCCATGACAAGGTGATCTTGGGGGCCAGGGAGATGTTCTGAAAACATGATGTTGTGTGCAGTCTCCTGGACCCTCTCATTTTCCTTCCTTTGCTCAAGAGCCAGTGACATCAGAGCATAAGACCAGGGGCCTGTGTTGCCTTCACCCATCCCCAGCACCAGGCAGGCCCTCAATAATCATGTAGGTGGGCTGTGGGAAGGACCTATTTGACTGCCAAGTGCCTCTTGGCATCTCAGAGGGAGCAGTGGAAGAGATCTCAGGATTTTGAGGTGCCATGATAGAATGCCTGGAAGAAAAGGCAGACTCTCTTTAGAAGGCTTTCAGTGGAGACGTCTTTCTGTGTGGGGCCCATGGTATACCTTCCCTCTCTTGTGGTCCTTGGTCATAGAGAAATGGGCTTTCCCAGCAGGTTGAGTTTCTTAGAGACTTTGTGCTGTGTAAGGAAGGACAACTTGGGGAGGTTTGAGAGGGGCTGCTTCATGGCAGGGGCCTGCTTTTATGCACAAAGCATGGTCCCCTTAGAGTAGCTTCGCTGATGCCCCAGAGTTCCCAAAAGTGTGACTAGGCCTGAGCTGCAAGAGTTCACACACCTGAGTGGCAGGTAGCATCTTGGTGGAGGAGCACCAAACTGAGGTCCAGAGCACGTGTCCTCATTGATTAAAAACTGACTACAGAGCTAGACAAACTTATTGTCAAGAAGTCTGAGGGGGATACAGTTACAGTAAAGAGCAGCAAAATACTTACTGAAGATTTTGAAAGGGAGCTTTGGGGTGCGTGGATGGCTCAGTTGGTTAAATGTCTGCCAGAGATCAAACCCTGTGGTGGGGGGTGGGGAGTCCCTGCTAAGTGAGGAGTCTGCTTCTCCCTCTCCCTTTCCCTCTGCCACTCTCCCTGTCTGTGCTCACTTTCTCTCTGTCTCTCTGTGTCAAATAAATTTTATAAATCTTTTAAAACATAAAAATACAAGAAAGATTTGAAACTTAAATTCACTAGTTGTAACATGTAATAGGAACCCTGTAAACAGTAATGATCACTGCTGAGAACAAAATTTATTTTTTTAAAGATTTTATTTATTTGGCATAGAGAGATCCCAAGTAGGCAGAAAGGCAAGCAGAGAGAGAGGAGGAAGCAGGCTTCCCACCGAGCAGTGAGCCCAATGCAGGACTCGATCCCAGGACCCTGAGATCATGACCTGAGCTGAAGGCAGTGGCTTAACCCACTGAGCCACCCAGGTGCCCCACAAAATTGATTTTCCAAAGGAATATCCCAGAACACTGAGGAAAATTTCAAAGAGATGGAAATGAGAAACGAATAAGTAAGATCTGAGGTCAGGTCCAAATCTACCTTGCAAGTACCCTGAGGACAAAAGGAGAAAATAACAGAAGTTATAACTGAACTAATGCAGCATTTACTTGAGCTGAAAAACAGTCATGCCTTCAGTTCATAAAGCCTTCAAGTCCCAGGGAGAATTAGCTGAACAGACTCAAACCAAAACAGACGTAAACCTATTTGACTTTAAGGGACTAAGAAAAAATTGTCAGAGTTCCAAACAGAAACCACCAGTTCCTTCTAGAAAATGAGACAGATTATCATTGAATATTGACTTTAAGCTCTATCCCTCAGAGCTGAAAGAACTCTCTTTCTTAGAACTCTTGCTTCCTATCACATATGTAAGGAGATTTCAGGTTGATTAACCTTGTAAATTGGTTTAAGTTCTAACTCTACAAACAAAATGATAAAGAATTTGGAGACAATCTAGGGGCATGTAAAAATTTGGGAAGTGGTAGACTACCTTAGGTAGAGATAAGACCCACAGACCATAGAAGAAATGACATGCCTCTTTATTTTAAAAATTTGAAAAAGATTTGTATATCAAAAAAGAGTAAAGCTGCATGTGGGCAACAGGCTGTGAAAAGCATCTGTAACATCAGCTGTTCAAGGAGTTCATGTCTCTGACGTGCCTACAAATTGAGAAGAAGACAAACAGTCCGATTGAAAAACAGACAAAATGAGAGGAAGGAGAAGTTCATGGAAAAGGAAACAGAAATGACCCTGGATTTCATAGTGAGCCAGGGAACACCATTAGTTCTGGACCATGCTGAGACACCTTTATTCACTCACCCTGTAGACAAAAACTAAAAATCATCAGGTAGACAAAAATTTGCATGAAATCATATATAAGAAACTCAGCCCCACTCTTTGATAAATTTTACAGTCTATTTTGTGTGATTGTTAAGTCAATTCAAAACAATCTGTTTAGAGACTCTGACTGTTCCCTACTTGGTTACAAATTTTCAGGGAACCATCACTGTATTTATTGAGAATAATTTCCTCATTCTTGAAAAATACATTTGAGTGATGAAAAATAGCAAGAATAATGGAATAGCCACAAATTCAAGGTTCTAGTTTTCCCCCCGCCCTTAGTGGGAAAGGAAACTTTTCACACATGTGAGTCATCTACTTTTATTATCTGGATTTCTTAGTTTCCGTAAAGTCTGACCTCCTGAATCAGTTTGGATGGTTGTCTCATCCTAACTCAAACTGTCTTAAAGATTAAAAAAAAAAAAAAAAACCTTCAATCTCATGAAGAAGCAGCTCATGGCAGTGCTTGCGGAGAATGTGTTTTATTCACACTGTCTCCATGATTTTCTCCATTTTTCCCTACTGTGCCCTTTCCCTCTGGCCAGTTTGTCTTCCACCCCCTGCTGACTGTGTGATGGCTGCCCGCAGTGGGGGCACTGCTTTTCTTGTTCACATTCAGAGACAACCCAGATATTTCTGTAAAGCCCTTCCCGTTTGTGTGTGTGGGACAACCTAGGTTACTGTCTCTCATAGAACAGTAACAAGGCACTGACTGTCGTGCAGCTGGCTGTGTGAATGGCCCAGGAGGAACATGACTGGCTTCCATGACAGACCCCTTCCCTGTAGTGTGGATGGGGCCAGCTTCCTGTGAGTCACCTGGGCTGCAGTGGAGGAGGCACACAGTGCACTGGGGTTCAGGGAGGGGGAGGGAGGAAGGATGCTGGCAGTCAACTCTCCAGATCCAGTACTACCACACCCTGAAGATAGTCCTACCTAGAAATGGTCCCTGCCATTGTACAGACTCAATATGTCTCAGTGAGTTCTTCTAGTAGTTTTTAGTGCCACTGTAGCAAATGACAAATTCTCAGTGGCTTGAAACAACACAAATTGATTATCTTGCAGTTCTGGAGGTCAGAAGTTCAAAAATCAGTCTCAGTGTGGTAAAATCGGGGTGTTAGCAGCCTGTGTTCCTTCTGGAGGCTCTAGAGGAGAATCCACTTTCTTGCCTTGTCCTGCTTCTAAAGCTGCCTGCATTCCCTGACTTGTGGCCCTTCATTGCACCACCTTTTATCCCTCTGTTTCCAACTTCACATTGCCTTCTGATTCTGATCCTCCTGTCTCCTTATGGATCCTCATGATTACATTGGGACCACCGAGGTAATCCAGGATAATCTCTCCCCCCTCACACCTTAATTTAATCATGCTTGCTAAATCCCATTTGCCAGGTAAGGTAAAGTACTCAGAGCTTCTTGGGCTCAGGATATGGTCATCTTTGGGGCAGTCGCTATTCAGCTGGTCAGTTGCCTCCTGTGCTCCCTTTTATGCCTCACACCTCATCTCACATGTGTCTGCTGTGTTCCTCTCTTCATCTGCATTGCAAATGAGAAATGCAGCAATTTAAACCATTGAATATTAGATTTTGGAGATAGTTGCAGGAATAAAAGCACATATAATTTTATTTGTGTCCTAAAAGTTTTTGTTTGGAATTTTAAATTTTATCTAATTGTCCCTAGGTAAATTAAATATGATTCAATCAGTTGATCTGAAAAATCTTTTCAAAGAGTATACCGCTGTTGTAAAGGCCCTTCAAAACAGTATTTTGAGTGCTGTTTCCAAATGAAGTTTACACTTTCACCCTTATCACTGTATTAAAGGTCATGTTGCAGGGTTTTGTGTGTGTCTGCTTTTTTCCAAAGTGAACTTGCTTCTCTATCTAAAACTAATACCTCTAACAGTATTTTTCACCAGGGAGGAGAGGAATTAGTGTATCTTCTAGACTAAGTTTTCTTTCCACGTGAAGAATCTGTTAGGACTAATACTCATGGGAGAAGGAAAAGACAGTAGCTCTTACACCCCATATACTATGTTGACAACAACAGTATAAGCCTGACCAAAGCTGTACATCTTGGTGCATCATTTCAGCTGAAACGTGTTCAGTGAAGTATGATTTATTCCTTAGTAATTCATTTTTGTGTGAGATAAAAGTACATCAACAGAAATAAGGCAAAGCAGAGTGGTAATTTTAAAATTTCATCATTGACTGTTTTTTTTTACCAGTTCTATAAGCACATTAATTGATATTAAAACCCATAAAAGCTCATTTGGGAATGAAAAAGAAAGTTTGAGGTGGTATTGATTTTTTAATGATATTTGTATTTATTTGTATGATTACGCTTAGTTACACTTTGATTGAGTCCGAATATGCCCTTCAACAATAATCCATGGGCTCTGGGTTTCCTGAAGTTGTATGTCATGGGGTGAACAGTTAGAAAAAGTGAATCCCACCAATTGACAACCCTATGGGTGTTTATATATTACACAAACACATTTGTTTGTTGACTGCCACTCCAGTACTTTCTGTGTCCTCGAGCTCCACCCACGTGGTGCAGGCTGCCCCCATCTGTGCTGGAGAATCATGACGGGGCATTCAGTGGCCTTAGGCATCCCCAGAGAGCTGCAGTTGCATCCTCTCATTTCCCACCTAGTTTGTGGGCATCCCCCTTTAGCTTGACCCTGACAGTGGACAGGTCTCAGTATGAGCTGTCTGTGGGAAGAAACAAGATGTTTGGGGGGCAGCGGTAGTTGTTGATGGGAAGTTTTAAGTGTCAGGTTGTATCTTGCAATTTTCTGAACCCTGGCAGTGCAGGCCTGGGCCAACCTGGTATGTCTGTTTCACCAACCAAATCTTCCTCATGTGCCCAAGAAGTGAAACCATATTTGCATTTGCCACCAGAATCAACTAATCTAAATAATAGTTGAGAATTCCAGCTTGATTATAGTGAGTGGAAAATGGACCTCTCTCGGGTTAATTCTTACACTATGATTTTACTGTTCATCTTCATAAAAGGGATAAGAAATGAGGAAACGTGGATTATCAGTTTGTTTTCACTCTCATCACTCACTGCAGTTATAATTTTCAAAATACCAAGATGTTTTTCAAAAGTAGTTGTTTTTTTGTTTTTTGTTTTTTTGTTTTGTTTTGTTTTGTTTTTGTGGAGGGAGTAGGGACTAAGACTAAGGAAAGCATTGTTCTATCAAGAGAAGTCGTTTTCAATTTATGGTATGATGGGAAATCCATCTCGTATGTCCTATTTGGATAACAGAGCTCACTTTTAATTTTTTTAAACTTCCTTTGATTTTTTAATTGAATTATAGCTGACCCACAATGTTGCATTCGTTTCAGATATAAAACAACAAGATTTGACAAGTCTGTATGTTATGCTGTGCTCGCCGTACTGTACCACCAACCATATTCCCTATGCTGTGCCTTTCGTCCTGCAACTTATTAATTTTGTAACTGGAAGCCTGTTATCTCCACTGTATTTCACGCATTTTGCCTGTCCACCCGCTGCCTCCTCTTTGGAAACGATCAATTTGTTCTCTGTAGTTATGGGTCTCTTTCTGTTTTTCTGTGTGTTCAGAGAACTTTTTAAGATAACTTGGTGCCTTTAAACATATTCCTTGATTTCCATTAGTTTGGATACGTATTTGCCATGTTACCCAATTAGTTATGTAATGACTTCAAAATTTGGGGGCTTAAAACAACCCTTTTGTCATATTACATATGTTTTGGGGGTCAGAAATTGGGGCAGGATCTCATGGGGCAATTTTTATGCTTAATACGGCATTAACTGAGGTCAGTGGGTGGTGGCCTTCAGCAGGCGGCTGCTTGTTCTAGAGGATTCAGGATGACTTTATGTACATGCCTGTCACTTTGATGGGTACAGTTGGGAGATGAGGCTCAGATGGCCCTCCACTTCCGTGCAGTCTTTGTAACAAGGTTGTTGGACTTATTTCCTGTCCACTCAGAGCTCCAATAGCAAATGTTCCAAGAGAGGGGTTCCTTTTGGACTTGGGCCTGAAACTGACACGTTTATTTCACTGTTTAACACAGTCACATAGCCCATGTGAATCAAAGGGAAATGGGAGTCATAGGATTTGTGATCATTTTTTAACGTGCTACATATGTTCATATGTGCATTTTTTCCCATTTCTCTGACCTGTGGGAAAATGGAAGTTATTGATCAAAGAGTCACAGGTTATCAAGCTGTATGAGAGACTTCAGACTTAATCCAACCTCCATACTTTATAGATTATAGAATATATACGTAGGTGCACATGTACATCTCCATATCAGTTATTATATATACACTTGTATATCACTAAAAATGGTATCTGTGGATTAGCCAATTCTTCTATCTTCATAGGAATGAAAAGGACTCGTCATTCCCCGGCAAATCTGAAGAAAGAAGCCAGAGCAAGAGTAAGGGAGAAAGAGAGTGAGAGGAGCATCTGATGGGATAGGATTTCTTACAAAAGGACTCCTGAAGTGACCAGAGAAAACAGACCAACAGAAAAGGGCAGACTTTGACCAAGCGGTGCTCAACGACGTGAATATCCACATGGAACAGAAGAGGTTTTAACGCTATTCCCTACTGATGTAGCCTACATACTAAAGAGGACATCAGAAGTTTTCTGGAAGATACCATAGAAAACCATTTTGAGGACCTGGGGGCGGTGGCAGAGATGAGTGGAACAGAACACCAAAAACAGGAAGCCCAAGAAAGCTTGGGTGCCGCTTCCAGATGGCGACGAGAGAAGAATTAGGCACGAACCAGTCAGCTGGAAAAGACTGGGAGCAGGGGACAACAGTCGAAAAGGACGTCTGCCAAGAGCAACTCGACAGTCTCACTTTTATTGGATAGAAAACAATAGCCAAAGAAGGATTGAGGAAGGTCAAATGTTAATCCCATCTTGCTGACAAGCAAGAAGGAGGATAAAGTTTATAGTTAAACAAGCACATTGAAAGAACTCTTCTAACTAGCAACAGGCACTTCTGGGAAGAGAAAGGCTCTATGGCGGATAAGGGAGGCAGGCGGTTTTCATTCCGCCCTGAGCTAACCTGTCGTTCCCAGGTGCTCCGCTTTCCTGAAGCAGGCGGCATTCCGCCCTGGGCCGGCCGGGCTTCCAGCCAGCGAAGCTTCTGTGAGGGGGCTGCATTCCGCCATGAGCAAGCGAGGTATCCCCCGCTGCCCAGCTTCTGTGAAGGGGCGGTGTTCCGCTCTGAGCAAGCTGGGCATCCCCAACTATAAGTGCTACCATTTTACTTAAAACTGTAAAATTGGGTCAGATTTAAATTTCAATTTATGTTAAAACATTCTGTAAACTGTGTTAAACTTTGACATTTGTTCCCTCTGTTCAGTGAATAACACTATATCATATTCTGAAAAATACGCTAATTTTCATTTTGAAAAATATCCCTTTTTCCTCTTATGGTAATTATTAATATGAATTAATAGTAGAATTTGATATGGTTCCATATGCCCATAAATACTTTATTGTATATCATCAAATTTAATAATGAATATAATGTACTTCTTTGGACAATTTTTAAAGACCAGTCTACTCTTAAAACAAAAAAATGGAGACGCACTTCTTTAGTTCACACAAATTTCATTTTATTATATATAACCTAAGATAAATTTCAACAAATCATAATTTATTAAAATTATGTCTACTTAAAAATCTCATAGAAGAGTAAAACCATCAAAAATAATAATAAACACACACAACACACACACATCACCCATGTATTGGCAAATGACAATTGCTGTAACAATACATTAGGCATTCCACTGTTAAGAAATATCAAAATTTCCATCAGTGACAAAAAGATTTGTATCCAAATGGACTGATTTTCCAGAATCCAAGAAAAAGTCTCCTAGGGTTTATTTAAAGATAAATATTTGAACAAATACTTCTTAAATTTAGGAAATTCAGAACATACGATTAAAGAATATTTGCAGTGCAGACTATATTCAATCCTTCCTTCAAAATGTGCCTTTGAGTACATAATTCTGTTTTCTCTATCTAAATTGAGCTGTCCTCCAAGGAAGTTTTCTAAAATGTGTGTCTCTGTGTGATAAATGTTCTAAGACCTAACATGCTTCATTGTATTTTTACTGTACTCTCTAATTTAATCAATAATTTGGCTTGATGTATAATATCTAGTTTCAAATATCTTTTCCATCTATACAAACCCCCAGCTGTCTCCTTTATATGCTATTACTATTGAGAATTCTGCTGTCAGTATTATTCTTGTACATTTTAGGTGATCTGTTCTTCTCTTGGGCATCATTTATGCTCTTCTATGTTTTTGATATTCGTAAAACTCATCATAATGTATATGAGTGGTTTTGTGTGTGTGTGGATTTTGTTTTGTTTTGTTTCTGATTTCTCATGTTTGGCATCATTTTAAGTCTGGTAATTTTTATCTTTCTTTAATTCTCCAAAATTTATCTCAGTACTTATTTAAATATTTTCTTTATTTTTTTTTTCTTTTCTGCTGCATTTGGGCAGAAGTCATTAATTTGTTTGTTTGTTTGTTTGTTTTTCCCAACTCATTTATTCATTTTACAGCTATATTCATCTTAGGCTCCATTTATTGTATTCTTTATTTCAACAATTTTCACTTAATTTATATTCACAGTATAGTATCTTTTCTTTGTATATGTATATCATTATTTTATCATATACTTTTAAGCTATTTTTAAAAATATTTTACTTATTTATTTGACAGTGAGAGATCACAAGTAGGCAGAGAGGCGAGCAGAGAGAGAGGAAGGG
Source organism: Mustela nivalis (assembly GCF_964662115.1). NCBI lineage: Eukaryota > Metazoa > Chordata > Mammalia > Carnivora > Mustelidae > Mustela > Mustela nivalis. The sequence continues at coordinate 766,215 of NW_028136323.1, read as the reverse complement.
AAGCAGGCTACCTGCTGAGCAGAAAGCTCGATGTGGGGCTTGATTCCAGAACCCTGAGATCATGACCTGAACAGAAGGCAGCGGCTTAATCCACTGCGCCACCTAGGCGCCCCTAAGCTATTTTTTTAATTCCTGTTCCAATAACACTTGGATTGCCATATAAAGTTAACCACATCATCTTTTTTAGGTAAGTAATTGTACTTTTTATATGCATAGTTATTTTGGTCCATGAGTTCAGCTCTTCTTCGGATCATCAAATCTCTGTAAAGTCTGGGTATGCTAGGATTTTCTAAGCAACAATAAAATACATTGAAACCTGGTAGCTTAATTATAATAATGTTTTCTTTCTCAATCATTCACAATAGTATTACATTCTGAGTAGCTTCCTTCTATTTTGCAGCTATAGTGTTTGGAAAAACTTGAATTGTGATATCACTGTGATAATGTGAATTAGTCAGGGTTTTTCAGAGAATCGGGAAGAGAAAAAAAGGAGGATATTCTCCAGGGCCAACTCTAGAAGTGACTATTAAAACATCTGTCCAAATTCAATTGAACAAAACTCAGAAATGCCATCTCCAGCGAAATACAAAGAAGATTATATATAGTTCTGGGCACACACATCTCATTTGACCCAATGATGTACATCAATGAAAGACTGAAGGCCAATCACCACTCCATGGGAGAATTTAAAAATAAATTTACTAATGAGGCCAAGAATTCAGAATCACAAATACTTCAAAACTAACAATAACTGCCTTCACTTGATGTTATTCTATAAGATAAATCCTACGATCAAGTTTCAATTTTAAATTCTTACAATTTTAAATTCTTAAATCCTTATGAAAAAGCATCATTTGGAGGGAGCAGTTTTCATAATTTATCATCCATCAGCCTTTTTTTTAAAGATTTTATTTATTTATTGGACACAGAGAGAGATAAAGAGAGAGAGAGAGAGAGATCACAAGTAAGCAGAGAGGCAGGCAAGCAGGGAGGGAAGCAGGCTTCCTTTTGAGCAGAGCCCGATGTGGGGCTGGATCCCAGGACCCAGAGACCATGACTTGAGATGAAGGCAGAGGCTTAACCCACCACCCACGTGATGAGAGAGCCACTCACGTGTCCCTCATCCATCAGTCTTAATTGATTGGAGGAAAATGTGTGTAGGAATAATGCCTTAGGGAGCTAATCTCTCTAAAGAATTTTCAAGTCTTTACCCCTTCAAGGTTTTTGTACAGTTCTGATAGCCTCTAAACATCCAGCTGATTTCTACAGTGACAGGCCTGTTAAAACCTGTCTTCAAACCAGGAATAGAGCTTGAAACATACCAGTCAAGAGCAACTTTGAGTCTTTTAAGGAATTTATCATCATTTCTTTGTTTTTGGTTAATATCTGAAATAGTTCCATATTACACTTGCATAATTTCTCCAGAGCTGACTTTGAAGGAGGCATTCAGTTCCAGCTAGTTCCATATTTTGGCAAGAACTATAATTCTATATATATATAAAAAAACATATTTTAGGGCGCCTGGGTGGCTCAGTGGGATAAAATCTCTGCCTTCGGCTCAGGTCATGATTCCAGGTTCCTGGGATTGAGTGCCACAGTGGGCTCTCTTCTCAGCAGGGAGCCTGCTTCCATTCCTCTCTCTCTGGCTGCCTCTCCGCCTTCCTGTGATCTCTGTCAAGTAAATAAATAAAATTTTTTAAAAAACATATTTTATACCAGTTATTCATGTTTATTAACTAAGATATCACAATACAAATAATACAAACAGTTGCTCTTTATTAATACCTTCAACCAAGATCAAAAAATATGTCATATTTTCTCCAAAAATTTTATATCATCTGATAGGTCAGATATATATAAAATTACATTTAAAGTTTTAAAAATATCAGCAAATATTTTCATTTAAATGCAAATTTGAAAAAAAATCTACTTTTCCAAACACGACTTTTTATCCTATTTTTTTTAATTTTGTCGACAACTGATAAAATGTTTAGCGAGACTATAAATGTTAGATCGAAAAAAATGATTAATACATGTAGGTTCAAATTATTATGTTCCATTAAAAATGATTTAGTCTTTGATGAACATCTGTTTGTTAATATGTTGTATCCAGATATAGTAAATTAATGATATATATATAAAATTATAGGGAAATGACACCTTCCGTTCCATTATGAGTAGAGCTTTTAAAATGCTATTTGTCACAATCTGTCATCTTGTCATTATGTAGCATTATGTAGCATTTAAAAAATGTATACTCTTCACTTCGAAGTCTTTTAGAAATCTAAAATATGACTTTCTATGGTTTGTGTTTCCATATTCCTTTATTGCCAGTTTGAACAAATCCACATGCTTGGATTCAAAAGTAATAAATTCCTCTTATTTGGAAAAATGATGTTTATTTTTGTTCTCTCACCCTTCACAGGTGGTTTCATTTTAGCACACTTCAGAGTTATAATTTCATGCTTATTAAAAACATTTATTATGATCTACGTAGATGAATGAAACTTTTATTTTATTAAATTATTTGACAAAAAATCTGTTATTTTTAAAAATGTATTTCCTTTGAAGGGTTAATTTAGAACGTTCAGAGAGGATCTAGGAGTGCGGTATTATGCAGTTTTTAAGTAGGTATGAAATGGTTATTTATATGATTGTTTCTTTAAGGCTTATGTATATTGTCCATTATATGCTATAAAATATTTTGAAAGTAAATTTAAGGTATGTTTTACATAGTTTATATTTTGGAAAAAAATTATTGAAATGACTTATGAAATTCAGTATACTCTCAACATTAATTTATTCTGAAATTTACCAATTGTCTATTGAACCTATTATATGGCAGATATTACTTCAGACTACACTGGTAAATGAAATACTTGGCTTTGTAGAACTTTTATTTTCATGGGTGAGACAATTAAAAGCTATAAACCTTAATAAAAATTGCATAGTGCATTCAAAATTGATGAGTATAATGGGGAAAAAGAAAAATTCGATCAGGGTGAGAAAAATCAAGGTTGCTAGGCAGGGGATGGGGAGTTAAAATTTTTAATAGGAAGATCAGGGTAGTTACAATGAAGCTGACAATTGAACAAAGGTATGGAAAGGTGATGAATTTGCCCAGAACTATCAGCAATAAGGTCACTCCAGACAAAGGAATTGGGTATCTTGAAGGCCATAAGGTTGGATCATGCCTGGCATATCTGAGGAATAGCAAGGAGGCCACTGTGAGTGACTGAAGAGTAGCAGGGAAAGAGGTCACAGAGGTTAAATGAGTGGCTAGATCATGTAAAAGCTTAGAAGTCATTGTAAAACTCTGGCTTTTATATTTGGAAACTTACTGTGTGATAGAATTTCTGCTAATAACTGAGAGTTCAAATGTCCATAAAATTTCAAGGATTCTTATTGTAGTAAGACAGAATAAAGAAAAAGAGTTCATATTTTCACATGGTGTAACAAATGCTCGGAGATCCAAGTGTAGGAAGCTATGGGAGCACAGAAGAAGGCACTAAAATCTCACCAATATATTTGGTGACTGTGACTATATATAAATTTGTATTTTCTAGATTTTTTATAGTCATGGAATCACACAGTATATATTATTCGTTGCCTGGCTTTTCTTTTCTCAGCATCATTATTTTGAGAATCTCCAACTGTAAATAGTTCATTTTGATGTTGAATAGTAATCTCTCTTTTTTTTTAAAGATTTTATTTATTTATTTGACAGAGAGAGATCACAAGTAGGCAGAGAGGCAGGCAGAGAGAGAGAGAGGAGGAAGCAGGCTCCCTGCTGAGCAGAGAGTCCGATGCGGGACTCAATCCCAGGACCCTGAGATCATGACCTGAGCCTAAGGCAGCGGCTTAACCCACTGAGCCACCCAGGCGCCCCAAATAGTAATCTCTTTAATGAATAGATCATAATTTGTCTTTGCTCTATTGATGGACATTGATAAACATTTCCATTGTTTTCAATTCTTAAAAATAAAGCTGCTATGAAATTCATATACAAGTCCTTGTATGAACATAGGGTTTGTTTCTCTTGGTTAAATGCCTAGAAGTAAAATGGCTATTTGTGTAACTGCAACATATTTTGCATTTAAAAAAATGTTCAGACTATTTTCCAAAGTGGTTGTATCATGATATATGCCAACAACAGTTTAGATTTTTTGTTGCTTCTCCATCTAGCTCAGACGAAGTACAATTAGCCTTTATAATTTTAGCCATTCTAATAGATATGTAAGCATGTCTCATTATGATTTTAATTTGTATTTCTTTAATGTCTAAATGTTGAGAAATTTGTCATGTGCTTATAAGCCATCCATATCCTTTTGGTGACATGTCTCTTCCATTATTTCCTTCACATGTAAAATTGGATACTCAGTTTGGTTATTAGTAAGGTTTTTTATTTTTATTCATTTTTTAATAATCATAATAGATGTCCATTATCAGATATATAATTTGCAAATCCCTTCTCCATCTTTACGGTTTCTCAATGGAGCTTTGATAGCTGTGTCTTTCAAGAAATATGCTACTTCTTTCCTGGTACACGGAGGTATGACTAGAACATTATCAATGTTGACCTTTGCAAAGAAAATCATGGCTTAAGATATATGTAGTCTGCAGTTGTTGGGAGTGTTCACCATCCTTGCCTCTAACTCATCTCTCACTGCCCACACATTCAGATATAGGGGAATATTGATTGACAAAATATTAATTGCCAAATAACACTAGTTGGAGAATAAGAAAAATGCAGGCACCTGATTATATAATATTACTTAAATAAAATATGTTTTTATAAGTGCTATTGGAAGTAAATTCCTCAATACTTTAATCACACAGAATGATGGAATCCTAGATTTTTTTTCTTGTATTTACTAAGAAAATGATCATGCCTCAAGTATATTAAAATGGAATAGGTAAAATTAAAAATTGTTTTAAGTTGATTTGCGTGTGTTGTGCGTATGTGAGAGAGAAAGTGAGAGAGAAATAGAAAGAGAGAAAAAGAGAAAGGGAAAGACAGAGAGGTGGCTGCAGTGAATTATGAGTTGCAGGATAGATTTTAAAGTTTTGTCATTTGCTTTCTACATTTCCTTTTCCTTAGGTTCAAGAGAACAATCAGTAATATCTCAGATGCCTGCTGGTAACATCAGCAGAAAGAGTTAGAGGTTCCCAGAAAATTAAAGATGAGATATAGTTTTCCTGACATAAGAAAAGTCATTTTTTGTCCCCAGCTATTTTCAATGATCTATACCCCACCTGTGTACTTGCCCAAGCACACTTCTTCCAAAATTTCCTGGGAGGCTCTTACAAAGAAATGCAAAAACCTCACTAGTTAAGGATTTTGAGGGAACAAGGCAATGGGAAAACTAACAGTCACCACCAGACCAGGAAATAGCCTAAGCTATTGAGACAATAAATCAGTGGTAAAACTCCTAGTGCTATTTCAAAAGTAATCAAGGCCTTGCATTCCTTGTCCCAGAAAATGAGTCCAAGACCCCATCTAGTTTATATCTGCTCTTGAAGCCTGCAGAGTCCCTTTCCCTTGTCCAACAGTTACCTCTGCTTTATTCTAACGTTGAAGTTTCTGCCCTCGGTGGAATACAAGCTTCATTCAGGTGAACATGCAATACATATTGCACAAATACATATGTGGATGTGCATGCATCCACAACCTTATGACCAACCATACACGGGATAATAAAACTCTCCCTTCTGAGTATTCATCTTAAATACTAAATAAAAATCTCTCTCCTGTTCAAACAGTCAAGGCTTTGGAACTTATTCCCTGTGATCTCCTTGTATGTTGTAAACAAAGATTCCTTTGTTTGACAACTCCACCTGTTTCTGTGATTCACCAAAGACTGACCTCAGTTAGTTCTGTTACTGTAATGGCTTTCACTACTCTGATTCTACCTCTGCAAGTCTCCAAATTTAACTATTTTTTTCTCCCAATTCCGCATGTTCTTGGCTTTAAACTGCAACTCTGAAGAGATGCTTTGCTTGTTTTAAAAAAATCAAGAAAAGGGAGTAGTAGTCAACATTGTTACTTTGAACTTTCTGCCCTAAGGGGCTCTCCTGTTGTTTCTCTTTGACTTCCTGGACTGAAACGACAGAAATTTGGCAACACATCACTCCCCAATCCAGATTACTGACAGAACAGTTTAGACTCTTAGAAAAATATTAGTTTAAAAGATCACCTAATTAAATACTTAAGCATGTAGGGTAATATAGTGGTTTACAAGAAATATATTTTGGTCATCTGAATATTTGGTTTTCAACCATGGCTACTGACTCACAGCTCCTAAAACTCTTGGAATTTCCTGTGATAAGGGTGAGAGAGGTGTGTTTTGTTATGTTAATGAAGTGACCTTCAGACCTCACTCAAGGCAAGGGCTGTTTGCCTGAAGGACCAACCACTTGGTGAAAGCCTTCATAACTTTTTGCCCAACATGCCTCCCCTTCCTCCCAATTCAGGATTATTTGGGGAGGGAAGAGGAGCTGGAGATTAGATCAGCAAATGACAATGATTTAGTCAGTCATGACTATGTCATGAAGCCTCCACAGAAAACCTGAAAGGACTGGGTTCAGAAAGCTTTTAGTTTGTTAAATGTATAAAAAGGCAGGAAGAGTTGCAGTCTTACAGAAGGTAATAGAAGCTCTGTGGCCATTCTCCATACCTTGCCCTGTGCACTTCTTTATCTATCTATTGATTTAAATCTTCTATTATATCTTTTAATAAGCTGGCAAACATAAAGTAAGTATTTTTCTGAGTTTTGTGAGCCCCTGTAGCAAATTAAAAGAACGTAAGAAGTAGGCCATTGGGACCTCCAACCTGTAGCTGCTCAGTCACAAGCACAGGTAATAACCTGGGGCCTACAGTGAGACTGGCATCTGAGATGGGGTTGGAGATAGTCTTGGAGGACTGATCCCTTAACTGATGAAATCTTACGCTATGTTCAGGTAGATAGTGTCAGAATTTAGTTGAATTCTTGGATATCCTGCTGTTGTCTGAAAATTATTTGGCATTGTTGGTATGATGTCCTTGAAAGACCCCCCCCCCCGTCGTTAAGTAATTAACTGCTCTTTTGTTGTGTAAAAGTACCCCTCCTCCCCTTGCAATGAAAAGACCCTTCCCCCAGGGTTGAATTCAATGTAACTGCTCTTTTGCCTTTCTGTAACCGCTTGGCTTTTAGGGCATGACACTTGACTCCTGTTTGAACAAGATACCCTCTCCTAATAGCCGGGGCATGGTCCCGTAGGTCACGTAGGCAAGGGGGCTGCATGGTCCCCTAGATCACGTAGGCAAGGGGGCTGCATGGTCACATAGGTCACGTAGACAGGATGCCTTTCTGCCCAGTAATAAGGTCAAACTTCCCCTCTTTGTTTCCCCTTCCCGCTTTTCTCTTCCCGCGAGGGGTGTCTTCCAGGGCCAATCCACTAACACCAAGTATGCCTTTTTCAAAAGTTCGAACTGTCCACCAATCAGTTGCGCCCCACCCAAAACTTGTTTGTACCTTCCTATAAAAGACCCCGCTTCACTCCGGTCGGTGTGCTCGGTTAGCTGGAGCTGCCGACCACCCGCCGGTACCTGCGTGACAATAAACCTCTTGCTGTTTGCATCCAGTGGCAGTGTTGGATTCTTGGGTAAGGGGATCCGCGGTTCTTTCATCCTAAAACCCAAAAAGATATAGCTACCTCAAAATAAGAATAAGGTTGACAGCTTATATATAATAAGTGAGTATATCAGGGATTTAAAATATACCCAATAAATAATGTAAGGAATTAAGGAAAGATTTTGAAATAATAACAAGAATAAGAACCTAGTGGTACTAATAGATTAAATATATGTAATCTAGTTGAATTAAGAATATGAAAGACCCCTGCCCTGAAAAGTCCCCTCCCCTGGAAGATAGATAGGATAACTAACCGCTTGTTTGCTTTTCTGTGAACCGCTGGCTTTTAGGCGTAGATTAGGTTATTAATTGCGTGATTAATTGCTCTTTTGCCCTTCTGTAACTGTTTGGCTTATAGAAATAATAGAAGACGCCATGATGGCATTCCTACCTTCCCCCTTCTTGTTCCCCCTCCCTGCCTCTCTCCTCCTGCGCATGGGCCCTCAGAACCAATCAGCTTGTTCCCCCTTCCCGCCTCTCTCTTCCGCGCGAGCGGGTCCCCAAAGCCAATCAGCAAACTCCACATATGCCTTTTTCAAAAGTTCAAACTGTCCACCAATCAGTTGCGTCCCACCCAAAACTTGTTTGCACCTGTCTATAAAAATCCTGCACCACCCCAGCCAGGTGTGCTCAGCTAGCAGGAGCTGCTGACCACCCGCAGGCGCGCGCTGACCACCCGCAGGCGCCTGCGTAACAATAAAGAACCTCTTGCTGATTGCATCCAGTGGCAGTGTTGGATTCTTGGGTAAGGGGATCCGCGGGTCTTTCAAATACAATGGATAGAATACGTAATGGATTCAATAGAGATAAGAAGTCACTTAAGGACATAGTCATCTGGATACCAGCAAAGCATTAAAATTATCAATATAAAAGAGGTGTAAGATGTAGGTGATACGTGTGGAACAAAAGCTAGAGAAAAAATTAGATTTCCTTACTACTCATAGCCTGTTGACAAGTCCTTGAAGTTCCTCTGGGGACTCAGCTGCTTCCATGTGGACACATCTACTCAGGGCAAAAAGCATTCTTAGTCCACCCCCCCCAGGATACTGAAAATCTACTTTCACATGTAAAAATTACTTTGGAAACTTCTTTATCTCTATTCCCCACCCCTGCCCTCAAGATATACATTGGCAATCATCTCCCAAGCATATACCCACTGATACACATCAGAAGAGTCTCTTCCCTGAGTTTTTACTAAATAGTAATAAATGACCTTTCCCTAACAATAGCTAGCCCCCTCAAGGTCCTGGAAACCTTGTTTATAAAATACCTTGGAGGCTTGTGCTATCCCTAACCTCCTCCCAAATTGAAAGTATATAATCAGCCACTCTTCATGACCCTCTCTCTCTACTCCAAATAAATGAATAAATATTTTTTTAAATAAAATAAAATAAATGACTTTTTTTAATGAAAGAAGAAAAAGGAAAGAAATATTTGAATATTAATGTACATCTATTTCTCAAGCATAAAATAGTCAAGACACTGGATTAAAACTTACATACAAAAAAAGAAAGAAAATATTCATAACTATAGTTGACTCTATGAATCCCAAACTAGGGCATACATACCAAAGACAAAAAAAAATCATAAGTGTTAGAGAGAAAAAAAATAATTCATTAATAAAGAAACAAGAATCCGACTGACAGAAATTTTTTAAATAACATCAGATATAAAAAAGAATGAAGTAATAGCTTTATTATTTTGAAAAAAATAATCACAAATGTAAACATTTAGATCCTTATAAAATGTCATTGGAATAGGAAGGCATAATAAAAAAAAATATTTTCAGGAATACAGACCACAGATAATTTGCCTTAATTTGTGTAGGCAGCACTTAAATACTAATATTTTAACAGTTAAAATGTACTCTATGACCTATGGGGTGGGGTAAAAGAGGATGACCAAGTCATCTTGAAATAATTCAGTTTTATGAAAAAAGTAAAAAAGTAAAAAGATCAAAAAAAGACTTGAAGAAAAGAGAGATAAAACATATGCATAATAAAAATAAATAAATAAATAAACAACTGGAGTGCCTGGGTGACTTAGTGGGTTCAAGTTGTCTGCCTTCAGCTCAGGTGATGATCCCAGGGTCCTGGGAGTCTGCTTCTCCCTCCCATTGAGAAAAATAATTTGACTTATTTATTTGAGAGAGATAATCTTTAAATTTTACTTATTTATTTGAGAGAGAGTGAGAAAAGAAAAACATGCACACAGGAGGGGGAATAACAGAGGGAGAGGGAGAAGCACCCCACTGAGCAGGGAACCCCCTGCGGGGCTCTATCCCAGGACCCGGGTATTATGACCTGAGCTATAGGTAGACACTTAACTGACTGAGCCACTCAGGTACCCCAATGAATACAATCTTTAAAAATAATAATAATAATAATAAGTAATATTTCATATAGTATCATTTTTTTTAATGTAAGACTTGGTATAAAAACAGGATGACATACTTGTCTAATAATAGCAAAAGACTTTGATAAGTTTAGATGCAGTAGTACATAAAAAATTTAACTTCTTTCATTAACTGATAATTTAATTAGATTAAATTAAAAGACATCAAAATTTAGAGAATCTAATAGTCCTGATCTATTAATAAATGTAGCCATCCTGGGATGTAGCCATCCCAAAACAATAGTCTTCAGTAAGTATATAAGCATAAGTTGAACATTTACACAAACAGGCCATTATTTAGGCCAGAAGTATATGCCAATAAATTCCTAGAGTTAAATATCAGGCTATATTTTCCAAGAATAAGGCAATAAAATTAGAAAACAATGACCAAAATATTAAATTCATATAATTGGAAGTTAACTTCATACCTAAAAAGAAATAATACAGCTAATTCAGAAATTTTTAGAATTACAGTACTTTGGTAATATCAACTCTCAAAATGAGTAACGGACAGGTGGGGCTAGGGAGGAAGAGATCCATAGGGAACTTTGTGAACAGGCTCTCAGAAATCCCCAAAATGTGGTGTGGGAAAACCAGAGTAAAGAGATAAATTGGACCACCCTATCCCAGGGAAGAGCACCCTGATCTAGGCATGTGGGATGGAGGACCACCCTGCCCTAGGTGTATGGAGTGGGTCATGTGGGGTGGGTGTCTCTATGATAAACACCTGTAACCAAAAAAGAATAATCAGACCCTCAAAAGGAGGTAAGCCATTGCAGGAGTTATTGATAGAGATGTTAAAAGGATTAAAGTTGCCTGGTTACCTTTTTATAAAAAATAAACCCTGAAGGCACTCATTGTTAACTGTGTGGGGACCCCTCTTAGTTGTGAGAGCTTTTTCTATATATTCACTTGATAAACTTCTGTCACTTCCTCACTCTCCATTGCCCACGAGATTCCTTCTTTGACTCCAAGAGACAAGAACCTAGCTCTCCCACATCATTCCCTAGAGTTAAGTATCAGGCTATATTTTCCAATGATAAGGCAATAAAACTAGAATAGAATGACCAAAATATTAAGTCCATGTAACTGGAAGTTAACTTTATACCTAAAAAGAAATACAGCTAATTCAGAAATATTTAGAATTACTGTACTACGGTAATATCATTTGTGAAAATAAGTGACAATAATTAAAGGTATGAAAGAAATCTAAAGGTTTAATTGTATTAATTCAAAAGAAAAACAAAACAATACAACAAAAACACCAAAGCATAAAACAACAAAACAAAACAAAAAGAATATAAAGGCAAAACCTAAGAACGACAGCAGTCATAACAAAATATTATAGAAACAAGCAAATTTTTGGAATAGATTAATAAGAAAGATTTGACCAATGAGTACTGGTCAGGAATACTCAGAGATGATGAAGATAAAATAAAATACTAAATGAAATGTATAAAAACTAAATTATAGACCTAAGAGACTGATTAAAAATGCTTCTAGAAAAAGAGTCTCATTTGAAGACAATAAAATTAATAGCACCATAGAGAAAACTGTATTTGTGACATAGGGGATCAATTAGAGATGATAAAGTATTTCCTTAAATATCAAGATAACAATTAGACTCAGTGGCTCAGTCAGCTAAGCCTCTGCCTTCACCTCAGATCATGATCCCAAGGCCCTGAGACTGAGCTTGACTCCCTGCTTGGTGGGAAACCTGCTTCTTCTTTTCCCTCTCCCTCTGCAGCTTCCCCTGCTTGTGCTTGTTCTCTCTCTCTCTCACTCTCTCTCTCAATAAATAAAATTTTAAAAGTTAAAAAAAATTAAGAAATAAGCATCAAAGATTAATCCATAAGGTAAAAATATTTATTAAAGTGATTAATTAATTTATATTAAAATTAAATATTTCCTTGCAATTAAGTGCAGTGTGGAGAAAAAGTTACTAGACAACTGACATAGGAATGAACAATACTTAAAATATTTAAAACTGACAAGGAATTATTAGATTTAGACTCCATGATGATCTCTATGTATGTGCATATAAAACACCTTAAAATACTTTGTAGGAATGTGCTACAGGAAATTAAAGAGACAGGGAGATAAAGGGGGAAAAATAGCTCAACTTGAAATGACTAGTTGGCTGCCACTGTGTTTTATTTACATTTTCCACCACTTTTTTGGTCAATGAAATTATTTTACATGTATCTATTATTATCTTGTAGGACATGTTACACTAATATCATTATTAATGAAGTTGAGAATAAGAATATGATGCCTCATTTCATCATAATTGTTAAAAATGATCCCTAAGCTGGTAAATGCAGGAAGCCAGAAACAAACAAATAATAATTAGCACCAGTTCAAAAGCTTGTCCACCTGGAACCTGTAAGAAAATCCAACTAGATCCTGAAAATAATGAGTGATTTGAGGAAACTGGACAGGGATATAGATTTCCAGATGCTTTTTACTTATAATGGCAATAGCAACTTAGACAAGGTAATGGAAAAAAATCTATTAATTGGCAGTAGGAAAATTATTAAAAAAATATAAACCATAAGCCAATGAACTTGGAAAAATTATGAAGAATCTACATAAACATAAAATGAAACAATATATATTTGCCAAGGCACATTCACATTTTAAAAAATAAGTTGAAAGGGGAACAATATGCCATAATACATATATCAATGTTTTTCATAGAAGTTTAGTATAAAAAATAAACATTTTAAATAATTTATTTGGAAATTGATATCACATATCTGAAAAACTTGGAAGAAGAAATGGATAACCATGACTAAACAAATGTAGCAGAAAAATGATTTACAATAATAGATAAAAGCTATTCAAAAATGTAGTGAATATTGGCCAAAGCTTAGAAAAATCGATAAAATATAAAATGTAAAATGAATTCATGAATGAAAAACAGAATCCCATTAAATCTAATTTGGAAAGAACTAATATATTTTTTTTTTGCCTGAATCTGCTCTGCCTTTCATTAGGTGGGACACTGACCAAGCCCACTCAGCTCCTCTCTCATGCCCATTAATAGAAAAGTCAGGAACATTAATTACTTCTGGGATGAATTTTAACCACTGTGGATAGGATGCAGAAGCCAGTGGGTTAAACAGATTCTTTCTTGTTTCAGGAAAATAATTCTGAGATGTATTCTGTGCATTAGGATTGATGCTCAGTTGTCCACAATCATAATCCACTCAGTCTGAACTCATATATGTTTCTCCTGGACCACTTAGCTCTTCTCATTCTCTCCTCTTCCACGTGATCAAATCCCAAAATAATTATTTAGGTTGTGTATGCAAGTCCTGATTTTGAAGGGAAACTCAGTTACAGAAAGAGATGAAAATAAAGATACAGGGAAAAAAATGGGGCACTTGGGTGACTCAATTAGATAAGCATCTGACTCTTGATTTCAGCTCAGGTTGTTATCTCAGGGCGATGAGATGAAGCCCCTTTAGGCTCTGTGCTGGGCAAGGAGGTTGCTTAAGATTCTCTCTTCTTATCCCTTTCCTTCCACCCCTCACCTCCCATGCTGTCTTTCTCTTAAATAATAAGCACTTCTGAACTATCTTAGATTCTGTACCTTCTCTCCAGTCATGAACCTATCACTGTCTTTAACTCTTGAAAACTTCATTAGACAAATTAATGTGATGAAGGAAGCAATATGAGAAAGCCTATTAATCTGATGAGCATGGAACTGAACAAACCCTATAGATACTTTCCCTTTGATTTCTAGCCTATCAATACCTACAGTGAGTCACATACACTCAAGATTATTGTTTTTATTGTATACTTCATATATTCATTAATTTTTGACTCATTATCATTTTGTTGAAGTGTTAAACTATGGTAATAAACAAACTTTTAATTAACTTTTCCTCCTAGGATACAAATATAACTTGCACTTGAGCTTTAGCTAATTTTATGTTCTAAAATTGCCAAAACACAATGATCAAGGTTTCTAGATTATTTACTGTATTTTCTACTATATAATATTGTTCTATCTCTTCTGTATAAAGAAAATGAATGCTTGGGGCTCTTGGGTGGCTCAGTGCGTTAAAGCCTCTGCCTTCTGCTCAGGTCATGATCCCAGAGTCCTGGGATAGAGCCCCACATCAGGCTCTCTGCTCAGCAGGGACCCTGCTTCCCTTCCTTTCTCTCTGCCTGTCTCTCTGTCTACTTGTGCTGTCAAATAAATAAATAAAATCTTTAAAAAAAGCAAATGAATGCTTGATAACTAAATGAATGCTTTTCTGAATAAATTAAATATGGCAATAGCATTTTATTTTATCATGCTTTACATATTAAACTATAATATTATATCACTAGTCTACAAATAATCTACTCACATAGTGATTTGGAAGCTTTTATTTTTTTTATTATTTTTTTTTTAGATTTTATTTATTTATTTATTTGACAGAGAGAGATCACAAGTAGGCAGAGAGGCAGGCAGAGAGAGAGAGGAGAAAGCAGGCTCCCTGTGGAGCAGAGAGCCCGATGCGGGACTCGATCCCAGGACCCTGAGATCATGACCTGAGCCAAAGGCAGTGGCTTAACCCACTGAGCCACCCAGGCGCCCGATTTGGAAGCTTTTAGCAAAAGAATTCTTCCTCCTGATTGTAGTATAAAAGCCACAGAAATATACAGAAGACTCCCAGGATAGAAAGTTAAATCCAGTTATCCGTGATGCCTTGAGTAGGACCTGACCTATGTATGTCCTGGGATGCACTAGTAACTGTTACATGTGATAGGATTATATTTAATATATACAGTTTCATTTACTTCACAAAGGAGATATAAATTTGAGAATAAAATATTTGATGAATCTATAAAGTCTATATCTATTTGTAACCAATGTGGTAGAATTAAGATGTTAATTTGAAAAAAAAATTTCATTGAACACATACACATATTCAATTGTTTTTATATATATAAACAGCATTATTTTTTTATGTAAATAAATGCATTGTCAGTAAAATCCATTTACTTATCAATCATAAGGGTACTTTTAAGTACTAAGAATAAGAAATATGTGAAAAGATAAGTGTTCAAGAGTGCAGTTTGTGGTAATTAATACAATATGATAGGCTCATAAAAAAGATATATTACTTGAACTTAAAAGCTTCTATAATTAAGCAATGACCACTTGAAATTTGTAATTAGTCTTGCTGCAGTTTTTCCTTGCACTTATTGCCCTTCCCCAGAAGTTCATTAAGAATTTCTGTGAATGTCCTTATGTTTAATCTCATTCATAGATTCCACTGCTGCTCACAAAACAAAGCCAAAAAGAGAGGTGACTCTATGTGGCACTCCATCCACAAGCAATACATTCATAAATAATTAAAAAGCTCTCTACTTCATTTGTTACCCATTCAGCTGATAATTTAAATGAGTAACTGAGGCCATTTTATCAGCACTTCTAATAGAATGCGACTCAGAAACTTCACAGTGTTATTTAAGAAGAAATGCTCATGTGTTAAGGTTTTTATTTTTTTTAATCAACAAAATAATTTTCAAATATTAAAACCAAATGTCTCCTTTTCCTCCAAGTTTCCTTGCTACGTCAAAGTTATAAATAAATACATTACAATCGTATTTTGAGTAGTAGATAAAAACAAATGTTTTGAGGGGCGCCTGGGTGGCTCAGTGGGTTAAGCCACTGCCTTTGGCTCAGGTCATGATCTCAGGGTCCTGGGATCGAGTCCCGCATCAGGCTCTCTGCTCCACAGGGAGCCTGCTTCCTCCTCTCTCTCTCTGCCTGCCTCTCTGCCTACTTGTGATCTCTCTCTGTCAAATAAAAAAATAAAATCTTTAAAAAAAACAAATGTTTTGAAACTGTCTGTGGGTTGAGAATCTGGGTTAACTGATCTCAATGTATTTAGACTTTATTAGATGGTTGTTTTTAGACTATTTAAAAATACATGCTCAGATAATGACAACATTATTTTATTCATTTTAATAAATAAATTATTTTATTTAATTATGTTTAGATATTTATTTATTAAATTAATGATTTAATATTTAACAATCTAAATTTGAAATATTTTAAATTCTAAAAAATAGTTATTTAATTAAATCGATATATTTAATGTAAATATTTAATAAATTATTTAATCATTATTATAATTATGCAATACATTATGTATTGTGTAATAATTGCATTTTAATAAATAAATAAATAAATGTATTATTTACATTATTTTATTTTACTTTATTTTATTTAGTTGACAAAGAGAGGGAGAACGCAAGCAAAGGGAGCTGCAGGCAGAGGGAGAGGGAGAAGTAGGCTCCCAGCTGAGCAGAAAGTTCAAACTGGGGTTCCATCCCACGACCGTGGGATCACCACCTGAGTCAAAGGCAGATGCTTAACTGACTGAGCCATCCAGATGCCCAAGGCTTTGTATTCTTTGCTTCTAAATATTGATGCTGCTTCATCTCTGGAGTTAGTAAATTGATGCTGAGAATTCATATCAAAGAATTGATAGTAGCTGTTAAGCAGAAACATGTAATTTACGGGAAAAAAAAAGAACAGAATGAAGAGAAAGGACAAAAGTCAAAAGCATATTAATATAAAATTTAATTAGATAAATAAAGCTGGTATTCCTGAAGGGGGCTAATAAAAGAGCTGCAAAGAGCTGATAGGATTAGGAAAATTGTCCACTCCTGGTCATTTCATAATTTTAATCTATTCCTTATTAATAAATATACTTAGTTCCAGAAACACAACCACATAAGGACATTTCCACCAAGTTTCCTCTAACAGCATTTACAAATTAGACGTTCAAACAATGTAGTTTTTTACATGTTGCATCTGTATCTTAAAGTTTAAACACTTTCTGTGACACATTTTCTAACAATGAAAAAAAAAATATATATATATATACCTTATCCCTAAATGGAAAAAAAATATATATATATATAGAAACCTTATCCCTAAATGAAACCTTTCTTTGTTTATTAGCTTAAATAGGTAAATTAGCAACAACAACAACAACAAACAGCTAATATTATAGAGGTAGGAACAATTTACCTTTTCATTCATTGCTATTTTCTAAAAATTCCTATTTTATTTTTTCTCAAGTCTGTCATAATAATTTTCTAAATCTCCTGCCTTATTCAATTTTTTTCTTTTAGTGGAAATCTCTATTTCATATTTATTTTCTCTTCCTCCACTCTTTGCTCTAATAATTCAATGTATTATTAGATTTTCTGTTTTTCTCTTTATCCAGATATATCTTTTCTTTCTTTCTTTCTTTTCTAAATAATTTGATTTGCTGGCATTTTACATCAGTACATGCTTTCTTATAAATGTTAGAAATGTCTGTGGAACTTCTAGAAGAATAAACTTTTTTACCTTTAAGAAGTTTACAGTCTAGAGTACCTGGGTGGCTCAGTTGGTTAAGTGTCTTCCTTCAGCTTAGGCCATGATGCCAGGGTACTAGGATCCAGTCCTGCATCAGCTGCCTGCTCAGCAAGGAGTCTGGTTCTTCCTCTCCCTCTGCCCCTCCCTCTCTCTCTCTAATAAATAAATAAAATCATTAAAAAAAAGACTTACTGAAATCTGAGACTGAATTACTAAATTCAGTCTTAATATAAGACAGCTAAACAAAGCAATGATCACAACTGGAAAATTTATTCAGATCATGGTTTAACATTTTTGGTTGACACAGGACCTCTTTCAGTAACAACTTTCCCTAAATATCAATTTCTTTTTAAGGCAAAAAATTTTGACAAGAAATCCAGATATTCTCATCATTTTCATATCAATTTAATGTGACATCCTCGGAGTATATAATCAAATATGTAATTATTCTATCTGTTGCCTTGTATATTGCCTGTATCTTTTTCAGACTCAAAGTTCCATTGAGGTAGAGTTTTTTTTGTTCTGTTTTTAAAGCAGAGATTTTTAAAGTGTTTGATATATACAAGATGCTTAATAAGTGTTTACAAAACCTATGTATTTCAGAAGCCTTAAACAGGCTTTAAAATAATGTAGGTGATATTAGTAGTCATATCAAACAATTTGTAGGTTTCAGTCATGTAAATAACTACATTTCTCAGAGACAGAGAAACATACAAATGATCTGGGTCCAGTAGGATAATGCTAGCATGTGTTGTAAATTCTCTTATATGACCTTATTCTTGCAAGAATTGGTTATGTGGCAGAAAAAAAGGTATCACTATCTTATACTTTATGATTTAAAGAGATTTATGGAAGTTGTTAATTTCTTACACTACCCCTTTGTTTCAGTGGACCCAATTTCTGTGGTAATGGTGAGAGGAAAGTAGGCAATTTAGGCAGCAGCAAAAATCTCCTACAAGGCACTATAAAATAAGGCTTGTTCTAGATCATGGGTCTGTCCAAAGGGGAATGTTAAGGGGTAGAATGGATGATGGATGCATTGTGGACTTATAACTATAAGATTAATACTGTTATGCCCCAATAATGGGTCTATGATTAAAGGAGCGAGACTGATGTAAAGCGAAGGTCAAGCAAAGCCTTATTTCATGCCAAGCATCAAGAATCTAACCGAACGTTCAGAGCCACACCTCTTATGAGAGAAGGCAACCCTTCACTGTTTCACAGTCTAGCTTTTAAGGGCAAAGGCCATGAAGTCAGGCCTGGCCACGCACAGGTGACCAATGAGATTTTAACACACACAGGAAACTCCACAGTGAGGCTAGGTGACCAATTGAGGTTCAATTTATCCTAGTATAGACATTTGACCCAGCCTATTACACCTTGATTAGGATTGGTGCCAAAACGGTTCCCAAAGGGCAGAGGAGTGGGGCATACTCCTTAGTATCTAGGGAGACAATATGCAAACACCGCCCCCCCCCCCTCCCGCTGATTGATGTCTCCACCTGGCCTGACCCACCCTTGTATATGGGCTTTGTTACCTGGAGCTGATTTCCAGGTCTTGTTTTTAAGTGAATCCCCTGGGGGAAGGGGAGCAAGGACAGTTTCAGGGTTAACCTCAATGGAAGCCTCTTGCTAATATATAAAAATATAAAATAGGTCCTTACATTACAACAACTCAGTAGGGAAAGTCCCTGTGTGGTGATAAAAGAAGTGATGTAACTTGCATTGCACATTTTATTTTTAAAACGTGTAAGTTGTATTTTTCCCTGCCATGAGATCATACTTTATCTTCATCTCTGTCTACTAGTTTAAAACTAGTTAAACAAACTCAACAATTTTTTAAAAAAATATTTTATTTATTTATTTAAGAGCAAAAGCCAGAGAGAGAGAGAGAGAAAGAGCGCATGAGCAATATGGGGCTCGATCCCAGGACTCTTGAGATCATGATCTGAGCCAAAGGCAGACACTTAACTGACTGAGCAAATGAGACTCCCACAAACTCAACAATTTTATAAAATTTTTATTTGTTGGGGTGCCTGGCTGGATCAGTCAGTAAAATATGTAACTCTTGATCTTGGGGTTGTATGTTTGAAATCCACCTTGGGTGTAGAGGTTTTTAAAAATAAAATCTTTAAAAAAATTTTTTTTTCATTTTTATATTTAAGCCGTTGTATGGCAGTGTTGATCACTATATTGTACACCTGAAACTAATATTAACCTTATTTTAACTAACTGGAATTTAAATAAAAACTTTAAAAATAAAATAAAAATAATAATCATAAAAATAAAAAGAGGAAAAATTATTTGGCAGGCAATTTTCTTAATTGAATTATTATTTATTATTATCATAGTCTGTGTGTGTCGGTGGGAAGTGGCTGGTATTCCAGTGAGTTCCATATCTGTGTTACACTGAGGTCCATGTCTGTAGTCAGTCTTTTTTTTTTCTTTTAATTTATTTTCAGTGATCCAAAATTCATTGTTTATGCACCACACCCAGTGCTTCATGTAATAAATTCCCTCCTTAATACCCACCACTGCGCTCACCCAACCACCTGCCACCGTCCTCTTCCAAACCCTCAGTTTGTTTCTCAGAGTCCACAGTCTCTCATGGTTTGTCTTTCCCTCCGATTTCCCCCAGCACACTTCTCTCCATCTCCCAGTGTCCTCCACGTTATTCCTTATGTATTGAGTCTTATAAAAACTTTTATTTCTTTCCCTATTCTGCTTTGCATATGCTTATCTTAGATGTTAAAATGTTATAAACCCTCCTGCCTGGTCCATTTTCTCTCTCTTCTCTCATGATTTCTCATGCTCTCCCTGCCAACCCCACATGCCTTACAATATCTGGATATGACTAATTTCTTCCTGAGCTACTTTATTCTACTCTGCCATATGGTTGCCCTTCCCTCTTCTGTACCATAACTTCTATCCCCTGCATTTGTGCTTTAACAATACCTAATTCTTTTCACTACATCTGTATCTTTGAGGTCAATACTCAGTAGTGCAATCGCTGGGTCATAGGCTAGCTCTATTTTACTGGAAAGAAGGGCCATATGCACCCCAGTGTTCATAGCAGCAATGTCCACAATAGCCATTCTGTTGAAAGAGCCAAGATCCCCTTCAACAGACAAACGGATAAAGAAGATGTGATCTATGGATACAATGGAATATCACTCAGCCATCAGAAATGATGAATACCCAACTTTTGCATCAACATGGATGGGACTGGAGGAGATTATGTTAAGTGAAATAAGTCAAGCAGAGAAAGTCAATCATCATATGGTT
Source organism: Mustela nivalis (assembly GCF_964662115.1). Lineage (NCBI taxonomy): Eukaryota > Metazoa > Chordata > Mammalia > Carnivora > Mustelidae > Mustela > Mustela nivalis. The sequence goes on along the minus strand of NW_028136323.1, from coordinate 745,485 downwards.
TCACTTATTTGTGGAACCTAAGGAATAGCATGGAGGACATTAGGAGAAGGAAAGGAAAAATGAAGTGGGGGCATTGGAGGGGGAAATGAAACATGAAAAACTATGGACTCCAAGAAACAAACTGAGGGTTTTAAAGATGAGAAGGATGTGGGGATGGGTGAGCCTGGTGATGGGTATTAAGGAGGGCACATATTGCATGGGGCACTGGGTGTTTTACACAAACAATGAATCATGGAACACTACTTCAAAAACTAATGATGTATTGTATGGTAACTAACATAACATAATTTTAAAAAAAAGGAGGGGGACAATACCTAACACTCAATCTTTGCTAGTTTCTTGTTTACCTCCTTTTAAGAGTAAGCTCATTAGTGGTTTTTTGTTTGTTTGTTTGTTTTTGTCTCAACTAAAAGAAGAAAAATAATACACATTATTTTGAAAACTTTTTGAACAGTGTACAAACGTTAGTCAAGTCCACAATGTCTCATCTCTTCTTCCTCCTAACATGGCTAAGTTGAAAAACCCTTTATCTGGGAAAAGACCATTCTCCTGCCACCTTGTGTAAGATTTTGGCTTTAGCTTAGATTATCCTTTCTTTCCTTTTCTGAAAATAAGTTGAAAATATTAATAGCCTCAGTTTCTTCTTCCAAAATATGACTGCTTCTTTACCAAGTGAAAAAGCAACTCATTTTGACCATAGTAAACAGCTTGGACCTACTTTTTTTGGCTCACTGTTTTAGTGAGACAAGTGGAGTGAAGATGACACACCATTTCCAAATGTATTCATAATTGGTAGACCATACTTCTAACTTGAAGTTTTGTTGCCATTAAACTACGACCAGAATCGCTATAATTACAGAGGTAAATTCTTTATATTTACTATATTTGAAATTACCATATAATACCAAAATAAAATTATGATTATGTGAAGAGTCTGTAATATTAAGAAGATGACTTTGAAATTATTGCTTATCTAAATGAAATTTCCCATTTTATAATCTTGTATAAGCTTCCGTTGTCATTTCCTATTATAATCTATTGGAAGGCACTCTTATTTTCCCTTAAGTGGGAAGTCAAATGTGGAACAAATTCATCCCAAAGGAACTGATTCTATATTCCACTGAAGACCAGGTGGCTTCCATGTGGCATTTTGCCTCTTGCATATTGTTCATCTCCTACAACAAATGGGGGTATGCTCTTTAGTAAACTAATTCAACTCAATTAGAGACATTGTCTTCAAGGGATAACATCATAGAGACTAGAATCAGAATCATACTTTTGGGAAAATTGGGCCCAGGTTTTTTGTTTTGTTTTGTTTTGTTTTGTTTTAAGATTTTATTTATTTATTTGACAGACAGAGACCACAAGTAGGCAGAGAGGCAGAGAGAGAGGGGGAAGCAGGCTCCCTGCTGAACAGAGAGCCTGATGCAGAGCTCGATCCCAGGACCCTGAGATCATGGCGTGAGCCAAAGGCAGAGGCTTAACCCACTGAGCTACCCAGGCGCCCCTGGGCCCAGGTTTTGATGGCTTCTTTCCTCAATCTTATAAAACCTATTTGAACTCTACTGGATGCCAGTCTGCTTTAAAATATTTGGTCCCTTGTAATTTTAACCTTCCAGAGTTCAATGCACCTGATTCATGTAATATCCTATAGTATTTTTGTCAAAGGAAGACTCTCAAAGTGTGTTTCTTGGGAGACACTTTTCAATTGGTTGCTTACATTTCTGCATTTATTATTTGTTCTAGACCGTCCTTTGAAGATGGTTGTATTGAATAGACTTGGAGGACAGAAATAGTATCTTTTTTTTTAACTTAACCTGTTGTGTTTGCAAATATTATCTGCCTCTGTTTTGATTCTTCTTGTGGGAACTGAGGCTCAGAACTGATATATAACTCCCACCCCTACACACACACACACACACACACACACACACACACACACACACACAGAAACACACACACACACACAAATACTGTTAATATTCTGGCTACCTCTAATGCTGTGAATAATAAACTATATTATTTCTGAACCATGAGTCTGCGTCTTCTATCAACACCCAAGAAACCACGGCAGACTCATACACCAGCTTTCAAATAAGGGAAAATAATCTCAGATGCTTTATATTTTTTGATAGTGTTACCTACTTCTGAACATATGACTGAACACATATAAAGCTGGAGCCATGACCATTTAGAGCTTCTTCTGTGGAAGAACTATGCATTCACTAGTAAACAAAAGTAGTTTTATCTTTTTTTTTTTTCCTCCTGGACACCATTTCCTCTCTCACACTGTTGCTCAAATTGGATGGAGTCTAAGGTCCTTTGAGGAAATTTTTGTTTAATGACTCAAAATAAAATAGGAAGAGTCTAAAGTGCTAAAATTAATTCTAGATAAAAGGTATAAGTCATGCCAGAAAGGATAGTAATTTTATCTAACAACTGCCTGTTCACCCCTTATTTGTTCATTAACTAATCTCCAAATTCCTGACTAAATCCCTTTTGTAAGCCAGAATGTGAGCTAAAAACTGGGATTTTAAAAAATTTTCATTTGAAATCCAGTTAGTTAACATATATGGTTGTATTAGTTTCATGTGTACAATATAACATATAGCACTCGGTGCTCATCATGACAAGTGCTCTAATTAACCCCCATCACTTATTTAATCCATCACTCCTTTCAGATCCTCTCAAGTAACCATCAGTTTGTTCTCCGTTATGAAATGTCTGTTTCTAGCTTTGTTTCTCTTTCTATGTGTTATTATTTTCCCCTTTGCTTGTTTGTTTTGTTACTTTTATTCCATATATGAGTAAAGGTATTTGTCTTTCTCTGACTTATTTCACTTTTAGCATTATACTGTCTAGTTCCAGCCATGTTATTGCAAATGGCAAGATTTCAGTCTTTTTTATGGCAGAATAATATTCCATTGTATATACATACCACTTATTCTTTATTTATTCATCAATTGATGGATACTTGGGTTCTTTCCATATCTTAGCTTTACAAATAATGCTGCTATAAACATAGGGGTGCTAGCATCCCTTTGAATAAGTTTTCTTAAATTCATTGGGTAAATACACACCAACAGGATTGTTGGATCACAAAGGACTTCTATTTTTAAATTTTATGGACATTCCATACTGTTTTCAAATATGGCTGTATCAGTTTGCATCACCACCAACAGTTCACAATTGTTACTTTTTCTTCTTTTTAAGATTTTATTCATTTGACAGAGAGAGATCACAAGTAGAGAGAGAGAGGAGGGAGCAGGCTCCATGCCTGGCAGAGAGCCCAATGTGGGACTTGATCCCAGGACCCTGAGATCATGACCTGAGCTGAAGGCAGAGGCTTAACCCACTGAGCCACCCAGGCAGCCCCCACAAGTGTTACTTTTTCACATCCTCTCCAACCCCTTTTGTTTCTTGTAGTGTTGATGTTAGCCATTCTGACAGGTGTGAGGTGGTATCTCTTTCTAGTTTTGCTTTGCAATTTCCTGATGATACATGATGATGGACATCTTTTCATGTATCTACTGAACATTTGAATGTGTTCTTTGTGGAAACACTTGTTCATGTCCTCTATCCATGTTTTTATTGGATTATTTGTTTTTGGATGTTGACTAAAAACTGGATATTAAGTAACACACAAGACAGGTTTCCTTGAGCTTAAATTTTATTTGCATGAGTATCATTAACAGGAAAAAATATGCATATGTGTATGTACAAGTGTGTTTATGTATACATCTATCTATCTATCCTCTATCCCCTGTCTTCTAATTGTGGTAAAACCTGTAAGGTGGGGAATGGGATAGTCTGAAGAAATATGCTGCTGGATATGTTGGGTAAGCAAATTTAATTGCTCTCAGATGCATTGGATATAAGTGAATCACTCAAATGAGTTATTTAATATTATATAGAAACAAATTAAAATTTTATGTAGTTGAAAATAATAGGTAGTTAAAATAATTTTTGTTGTTTGTTGTTTTTGTGTCTCTTTTGTTTATATATACTATGGTGTGAATGTTTATGTCTCCCAAAATCATATTACAAAATCTAACTCTGGAAGTGATAGTATTAAAACATAGGGGCCTTTGGGAGGTGATTAGGTTATAAGTGGGATTACAGTCCTTTTAAAGGAGACCCCAGAGAGTTCTCTTGATTCATTCATCATGTACGTTTACAGTGAGAAGATAGCCATCTATGAGGAAGTGGGCTCTCCCTGGATCTGCCCATTCCTTAATCTTGAACTTCTCAGTTCTAGAACTGTGAGAAATAAATTCCTGTTCTTTATAAGCTATTCAGTCTATATCATGTCCGTTATAGCAGCCTGCATGCAGAAGGACACTATGACCTAAAACGAGAGCAATAAATATAAAGTTTCAGTAAAGTCAGTTGGTACAATGTTTTTTTACTTAGAGAAGACATGCTGCTTCATGTTAAACCTTGATATTGTATATGTTTCTTGAAGGGCCACTTCTTACTCCTTTGTGTGTTTTCCACAAAGTCCAGGATGATGCCTTACATAAAGGTAATATTTTATAAATACTGTTGGAAATATATACTTCTCTAAAATCTTATTTTGCCTACAGATTACTTGGATCCACTTTGCCTTGTGTAGAATATTTGAAATATATTAAGAACAGAATGTCTCTCTAAATAACATTTAGAATCATCATTAAAAGATTGGTAGCAGACTGAAGGAAAAGTCCAAGAAGCTGGCAGAAGCAAAGGACCAAATTTTTGACCTGGCAGAAAAGGATTGGTAGGGCGCCTGGGTGGCTCAGTGGGTTAAGCCGCTGCCTTCGGCTCAGGTCATGATCTCAGGGTCCTGGGATCGAGTCCCGCATCGGGCTCTCTGCTCAGCAGGGAGCCTGCTTCCTCCTCTCTCTCTCTGCCTGCCTCTCTGCCTACTTGTAATCTCTCTCTGTCAAATAAATAAGTAAATCTTTAAAAAAAAAAAAAAAAGAAAAGGATTGGTAAATAAGGAAACAAATCCAAAGAAAGAAGGAAGAATGATGAAACATGACAATGAGCTTAGGAAAGTCATTGACTCCAAGGAATAGAAAGAGGTGCTTATTGTAGGAGAAGTAGGAGTGAGAGAAAAAAAAAGAGGGCTGAACATGGATTTGAGAATTCAGAGCTAAAACTGTCCCTCATCTGGGAGCAGAAACAGAGATCCAGATTCAGAGGCAAGGAGGACTCACATCACCATCCACAGAAGCATAGAACAACAAGACATAGTTTCATTCCCTCTGCAAAAGCTATCAATGGAGGAATTCTCTTTACCTAAATATGCGTGGGAGTGTAGTTTGTACATAGCCAAGTCACTTACCTCAAGAGGACAAACTATACCAGCTCTCGAAGCAGGCCAGATAGCTCAAGCAACACCAGCCCAAGCCAAAATCCATTTCCCCTGCATTTGTGAACAATGACAGAGCAGTGGTTCACGTCTAGAACTAGGACGTATTCAGAAGTCAAAGATTGTGTCATGGATTGTGCCTATCAGTTCAGAGGCGGCCTTCAGCTCAACTCATGATCCCAGGGTCTTGGCATCGACTCTGTTCTCAGGTTCCCTGCTCAGGAGTAAGTCAGCTTTTCCCTCTCCAGCTCTACACCCTGATTGTGATCTCTCTGTCTCTCTGTCAAATATGTGCATGTGCATTGTTTGACAAAAAGACAAAAACATAACCGGGGTACAAGGATTGACTGTGGCCAGGGGATGTTTTCTTTAATTTGGACCTAGATCTCTATGGAAGGCAGCCAGGTTCAGAGAACCTCCCACCATCCTCAAATGCCAGACCTTCGCTCAGAGCTCCAATGTTCATTCTCCAGTTCCTTGTCTTCCTGAATATCCTCACCAACCTGTAGCATACGCTGTCTGTGGCTCTCTAATGGCCCTTTGTTGTCCCACTGTTCATCTTCTGCTGCCTCCATTAGAACACGCCCATCTTCCACAAGAGGCATTGTTTGCTTATCCCATGAAACCATTTGGGGGATGTTCATGAGAGGGTGAAGGCAGGCTTGTGCTGTCACATCTACATGTACTTCTCCAGAGGGTATCTGCAGGACCCTGTGGGAATGCTCCAGGTTCTTTGACATTTGAATCCTCTTCAATGCGTCCTTTTGAAGATACAAGTTGTCTTCCTGAAACGGGTACGGACGTCTTTCAGATGGCTTCTTGGGCTATGGGTCTTTTCCAACATGCTCCATGCTTGCTCCTGTGGACTCCAAGTACATGAGTCCATTCTGGACCTAAGGTTCTAGGATGTAGAATCTGCCTTTGGTACATCGTCAGTTTTGAAGATTTGGAAGTCATTTTGGCTCGATTTCTAGAGACGCTACAAGTACTCGTTATAAGGGCCGCTAGGCCAGAGGGAGTCATTTTGTGTTTCAGCAGTAAACTTATATTGAACCCATGCAGTAAACTAAATTGACCCTACTCCTCCCAGAGGAGCTTACTCTCAACGCCTAGATACAAGGGTGAATCAGGCCAGGAGAAGACATCCCATTAGAGGGGCACGCATATATCTACTAGGGTAAATTGAGATCCAATTGTCCACCCATGTGTTACCTAGCATTTTTGTTTTTGTGGTGTAGCAGACTTAGCATGACTGTGCAGTTTTTTCTGTATTGTTATCTCATTGGCCAACTCTGTATAGCCTGGCTAAACTACCGCTATAAATGTTAGTCTGTGAGGCTGGGAGTGGTCGCTTCTTTGCAAGAGAAGGCCCTGACCGGTCAATATGATTCTCGATGCTTTGTGCAAAATTAACGTTTGCTTGAACTTCACTTTGTATCAGTCTCGCTCCTTTGAATAAGGACCCTATCTTTGGAGGGCCACCCGAATTCAAATGATGAGAACTGAAACAGCATTGGAATTTTTGGAAAATCCTCTGGAGGTAAGATCATGAGATCCTGCATGGAGCTGCAGGCTATGGCCCACTGGTAGAAGTTGGCAGCAGCCATGCTCCCCAGAGCTGGTGTGGATGCGGAGATGCCCCATCCTCTGCTGGTAGATCGTATGGGGGTTCAATTCCCCCTGGGTGGTCAGGGGGTTCGAGTCCCCCTAGATGGTCAGGGGGCTCGAGTTCCCCTTTGCGGTTAGAGGGGGTTCAAATACCCCTAGGTGAACTCCAGGGGGTTCGTCCCCCTGGATAGTCAGGGGGGTTCGAGTACCCCTAGACATTCAGGGGGTTCAAGTCCCCCTGGGCAGTTTGGGGGTTCGAGTCCTCCTAGGCGATCAGGGGATAAAGAAAGCCCCCACCAGTGGCAGGTTATGGGTAAGAATCGTTGGGCCTATGGTTGTCTTTGCCTGGTCCTTTTGTTGTCTGTTGTATTGTTTGTTATGATTGAAGGAATGGGGCAAGCAGAGAGTAAAGGGACTCTGACTTTCATCTCTCTGTTCTTCATAATAGATGTGAGGCTTCTCACTCACTCATTTCGTGTGTTAAGGGCTATGACTGTAGCCAACTGGGGTTAGTCTAAGAGTGAGTTAAGGTGCCCATGCTGAGGCTCATTGGAGCTGAGCATGGAATATGAGTGCCTAATGGACCACTATTGGTAAGCAGAACTGGCACTGTGGGATGAACCGACCTTGAGCCAAAGACTTTAAAAAATATTCCCCAGCAGCTGCCGAAACCCCCTTTGTTTTGGGGAATTATTTGCCTTCTCTGGCCTGATGTGGACTGCCTAGCCCCTCCCCCTTGTTGGCGGGAGAGCATGGCATCTGAAGTGGAGATAGTTATTTGTCTGTCTCAAGGTTTTAATGGGTAATTGTTAAAGTGGCTTCCAAAGTCTTTGGTAACTTGAAACTGTGAAGGGTTGCTTGAATGACAAATGGAATTAAATTCGTTGGACATGTAGGTCTTAACCAAATGAGATATAATGCTAGACCATTAGGTCAAAATCTCATCTTGACCACCACACACGCTATCGCGGACCTTCGTAGACTCCAACTGACTGATGGATGGTGAACACCCGAGTGACAGGGTATCAGGCCCTCCTCCTCAACAAACCAAGAGTGATCTCACAGCCACAAGTGGTGCTAAATCCAGCCACACTGCTCCCAAAGGAGCTGGCTGAACATCCACACAACTGTGCGGAGGTCCTAAACCAAGTCACAGGAATAAGACTGGATATCAGAGACATGCTCTTCCCAGATGCAGACATGACTCTGTTCATGGAAAGAGGTATGTGAGGTATGTGAGGGCTGTGGTAGTTTATCCTGAGCAGGAATTCTGGGCAGCACCCTGCCACATGGAACTTCGGCACAACAAGCAGAACTGATTGAAATCACTAAGGCACTGCAGATGGCTAAAGGTAAAACCACCAACATCAATACGGACCACAGGAATGTCTTTGCTACTCTCCATATACATGGAGCTACTTACAAAGTAAGGAGCCTATTAACAGCAGAAGGAAAAGGAATTAAAACAGAAGAGAAATATTGGGACCCAAAAGAGGTGGCTGTTATGCATGTCTTGCGACACCAAAAGGGGACTGATCTGATTTCAAAAGGAAACCAATTATCAGATCGAGATTTAAAGCAAGCAGCCTGAGAAACAATGCAAGAGCTGGTTACACACCTGGATCTATCCCTACCAGATAAACTGGAGTATTCAGAGGAAGATTTAAAGTATTTACAAAAATGGCTAAATTATATTATAAAGGAGACTGGACTAAGACTAAAAGAGGAAATTTAATTCTTCTTCGAAGACTAGGTAAGAAATTAGTAGACCAGATACATCAGGGTACTCACCTGGGGTCACTCAAACTCAAGGAACTTCCAGGCTTCTAAATTACGGTGTATGGTTCAGGATATAGTTGATAGATGTGCTCAGTGCCAGGCAGTTAATGTGGGAGGAACTAGAATTGGAAGAGGGAAAAGAGAAAGAGGTAGGGTACCAGGAATTTATTGGAAAATAGATATTACAGAAATAAAACCCAGAAAATATGGGGACAAGTATATGTTAGTTTTTGTAGATACCATTTCAGGCCAGGTTGAGGCTTTTTCCGAGAAACATGAGACGGCAGGAGTGATAGCCAGAAAGCTACAAGAAAAATAAGTCCTAGGTCTGGGCTGCCTCTCACGGTTGAGTCAGACAATGGCCTTGCATTTTGAGTTCAGTCTCACAGGAATTGGCCAAGGCCCTGGGCACAAATTGGAAACTACATTGTGCCTATCAGACCTAGAGTTCTGGGCATGTAGAGAGAATGAACCGGACTCTTAAAAAAAGAGACCTTGACAAAACTAACCCTGGAGACGGGCAGTGGATGGGTGGATCTGCTTCCTTTCACCCTACTCAGGGCAAGATGTACACACTATTTAAACAGGGTGACCCCATTTGAAATGTTTGGGAGAACCCCTGCTCCCGCTCTGTTTTCAGCTACAAAAGGTTGCCCTAGGAGAAATGACTGATCAGTCTGTACTCCAGTCACTGCAGGCATTACAGTCTGTATTAAAAAAAAAAAATGCAGGGATCCAGACTGCCCACACTGGTATGGAGACGGAGGTGGGACCACTTCCTTTCCAACCCAATCACTTGGTTTGGATATGACATTATCAAGTGGGGAGCTTGGAGCCTCGCTGGATGGGACCTTTTACTGTTACCCTGACCACACCACAGCAGTAAAAGTAGAATGCATCAGGGCCTGGATTCACGCATGTCACATCAAACGAGCCAAGGATGAAGATGACCCCAAAAGGTGGAAGCCACAGCCAAAGATCCCGTTCACTGTGGACTAAATCTAAGACTGAAAAGACTATGAGTTTGTTGTTGCTCCTATTTTTACCTGTTTATGTAAAGTATAGGTAGTTAATTAGATAAAGGAAATTAGAAAAAAAAATGGAAAGGGTTCTATGAAGCGGTAAATGGGTAAGTCATCAGCCGACTGTGCACTAGTGTCATTTACACTAGTGTAAATATACAGCCGACTGTACACTAGTGTCATGTACAAAAGAAAATGAGAGCGATAAAAATGTTAGAATTACATGCTCAATAAACCCTTTATAACCAGAGAATGTAGAACTGGATGAAAAGTCAAGGATTGGACTAATCTCCAAAGAATAGGGAGGAATGTAAGAGCCTGGGTGGCCAGAGGGAATCATTTTGTGTTTATGCAGTATACATAGATTGACCTCATGCAGTAAATTTAGATTGATACTGCCCCTTCCAAAGGTATTTACTCTCAAAGCCTAGATATAAGGGCAGGTCAGGGCAGATGAAGATATCCAGTCAGTGGGGAGCTTATATCTACTAGGTAAATTGAGATTCAATTGTCCATCCGTGTGTTACTAGCAGTTTTTTTCTATGTCTGGCAGACCTAGCACCACTGTGCAGTTTTCTCTGTGTATTGCAATCTCAAGGCCACCTGTGTATAGCCCAGCTAAACTACATCTATACATGTTAGTCTGTGATGCTGGAGGGGGTCGAATTTGGAAGAGAAGGCCCTGACCAGTCAGTATGATTCTCGATGTTTGGAATGAAATTAAGCTTTGCTTGACCTTCACTTTGTATCAGTCTTGCTCCTTTGATTAAAAACCCTAACACTTGTGTCTGCACTGTGGAAGACTCCAGACATGTCTATGTCATGATTGGGGGTGTTCCCTTTGAGCTTTCCTTGGGTGGCCCTTCTCCTGTTCAGAAGATTGGTGAATGGGTGGGAGGGCCTAACCCTTGTGCAGGGCTCAGATTCCCTCCCCTGAGGTTTGCTTGAGGCCTGATTGTTACTTGACCTTTCCTGGCTAAGATGGAATGGTGGATTCTTGCCTTTCTCCGAAATCCAGAGGGCTGGTGCTGACAGTCAGGACCAAACACTACGAATCGGGCCATGGAGATGGTGATACCGACTCGCTTCACAAATTGCCTTGGTGAGAGACCCAGGCGGCTCCAGCGGTTTGGGATGGCTAGGGGTCCTATTGGCACACCCATGAATACTCCAACCAAGTGTAGTGATCAGGCATGGGTTTATGAGGATTGGTTGCTATGACCTCAAAGCGTTGTGACATCACAGATGCTGGCTTCACTGAAGCAGCTGTCCCTCTCCCATGACCTTGGTATCCTATGGCTTTAGGTAGGAAGCCCCGGGAAGGATAGAACAAGAGTCCTCTGAGCCTGATCAGGAACTCAGGTTGTCTTGTGGGTTAATGTCCCATTTCCCCTTTCTAGATAAATAGGAAAAAATGATGTTCATTATACCTTCCTTTAGGCCAACAATTCTCCAGAGACAGCAAGGTGTCCTATTTCCACTACAATTTCTAGATCTCAAGAAACAGTGAGGCATCTTGGGTACCAACAGCTCTCCATGGGGTTTGTCATCCTGTGGGTGAGCAAGTCCATTGTCAGTGTCTTTTCCCAACGGGTCAGTGATGACTAACGGACAGAAAGTCCCTTTTTGAGGAAAAAGGTGAGGGCATGGATATATGGTACTGCCTTTGTCCTCATCTCCTAGAGTTCTGAAACACAAGGTTAAGGGATTAGGGCTCTGTCTACCTGGTTTTCCCTTAACTTTGCAAAGTCTTCGAGGAAAGTGACGTTCTGATCAGAGCTAACTCTTCAGGTAGAGGCCTGGACTACATATATCTTAAGCCATGATTTTCTTTGCAAAGGTCAACATTGATAATGTTCTAGTCATACCTCCGTGTACCAGGAAAGAAGTAGCATATTTCTTGAAAGACACAGCTATCAAAGCTCCATTGAGAAACCGTAAAGATGGAGAAGGGATTTGCAAATTATATATCTGATAATGGACATCTACTCTGAATATTAAAAAATGAATAAAAATAAAAAACCTTACTAATAACCAAACAGAGTATCCAATTTTACATGTGAAGGAAATAATGGAAGAGACATGTCACCAAAAGGATATGGATGGCTTATAAGCACATGACAAATTTCTCAACATTTAGGCATTAAAGAAATACAAATTAAAATCATAATGAGACATGCTTACATATCTATTAGAATGGCTAAAATTATAAAGGCTAATTGTACTTCGTCTGAGCTAGATGGAGAAGCAACAAAAAATCTAAACTGTTGTTGGCATATATCATGATACAACCACTTTGGGAAATAGTCTGAACATTTTTTTAAATGCAAAATATGTTGCAGTTACACAAATAGCCATTTTACTTCTAGGCATTTAACCAAGAGAAACAAACCCTATGTTCATACAAGGACTTGTATATGAATTTCATAGCAGCTTTATTTTTAAGAATTGAAAACAATGGAAATGTTCATCAATGTCCATCAATAGAGCAAAGACAAATTATGATCTATTCATTAAAGAGATTACTATTCAACATCAAAATGAACTATTTACAGTTGGAGATTCTCAAAATAATGATGCTGAGAAAAGAAAAGCCAGGCAATGAATAGTATATACTGTGTGATTCCATGACTATAAAAAAATCTAGAAAATACAAATTTATATATAGTCACAGTTACCAAATATATTGGCGAGATTTTAGTGCCTTTTTCTGTGCTCCCATAGCTTCCTACACTTGGATCTCCGAGCATTTGTTACACCATGTGAAAATATGAACTCTTTTTCTTTATTCTCTTACTAGAATAAGAATCCTTGAAATTTTATGGACATTTGAACTCTCAGTTATTAGCAGAAATTCTATCACACAGTAAGTTTCCAAATATAAAAGCCAGAGTTTTACAATGACTTCTAAGCTTTTACATGATCTAGCCACTCATTTAACCTCTGTGACCTCTTTCCCTGCTACTCTTCAGTCACTCACAGTGGCCTCCTTGCTATTCCTCAGATATGCCAGGCATGATCCAACCTTATGGCCTTCAAGATAGCCAATTCCTTTGTCTGGAGTGACCTTATTGCTGATAGTTCTGGGCAAATTCATCACCTTTCCATACCTTTGTTCAATTGTCAGCTTCATTGTAACTACCCTGATCTTCCTATTAAAAATTTTAACTCCCCATCCCCTGCCTAGCAACCTTGATTTTTCTCACCCTGATCGAATTTTTCTTTTTCCTCATTATACTCATCAATTTTGAATGCACTATGCAATTTTTATTAAGGTTTATAGCTTTTAATTGTCTCACCCATGAAAATAAAAGTTCTACAAAGCCAAGTATTTCATTTACCAGTGTAGTCTGAAGTAATATCTGCCATATAATAGGTTCAATAGACAATTGGTAAATTTCAGAATAAATTAATGTTGAGAGTATACTGAATTTCATAAGTCATTTCAATAATTTTTTCCAAAATATAAACTATGTAAAACATACCTTAAATTTACTTTCAAAATATTTTATAGCATATAATGGACAATATACATAAGCCTTAAAGAAACAATCATATAAATAACCATTTCATACCTACTTAAAAACTGCATAATACCACACTCCTAGATCCTCTCTGAACGTTCTAAATTAACCCTTCAAAGGAAATACATTTTTAAAAATAACAGATTTTTTGTCAAAATAATTTAATAAAATAAAAGTTTCATTCATCTATGTAGATCATAATAAATGTTTTTAATAAGCATGAAATTATAACTCTGAAGTGTGCTAAAATGAAACCACCTGCGAAGGGGGAGAGAACAAAAATAAACATCATTTTTCCAAATAAGAGGAATTTATTACTTTTGAATCCAAGCATGTGGATTTGTTCAAACTGGCAATAAAGGAATATGGAAACACAAACCATAGAAAGTCATATTTTAGATTTCTAAAAGACTTCGAAGTGAAGAGTATATATTTTTTAAATGCTACATAATGCTACATAATGACAAGATGACAGGTTGTGACAAATAGCATTTTAAAAGCTCTACTCATAATGGAACGGAAGGTGTCATTTCCCTATAATATTATATATATCATTAATTTACTATATCTGGATACAACATATTAACAAACAGATTTTCATCAAAGACTAAATCATTTTTAATGGAACATAATAATTTGAACCTACATGTATTAATCATTTTTTTCGATCTAACATTTATAGTCTCGCTAAACATTTTATCAGTTGTCGACAAAATTCAAAAAAAAATTAGGATAAAAAGTCGTGTTTGGGAAAGTAGATTTTTTTTCAAATTTGCATTTAAATGAAAATATTTGATGATATTTTTAAAACTTTAAATGTAATTTTATATATATCTGACCTATCAGATGATATAAAATTTTTGGAGAAAATATGACATATTTTTTGATCTTGGTTGAAGGTATTAATAAAGAGCAACTGTTTGTATTATTTGTATTGTGATATCTTAGTTAATAAACATGAATAACTGATATAAAATATGTTTTTTAAAAAATTTTATTTATTTACTTGATAGAGATCCCAGGAAGGCAGAGAGGCAGCCAGAGAGAGAGGAATGGAAGCAGGCTCCCTGCTGAGAAGAGAGCCCACTGTGGCACTCAATCCCAGGAACCTGGAATCATGACCTGAGCCGAAGGCAGAGATTTTAACCCAGTGAGCCACCCAGGCGCCCTAAAATATGTTTTTTTTTAATATATATATATAGAATTATAGTTCTTGCCAAAATATGGAACTAGCTGGAACTGAATGAATGCCTCCTTCAAAGTCAGCTCTGGAGAAATTATGCAAGTGTAATATGGAACTATTTCAGATATTAACCAAAAACAAAGAAATGATGATAAATTCCTTAAAAGACTCAAAGTTGCTCTTGACTGGTATGTTTCAAGCTCTATTCCTGGTTTGAAGACAGGTTTTAACAGGCCTGTCACTGTAGAAATCAGCTGGATGTTTAGAGGCTATCAGAACTGTACAAAAACCTTGAAGGGGTAAAGACTTGAAAATTCTTTAGAGAGATTAGCTCCCTAAGGCATTATTCCTACACACATTTTTCTCCAATCAATTAAGACTGATGGATGAGGGGCACCTGAGTGGCTCTCTCATCACGTGGGTGGTGGGTTAAGCCTCTGCCTTCATCTCAAGTCATGGTCTCTGGGTCCTGGGATCCAGCCCCACATCGGGCTCTGCTCAAAAGGAAGCCTGCTTCCCTCCCTGCTTGCCTGCCTCTCTGCTTACTTGTGATCTCTCTCTCTCTCTCTTTATCTCTCTCTGTGTCCAATAAATAAAATCTTTAAAAAAAAGGCTGATGGATGATAAATTATGAAAACTGCTCCCTCCAAATGATGCTTCTTCATAAGGATTTAAGAATTTAAAATTGTAAGAATTTAAAATTGAAACTTGATCGTAGGATTTATCTTATAGAATAACATCAAGTGAAGGCAGTTATTATTAGTTTTGAAGTATTTGTGATTCTGAATTCTTGGCCTCATTAGTAAATTTATTTTTAAATTCTCCCATGGAGTGGTGAATGGCCTTCAGTCTTTCATTGATGTACATCATTGGGTCAAATGAGATGTGTGTGCCCAGAACTATATATAATCTTCTTTGTATTTCGCTGGAGATGGCATTTCTGAGTTTTGTTCAATTGAATTTGGACAGATGTTTTAATAGTCACTTCTAAAGTTGGCCCTGGAGAATATCTTCCTTTTTTTCTCGTCCCGATTCTCTGAAAAACCCTGACTAATTCACATTATCACAGTGATATCACAATTCAAGTTTTTCCAAACACCATAGCTGCAAAATAGAAGGAAGCTACTCAGAATGTAATACTATTGTGAATGATTGAGAAAGAAAACATTATTATAATTAAGCTACCAGGTTTCAATGTATTTTATTGTTGCTTAGAAAATCCTAGCATACCCAGACTTTACAGAGATTTGATGATCCGAAGAGGAGCTGAACTCATGGACCAAAATAACTATGCATATAAAAAGTACAATTACTTACCTAAAAAAGATGATGTGGTTAACTTTATATGGCAATCCAAGTGTTATTGGAACAGGAATTTAAAAAATAGCTTAGGGGCGCCTAGGTGGCGCAGTGGATTAAGCCACTGCCTTCAGCTCAGGTCATGATCTCAGGGTCCTGGGATCAAGTCCTGCATCAGGCTCTCTGCTCAGCAGGGAGTCAGCTTCTCTCTCTCTCTCTCTCTCCCTCTCTGCCTGCCCTCCATCTACTTGTGATCTCTCTCTGTCAAATAAATAAAGAAAGAAAATCTTAAAAAAAATTGAATGACTGTACTTTTAAAAAATAGCTTAAAAGGGGCGCCTGGGTGGCTCAGTGGGTTAAGCCGCTAGCTTCGGTTCAGGTCATGATCTCAGGGTCCTGGAATCAAGCCCCACATCGGGCTTTCTGCTCAGCAGGTAGCCTGCTTCCCTTCCTCTCTCTCTGCTTGCCTCTCTGCCTACTTGTGATCTCTCACTGTCAAATAAATAAGTAAAATATTTTTAAAAATAACTTAAAAGTATATGATAAAATAATGATATACATATACAAAGAAAAGATACTATACTGTGAATATAAATTAAGTGAAAATTGTTGAAATAAAGAATACAATAAATGGAGACTAAGATGAATATAGCTGTAAAATAAATAAATGAGTTGGGAAAAACAAACAAACAAACAAACAAATTAATGACTTCTGCCCAAATGCAGCAGAAAAGAAAAAAAAATAAAGAAAATATTTAAATAAGTACTGAGATAAATTTTGGAGAATTAAAGAAAGATAAAAATTACCAGACTTAAAATGATGCCAAACATGAGAAATCAGAAACAAAACAAAACAAAATCCACACACACACAAAACCACTCATATACATTATGGTGAGTTTTAAGAATATCAAAAACATAGAAGAGCATAAATGATGCCCAAGAGAAGAACAGATCACCTAAAATGTACAAGAATAATACTGACAGCAGAATTCTCAATAGTAATAGCATATAAAGGAGACAGCTGGGGGTTTGTATAGATGGAAAAGATATTTGAAACTAGATATTATACATCAAGCCAAATTATTGATTAAATTAGAGAGTACAGTAAAAATACAATGAAGCATGTTAGGTCTTAGAACATTTATCACACAGAGACACACATTTTAGAAAACTTCCTTGGAGGACAGCTCAATTTAGATAGAGAAAACAGAATTATGTACTCAAAGGCACATTTTGAAGGAAGGATTGAATATAGTCGGCACTACAAATATTCTTTAATCGTATGTTCTGAATTTCCTAAATTTAAGAAGTATTTGTTCAAATATTTATCTTTAAATAAACCCAAGGAGACTTTTTCTTGGATTCTGGAAAATCAGTCCATTTGGATACAAATCTTTTTGTCACTGATGGAAATTTTGATATCCCTTAACAGTGGAATGCCTAATGTATTGTTACAGCAATTGTCATTTGCCAATACATGGGTGATGTGTGTGTGTTGTGTGTGTTTATTATTATTTTTGATGGTTTTACTCTTCTATGAGATTTTTAAGTAGACATAATTTTAATAAATTATGATTTGTTGAAATTTATCTGAGGTTATATATAATAAAATGAAATTTGTGTGAACTAATGAAGTGTGTCTCCATTTTTTTGTTTTAAGAGTAGACTGGTCTTTAAAAATTGTCCAAAGAAGTACATTATATTCATTATTAAATTTGATAATATACAATAAAGTATTTATGGGCATATGGAACCATATCAAATTCTACTATTAATTCATATTAATAATTACCATAAGAGGAAAAAGGGATATTTTTCAAAATGAAAATTAGCGTATTTTTCAGAATATGATATAGTGTTATTCACTGAACAGAGGGAACAAATGTCAAAGTTTAACACAGCTTACAGAATGTTTTAACATAAATTGAAATTTAAATCTGACCCAATTTCACAGTTTTAAGTAAAATGGTAGCACTTATAGTTGGGGATGCTCAGCTTGCTCGGGGCGGAACACCGCCCCTTCACAGAAGCTGGGCAGCGGGGGATACCTCGCTTGCTCATGGCGGAATGCAGCCCCCTCACAGAAGCTTCGCTGGCTGGAAGCCCGGCCGGCCCAGGGCGGAATGCCGCCTGCTTCAGGAAAGCGGAGCACCTGGGAACGACAGGTTAGCTCAGGGTGGAATGAAAACCGCCTGCCTCCCTTATCCGCCATAGAGCCTTTCTCTTCCCAGAAGTGCCTGTTGCTAGTTAGAAGAGTTCTTTCAATGTGCTTGTTTAACTATAAACTTTATCCTCCTTCTTGCTTGTCAGCAAGATGGGATTAACATTTGACCTTCCTCAATCCTTCTATTGGCTATTGTTTTCTATCCAATAAAAGTGAGACTGTCAAGTTGCTCTTGGCAGACGTCCTTTTCGACTGTTGTCCCCTGCTCCCAGTCTTTTCCAGCTGACTGGTTCGTGCCTAATTCTTCTCTCGTCGCCATCTGGAAGCGGCACCCAAGCTTTCTTGGGCTTCCTGTTTTTGGTGTTCTGTTCCACTCATCTCTGCCACCGCCCCCAGGTCCTCAAAATGGTTTTCTATGGTATCTTCCAGAAAACTTCTGATGTCCTCTTTAGTATGTAGGCTACATCAGTAGGGAATAGCGTTAAAACCTCTTCTGTTCCATGTGGATATTCACGTCGTTGAGCACTGCTTGGTCAAAGTCTGCCCTTTTCTGTTGGTCTGTTTTCTCTGGTCACTTCAGGAGTCCTTTTGTAAGAAATCCTATCCCATCAGATGCTCCTCTCACTCTCTTTCTCCCTTACTCTTGCTCTGGCTTCTTTCTTCAGATTTGCCGGGGAATGACGAGTCCTTTTCATTCCTATGAAGATAGAAGAATTGGCTAATCCACAGATACCATTTTTAGTGATATACAAGTGTATATATAATAACTGATATGGAGATGTACATGTGCACCTACGTATATATTCTATAATCTATAAAGTATGGAGGTTGGATTAAGTCTGAAGTCTCTCATACAGCTTGATAACCTGTGACTCTTTGATCAATAACTTCCATTTTCCCACAGGTCAGAGAAATGGGAAAAAATGCACATATGAACATATGTAGCACGTTAAAAAATGATCACAAATCCTATGACTCCCATTTCCCTTTGATTCACATGGGCTATGTGACTGTGTTAAACAGTGAAATAAACGTGTCAGTTTCAGGCCCAAGTCCAAAAGGAACCCCTCTCTTGGAACATTTGCTATTGGAGCTCTGAGTGGACAGGAAATAAGTCCAACAACCTTGTTACAAAGACTGCACGGAAGTGGAGGGCCATCTGAGCCTCATCTCCCAACTGTACCCATCAAAGTGACAGGCATGTGCATAAAGTCATCCTGAATCCTCTAGACCAAGCAGCCGCCTGCTGAAGGCCACCACCCACTGACCTCAGTTAATGCCGTATTAATAATAGCATAAAAATTGCCCCATGAGATCCTGCCCTAATTTCTGACCCCCAAAACATATGTAATATGACAAAAGGGTTGTTTTAAGCCCCCAAATTTTGAAGTCATTACATAACTAATTGGGTAACATGGCAAATACATATCCAAACTAATGGAAATCAAGGAATATGTTTAAAGGCACCAAGTTATCTTAAAAAGTTCTCTGAACACACAGAAAAACAGAAAGAGACCCATAACTACAGAGAACAAATTGATCGTTTCCAAAGAGGAGGCAGCGGGTGGACAGGCAAAATGCGTGAAATACAGTGGGAGATAACAGGCTTCCAGTTACAAAATTAATAAGTTGCAGGATGAAAGGCATAGCATAGGGAATATGGTTGGTGGTACAGTACGGTGAGCACAGCACAACATACAGACTTGTCAAATCTTGTTGTTTTATATCTGAAACGAATGCAACATTGTGGGTCAGCTATAATTCAATTAAAAAATCAAAGGAAGTTTAAAAAAATTAAAAGTGAGCTCTGTTATCCAAATAGGACATACGAGATGGATTTCCCATCATACCATAAATTGAAAACGACTTCTCTTGATAGAACAATGCTTTCCTTAGTCTTAGTCCCTACTCCCTCCACAAAAACAAAACAAAACAAAACAAAAAAACAAAAAACAAAAAAACAACTACTTTTGAAAAACATCTTGGTATTTTGAAAATTATAACTGCAGTGAGTGATGAGAGTGAAAACAAACTGATAATCCACGTTTCCTCATTTCTTATCCCTTTTATGAAGATGAACAGTAAAATCATAGTGTAAGAATTAACCCGAGAGAGGTCCATTTTCCACTCACTATAATCAAGCTGGAATTCTCAACTATTAATTAGATTAGTTGATTCTGGTGGCAAATGCAAATATGGTTTCACTTCTTGGGCACATGAGGAAGATTTGGTTGGTGAAACAGACATACCAGGTTGGCCCAGGCCTGCACTGCCAGGGTTCAGAAAATTGCAAGATACAACCTGACACTTAAAACTTCCCATCAACAACTACCGCTGCCCCCCAAACATCTTGTTTCTTCCCACAGACAGCTCATACTGAGACCTGTCCACTGTCAGGGCCAAGCTAAAGGGGGATGCCCACAAACTAGGTGGGAAATGAGAGGATGCAACTGCAGCTCTCTGGGGATGCCTAAGGCCACTGAATGCCCCGTCATGATTCTCCAGCACAGATGGGGGCAGCCTGCACCACGTGGGTGGAGCTCGAGGACACAGAAAGTACTGGAGTGGCAGTCAACAAACAAATGTGTTTGTGTAATATATAAACACCCATAGGGTTGTCAATTGGTGGGATTCACTTTTTCTAACTGTTCACCCCATGACATACAACTTCAGGAAACCCAGAGCCCATGGATTATTGTTGAAGGGCACATTAGGACTCAATCAAAGTGTAACTAAGCGTAATCATACAAATAAATACAAATATCATTAAAAAATCAATACCACCTCAAACTTTCTTTTTCATTCCCAAATGAGCTTTTATGGGTTTTAATATCAATTAATGTGCTTATAGAACTGGTAAAAAAAAAACAGTCAATGATGAAATTTTAAAATTACCACTCTGCTTTCCCTAATTTCTGTTGATGTACTTTTATCTCACACAAAAATGAATTACTAAGGAATAAATCATACTTCACTGAACATGTTTCAGCTGAAATGATGCACCAAGATGTACCGCTTTAGTCAGGCTTATACTGTTGTTGTCAACATAGTATATGGGGTGTAAGAGCTACTGTCTTTTCCTTCTCCCATGAATATTAGTCCTAACAGATTCTTCACGTGGAAAGAAAACTTAGTCTAGAAGATACACTAATTCCTCTCCTCCCTGGTGAAAAATACTGTTAGAGGTATTAGTTTTAGATAGAGAAGCAAGTTCACTTTGGAAAAAAGCAGACACACACAAAACCCTGCAACATGACCTTTAATACAGTGATAAGGGTGAAAGTGTAAACTTCATTTGGAAACAGCACTCAAAATACTGTTTTGAAGGGCCTTTACAACAGCGGTATACTCTTTGAAAAGATTTTTCAGATCAACTGATTGAATCATATTTAATTTACCTAGGGACAATTAGATAAAATTTAAAATTCCAAACAAAAACTTTTAGGACACAAATAAAATTATATGTGCTTTTATTCCTGCAACTATCTCCAAAATCTAATATTCAATGGTTTAAATTGCTGCATTTCTCATTTGCAATGCAGATGAAGAGAGGAACACAGCAGACACATGTGAGATGAGGTGTGAGGCATAAAAGGGAGCACAGGAGGCAACTGACCAGCTGAATAGCGACTGCCCCAAAGATGACCATATCCTGAGCCCAAGAAGCTCTGAGTACTTTACCTTACCTGGCAAATGGGATTTAGCAAGCATGATTAAATTAAGGTGTGAGGGGGGAGAGATTATCCTGGATTACCTCGGTGGTCCCAATGTAATCATGAGGATCCATAAGGAGACAGGAGGATCAGAATCAGAAGGCAATGTGAAGTTGGAAACAGAGGGATAAAAGGTGGTGCAATGAAGGGCCACAAGTCAGGGAATGCAGGCAGCTTTAGAAGCAGGACAAGGCAAGAAAGTGGATTCTCCTCTAGAGCCTCCAGAAGGAACACAGGCTGCTAACACCCCGATTTTACCACACTGAGACTGATTTTTGAACTTCTGACCTCCAGAACTGCAAGATAATCAATTTGTGTTGTTTCAAGCCACTGAGAATTTGTCATTTGCTACAGTGGCACTAAAAACTACTAGAAGAACTCACTGAGACATATTGAGTCTGTACAATGGCAGGGACCATTTCTAGGTAGGACTATCTTCAGGGTGTGGTAGTACTGGATCTGGAGAGTTGACTGCCAGCATCCTTCCTCCCTCCCCCTCCCTGAACCCCAGTGCACTGTGTGCCTCCTCCACTGCAGCCCAGGTGACTCACAGGAAGCTGGCCCCATCCACACTACAGGGAAGGGGTCTGTCATGGAAGCCAGTCATGTTCCTCCTGGGCCATTCACACAGCCAGCTGCACGACAGTCAGTGCCTTGTTACTGTTCTATGAGAGACAGTAACCTAGGTTGTCCCACACACACAAACGGGAAGGGCTTTACAGAAATATCTGGGTTGTCTCTGAATGTGAACAAGAAAAGCAGTGCCCCCACTGCGGGCAGCCATCACACAGTCAGCAGAGGGTGGAAGACAAACTGGCCAGAGGGAAAGGGCACAGTAGGGAAAAATGGAGAAAATCATGGAGACAGTGTGAATAAAACACATTCTCCGCAAGCACTGCCATGAGCTGCTTCTTCATGAGATTGAAGGTTTTTTTTTTTTTTTTTTTAATCTTTAAGACAGTTTGAGTTAGGATGAGACAACCATCCAAACTGATTCAGGAGGTCAGACTTTACGGAAACTAAGAAATCCAGATAATAAAAGTAGATGACTCACATGTGTGAAAAGTTTCCTTTCCCACTAAGGGCGGGGGGAAAACTAGAACCTTGAATTTGTGGCTATTCCATTATTCTTGCTATTTTTCATCACTCAAATGTATTTTTCAAGAATGAGGAAATTATTCTCAATAAATACAGTGATGGTTCCCTGAAAATTTGTAACCAAGTAGGGAACAGTCAGAGTCTCTAAACAGATTGTTTTGAATTGACTTAACAATCACACAAAATAGACTGTAAAATTTATCAAAGAGTGGGGCTGAGTTTCTTATATATGATTTCATGCAAATTTTTGTCTACCTGATGATTTTTAGTTTTTGTCTACAGGGTGAGTGAATAAAGGTGTCTCAACATGGTCCAGAACTAATGGTGTTCCCTGGCTCACTATGAAATCCAGGGTCATTTCTGTTTCCTTTTCCGTGAACTTCTTCCTCTCATTTGGTCTGTTTTTCAATCGGACTGTTTGTCTTCTTCTCAATTTGTAGGCACGTCAGAGACATGAGCTCCTTGAACAGCTGATGTTACAGACGCTTTTCACAGCCTGTTGCCCACATGCAGCTTTACTCTTTTTTGATATACAAATCTTTTTCAAATTTTTAAAATAAAGTGGCATGTCATTTCTTCTATGGCCTGTGGGTCTTATCTCTACCTAAGGTAGTCTACCACTTCCCAAATTTTTACATGCCCCTAGATTGTCTCCAAATTCTTTATCATTTTGTTTGTAGAGTTAGAACTTAAACCAATTTACAAGGTTAATCAACCTGAAATCTCCTTACATATGTGATAGGAAGCAAGAGTTCTAAGAAAGAGAGTTCTTTCAGCTCTGAGGGATAGAGCTTAAAGTCAATATTCAATGATACTCTGTCTCATTTTCTAGAAGGAACTGGTGGTTTCTGTTTGGAACTCTGACAATTTTTTTCTTAGTCCCTGAAAGTCAAATAGGTTTACGTCTGTTTTGGTTTGAGTCTGTTCAGCTAATTCTCCCTGGGACTTGAAGGCTTTATGAACTGAAGGCATGACTGTTTTTCAGCTCAAGTAAATGCTGCATTAGTTCAGTTATAACTTCTGTTATTTTCTCCTTTTGTCCTCAGGGTACTTGCAAGGTAGATTTGGACCTGACCTCAGATCTTACTTATTCGTTTCTCATTTCCATCTCTTTGAAATTTTCCTCAGTGTTCTGGGATATTCCTTTGGAAAATCAATTTTGTGGGGCACCTGGGTGGCTCAGTGGGTTAAGCCACTGCCTTCAGCTCAGGTCATGATCTCAGGGTCCTGGGATCGAGTCCTGCATTGGGCTCACTGCTCGGTGGGGAGCCTGCTTGCTCCTCTCTCTCTGCTTGCCTTTCTGCCTACTTGGGATCTCTCTCTGCCAAATAAATAAAATCTTTAAAAAAATCAATTTTGTTCTCAGCAGTGATCATTACTGTTTACAGGGTTCCTATTACATGTTACAACTAGTGAATTTAAGTTTCAAATCTTTCTTGTATTTTTATGTTTTAAAAGATTTATAAAATTTATTTGACACAGAGAGACAGAGAGTAAGTGAGCACAGACAGGGAGAGTGGCAGAGGGAAAGGGAGAGGGAGAAGCAGACTCCTCACTTAGCAGGGACTCCCCACACCCCACCACAGGGTTTGATCTCTGGCAGACATTTAACCAACTGAGCCATCCACGCACCCCAAAGCTCCCTTTCAAAATCTTCAGTAAGTATTTTGCTGCTCTTTACTGTAACTGTATCCCCCTCAGACTTCTTGACAATAAGTTTGTCTAGCTCTGTAGTCAGTTCTTAATCAATGAGGACACGTGCTCTGGACCTCAGTTTGGTGCTCCTCCACCAAGATGCTACCTGCCACTCAGGTGTGTGAACTCTTGCAGCTCAGGCCTAGTCACACTTTTGGGAACTCTGGGGCATCAGCGAAGCTACTCTAAGGGGACCATGCTTTGTGCATAAAAGCAGGCCCCTGCCATGAAGCAGCCCCTCTCAAACCTCCCCAAGTTGTCCTTCCTTACACTGCACAAAGTCTCTAAGAAACTCAACCTGCTGGGAAAGCCCATTTCTCTATGACCAAGGACCACAAGAGAGGGAAGGTATACCATGGGCCCCACACAGAAAGAGGTCTTCACTGAAAGCCTTCTAAAGAGAGTCTGCCTTTTCTTCCAGGCATTCCATCATGGCACCTCAAAATCCTGAGATCTCTTCCACTGCTCCCTCTGAGATGCCAAGAGGCACTTGGCAGTCAAATAGGTCCTTCCCACAGCCCACCTACATGATTATTGAGGGCCTGCCTGGTGCTGGGGATGGGTGAAGGCAACACAGGCCCCTGGTCTTATGCTCTGATGTCACTGGCTCTTGAGCAAAGGAAGGAAAATGAGAGGGTCCAGGAGACTGCACACAACATCATGTTTTCAGAACATCTCCCTGGCCCCCAAAATCACCTTGTCATGGCAATGTCAGCAGGGCATGGCAAGTGCTATCTCAGAAGTCCCTCTCACACCTCAGCAACAGAGAGAGAGCCCACCCATAAACATAATCCCTAGAACCAGCATCCTTTAGGAACCCAAACCCCTATGAGTCAATTACTTTGGTATGTGTTAGTGTATTTTTACCTATGTAAAATATAAGAAAAAGAGGAATGACATACCTGTATGATTTGGGGCAGTACAGCAACTCGATTTTGAGTGTTTTGGATTATAGCTAGATACTTTTTTCCAAAAAGAAATTTATAATCCATTTAATAAAAACAATGTGAATTGCCATGTATGGAATTTTTATACTATAAATGTTTTCATTGTCTTGAGTTGTAGTAATGTACATACACTGGCGCTGGTCTCAAATGGGGGATGTCTGGAAGGAAACAGAATACATGATTAGGGGAGTGAGTGTAAGCCACCACCCTAAACAGTTCAATTTCTCACAAACATATACCTCAGCTCTATATTTGATTGGATGAATATCAACTAAAACTTTAAAATTAAAGTACCAGAAATTATTAGGGATGACATTTTTTGGTAGACTTGTTTCTGATTCTGCCTTGTGACCTGACAAAGGTGGGATGGTGACTCCTGTTACTGCTTGCTTATTATAGCTATGGCATACAGCGGTGGAAGTACTAAGTACTAAGCCACTAGAAAATTTGAGAAAGGATAAGCAATTCTAATAGTAAGGATATTTTCACATACATTATAACTAATTTAATATTTTAGGACTGAAACAAATCTAGAAGAATGTACAGACATTCTTCATCATTTCAGGTACTTTAACATCCAATACTACCCTAATCCAATCCATGGGACTTTAGTTTTATAGCCTTTTCCTTGTCGATGAATCTGAAGAATAGAATCAGTATAAACTACTTTATGTCTGAAAAAATTCATCTTTGAATTTTGACTTGACCAGCTCCACAGAATTAATAACAAGTCCCTTTCTTGGTGCAGCCACATTGGGAAACAGTGTGGAAATTCCTCAAAAAAATTAAAATGGAGCTGCCCTATGACCCTGCAACTGCACTCGGTATATACCAAGAAGATACAGATGTAGTGAAAAGAAGGGCCATCTGTACACCAATGTTCATAGCAGCAATGGCCAAAGTCACTAAAGTGTGGAAATAACCAAGATGCCCTTCAATGGATGAATGGATAAAGATGTGGTCCATATACAATATGGATTATTATGCCTCCATCAGAAAGAATGAATACCCAACTTTTGTATCAACATGAACTGGTCTGGAAGAGATTATGCTGAGTGAAATAAGTCAAGCAGAGTCAATAAGGAATAACACAGACGACATTGGGAGATGGAGGGGAGAAGTGAGTTGAGGGAAATTGGTGGGGGAGACAAACCATGAGAGACTGTGGACTCTGAGAAGCAAACTGAGGGCTTTAGAAGGGAGGCAGGTAGGGGGTTGGGTGAGCCTGGTGATGGGTATTATGGAGGGCACATATTGCATGAAGCACTGGGTGTGGTGCATAAACAATGAATTCTGGAACACTGAAAAGAAATAGAATAATTAAAAAAAGTCCCTTTCTCCTTTAAATTTCATAATCAATACAAAAAGTTACATGGTATTGGACTTGAGCTACTACTTGCTGTATGTCAGGCTCTCTTACTTTCTTTTTTTTTTTTATTTTCAGCATAACAGTATTCATTGTTTTTGTACCACACCCAGTGCTCCATGCAATCCATGCCCTCTATATTACCCACCACCTGGTACCCCGACCTCCCACCTTTTATATACCTGGAGGCACTTGCATGAGGCAGACAAGTTCTCAATAAAGAACTTTAATTCAATATATTAAAGTATACTATGTTTTCCACAGTGAATATAGACTATTTATCAAATCAGAATCAAGTTCTGAAAAAAATACCCATATACAGATAGCTAACAAATACACAGCCCGGTACCTCTAAAGGTTAGTACTTCTACATATTTCAAAAGGCATCAAATTTTTGCTGCTTTCCCCTGATCCAAGCATGCACATTTGTGTGTATGTAAGTAAACACCCAAAGACAACTGAATTAGTAGTCCACATTCACCACATGGATTAATGCCTGTTTTGATCTCTTTCCCTCCCAAATTGTTTCTGATTATTCACTTTAACTAATTTTGCCTGCTTTCCAATAATAGGGAGAAGAAAATTTGCTTCCCCACCCAGCACTAATCAAAGGGATACTTATGTCCTGTGAGCCTTCATTTTTCATAGGGGAAAACAAACAAACAAACAAACAAAAACCCAAAAAACCCTTAGCAGTGAAACTAGAAATTCCCTCATGTTTCCTTCCTTTCTGGAGCTTACTGCCCTTAGGTTGCACAGTTGCCCAAATATTGGCCCCTCCATAAGAAGCTGTAAGTAGCACGTAGAGGATGAAAGATTCAGGATATAAGGAAGGGCTACTCTGGGCAGTTGCATGGCCTGGGATGGTCTGCCTCACCACTGGGCAAGGTCTGGGGTCTGGGGTCACCATACCTCAACACCGTTAAGAGAAGACTTCAACGAGAATGTTTATTTCAACATCTTTGCATGAGAAAATAAACACTGCCTTCAATAAACAGTTTCAATTAAAAATTAAAATTTTAAAACTTAATTTTAAATATAATTATACCAAGAAGAATCATGACACATGTTGAATTATTTTAGGAGCCACAGTCTTCCTGAGGTACAAATAAATAGTTTGTACAAATAGGTAAAATCATTTATTAGGAAACTTTAAACCTCTTACAATAAAGTTACCATTAAATATAAGAATAAAGTGACTATTTTGCTTAAAAATAAACAAAGGTCACTTTGAAAGAGAATGGCAGCTTCCCTGTGGACATCCTCTATACCCAGCCCAATCAGTACTTACCAAGTACAAGTTTGTAGATTTTGCTAACATGGTAAATGATGGAAATAAATGAGGAAGACAATATTTTCAAAACAGTGTAAAAAGAACTTTAAAACAAGTATCTTGATTCTCCTTATTCTTCCACTCTAATTTGTAGCCTTTGGATAATATGTGGGAAAGAACATATATACATTTAAATTTTAACTTAAATGTCTACTGAAATAAAATGCTATCTTATTAAAATTCCTATCCAAAATTTAAAAAAAAAGTCATGGTGACAAATAATGTTGACAATCATGTAATGTAATCCTATCTTAAAACTCAAATTATGCTAAGAATGAATATTTCAAAACTAAATGGTTCACTTTGTTAAAAATATTCTTACTGAGTATTAAAAAAATCACCCAATGGTATCATGTTTTTAAACTCATTCTACTCATCATGCCTGTATTTTATCCTACCAGTTCTCTCTAATGACTTAGCATTCTTTCTTGTCTGCTCTCCTCTCTCATTTCCTTTCACCAGCACCAAAAACACAAAGACTCCAAAGTCCTGAGAGCAGACTGAAGTATCCCTTTGCCTTCTAGAAGCTGTGCATTTTGACCCTACTGGTCCATTCCACCTGCCCAATAGGCAAGATTGCCCAATAGGACAGTGCAGTCAGGAAGGGAGGCAAGGACAGAATCTTGAGGGATAGCAGAGAGAAAGAATCACCTTAAGAAAACTGGCAAGAATTCCTATCTTACATTGAGGTCTTCCATCCATTTTGAGTTTAATATTTTGTTCTGATAACACAACTCTGGGTGGGATCCGAGATGGATCCTCAGTGGGGACACATCACCAGGAAGACCACACCATGATTAGAATTTAGAATCTTTGGCACCCCCACCCCAACCCCTACATTCCCACAGAGAGGGGAGGGGGCTAAAAGCAGAGCACATCTATGTAAGGAAGCCTCCATAAAAATCCTCATAGCAGGGACGCCTGGGTGGCTCAGTTGGTTAAGCAGCTGCCTTCGGCTCAGGTCATGATCCCAGCGTCCTGGGATCGAGTCCCACATCGGGCTCCTTGCTCAGCAGGGAGCCTGCTTCTCCCTCTGCCTCTGCCTGCCATTCTGTCTGCCTGTGCTCGCTCTCTCCCCCTCTCTCTCTTTGATAAATAAATAAAATCTTTTAAAAAAAATCCTCATAGCAGGGGTTTCAGGAAACTTCCAGGTAAGTCAACATATCCAGGTACCAGGAGGGGGATAAAACCCAGCTCCACAGGAATAGACATTCCTGTGCTTGGGACCCTCCCAGACTGTGCCCTTTGTGTCTCTGCATCTGACTGTTCATCTGTATCCTTTATCATATCTTTCATAAATTGCAAATGAAAACAAATGTTTCCCAGAGTTCTGCGAGCCACTCAGTTGAACCGGAGGAGGAGTTGAAGGAACCTCTGATTTGTAGCCAAGTTGTAGAGAAGTTGTGGGTAACCTGGGCTCCTCCTACTTATGACTGGCACCTGAATGTGATGGAACAGTCTCACGGGACTGAGCCCTTAACCTGTGGGATCAGATGCCATATCAAGGCAGACAGTGTCAAAGCTGAGTAAAACTACAGGACACCCAGCTGGTGTTGCAGAGTTGCCTGGTGAGGGAAAAATCCACAGCCTCAGCCACAGTGTTAGAAGTGAAGTGTTCTGTGTGAATATGGTAATATAAAAGCAGATGGGAGAACTGAAATGTTTGCTTGACATACACTGTCACACAAAATATTATGTATGCCAGGTCTTTGCTGATGTGATATAGCACATATTCAAGTTCTAGTGAAATATCATAAAGAGTCAACTCAAAAAACAAACAAACAAACAAGCAAACATACAAAATATGAATGAGCTGGGAGAAAATAAGCAATGTTTCCTCTTTCCTATCAAGAGAAAGACCATTCCTGAATTATCCAAGATTTTGCTTTTACCTGAATAACCATACAGTTCAATAGTACTTGAAGGAAAAAGCATGTTTGGTCCTCAGCGATCCTTTCCCCTGATATGGCCGGCAAGAGTGGAGTGATTCTTGTGGATATATCTTTGCTCCAGAGTGGGGAAAAAAAGGAGTTCTTTCACCAACGTTCAAAGGGTTTTTAAAAAATGGCCTTCATTAAAATACATCTGCCCCTCCTTTGGAACCTGCTCACGCTACACTCCAGGCCAGCGAGCATCAAGGGGTTGGAAATACGGTACAAACTCCCATGAAGCCACCTCTCCCTCTAAACTATTCTTCTCTCTGCCAAATTCTGCTTCGGTCAGCCTAAGGATCAAATACCTGTCTTTGGGCAATGAAGTGATGTGCATTAATCAATCATTGGCCCTAACTGGCAAGTTTCTTAAAATCTCATGGGACACAGATGGTTGCCATGACTTTCCCAGGAAGCAGCTACTGTCTTTCCATGAATGCGGCATGAAAATACAGGGCTGGGTGAGCAGATGAATGTCCACTCGTGAAACAATCATGCTGAGGACAATAAACAGTAGTTTTGGATGGCAGATTTAAATTTCATTCACAGCCAAGGAAACACTCCAGATACATGATGTGTCTCCACTTCCTGTTGTTCCCAACATCTGAGTCCTCCCTTCCATTCCTGTTTCCACCACTTCAGTAAATGTCTCCCATCCTCATTGCATATAAAAAAGGCTCTGATTCTTTCTATTCTAATGTCTGTAAGACATTACTGTGAACAAGAGCAGGGGATAATTCCTCCTCCAAACCCATCTACGAAATAAAGGGTTCTATTCAGGATCCTGACAAGCTGAGGAATCCCTCAAGAGAACTTCCAGAGTCATTTCAACCTGTAAGGCTGGCTAAAATGTTCCTCACCATCCGCCACACCAGGGCTAGGACTGATGAGTGTCTCCACCATGCAGGTCCCTAAGGATGACATGATCGCTGGGAAACCAGGCACGAGGCAAGCAAAAATCAGCACCTGCTCTTCTGCAAAGTTTGTCTGAAGTGCTTGAAGCCACAGAAGAAACAGATTGACTCCTTCAGATCTTACCTAAAAACAAAATTAAAGGTGACAAAATTAAACACATGTTTATGCAGAGATGCACTGCAATGCAGATTCAGTTCTGAGAAAGAAAAACTAGAAGTTAAAGGTACCGTTAAACTCCTGCACCAAGTTCTTAGTGACAAGAAATCAGGCGTGCTGCAAGAAGCCCAAGGGTGAAGAGTTGGGGTCTGGAGCCACAGTGCCTGGTTCCAATGCAGGCTCTGCTTTTTGCTTTTTGCTTGCTTAGCTGTGGCCAGTGGAGAACCACCAAACTTCTCCCTTTGCATCAGTCTCTACCTCTGAAAAATAAGGATGATAAAAGAATTTACCACAAAGTGTTTGCACAGGGATAAGTGACTTACAACAGTGCCTGTATCATCAACTGTCATTTAATCACAAAAATAATGCAAAGACAATCATCCTCCAAATTTACAGTGTGCTTTGAATAGTGTTTTTTCTATAATATGCTTATGTATCATGGAAAGTTCTTGAAAAATCTCCGAGCTTAATAAGACCTTAAAGACCTGGCTCAGTTATTTGACCTTGAAGCCCATATATTAGGCATTTCTACACCAGCCCTCCTTTTTTTTTTTTTTTGCCTGTGCAGGTAGCTACCTTGAGGGCTGCCACCAAATCATCACTTCCACAAAGAACCATTCAGAAATTTCTGGAACTCATATCATTGCTGGACTTCTGGCATAAGTCCATTGTTCCTGGTGGATGCTTCCAGTAGTAGGAAATGGAACATGCTCAATGAGGGCAGGGGGTTGTGTTTGACTTGCCCACTGCCATATCTCCAGCACCTAGAAAGGTGCCTGAAACACATAGCTGGCATCCAGTAAATGTGTGCAATAAATGAGTGAACTAGACAAAAATAGATATGCACTGGTAGATGTGGCCTGTGGAGTTCAGCTTCAAAAGAGGGAGAGTATTGAGAGTCCTACATGGCAGGTTGCATGGCACTGAGTTAAAGAAAATGGGTCCTACAATCAGACCAAAGGTTAAACCTCGAAAGTTGTGCGATCTTGGACAAGTCACCTACAAGAACAAAGACCCCTGTCTTCTATTGATAACAGCTGCGAAGAGAGAATCCATTTCAGAATGAAAGGGGACACAGGACGGCTGTGTACGACACTTATATTGTGGTCAAGATGGCAGTGTAAATTCACTTCATGGGGTCCCACACCATCATCCCTCACTACCATTTGAAATACATGGTAATAAGAGATGAAATATATATATATATTTTTTTCAGTGTAACAGTATTCGTTGTTTTTGCACCACACCCAGTGCTCCATGCAATCCGTGCCCTCTCTAATACCCACCACCTGGTTCCCCCAACCTCCCACCCCCTACCCCTTCAAAACCCTCAGATTATTTTTCAGAGTCCATAGTCTGTCATGGTTCACCTCCCCTTCCAGTTTCCCTCAACTCCCTTCTCTCCATCTTCCCTTGTCCACCATGCTATTTGTAATGCTCCACAAATAAATGAAACCATATGATAATTGACTCTCTCTGCTTGACTTTTTTCACTCAGCATAATCTCTTCCTGGAAGAGATTATATATATATATATATTTTTAAAAGATTTATTTACTTACTTATTTATTTGACAGAGAGAGATCAAAAGTAGGCAGAGAGGCAGAGAGAGAGAGGAGGAGGAAGAGGGCTCCCTGCTGATGCAGGACTCAATCCCAGGACCCTGAGATCATAACCTGAGCTGAAGAAACAGGCTTAACCCACCCACTTAGCCACCCAGGTGCCCCTAGATTAAACACATATATTTTTTAAAGATTTTATTTATTTATTTGGCAGACAGAGATCACAAATAGGCAGAGAGGCAGGCAGAGAGAGAGGAAGGGAAGCAGGCTCCCTGCTGAACAGAGAGCCTGATGTGGGGCTCAATCCCAGGACCCTGGGATCATGCCTTCAAGCCGAGCCGAAGGCAGAGGCTTTAACCCACTGAGCCACCCAGGCACCCCTAGATTAAATATTTTTTTTTTTAAGAGAAGAGAAAAGTTAGCAAGTGAACCTCGGTAAAAAAAAAAAAAAAACAAACAAAACCCAAAACTGACAAACATCTCCATGAAGCAGCAACCGCAGAAATTCTCAGTGATGCACAGATGTGTAGCGACAGGAAAAGATGTCTGGAGGCTGACTTCAAGGAGGACAAGTCGCTCCCACTGGAGATAAAGGCAGACAGAAAGGCCTGCTCGCTTGCTGCCTGAAGCCACAACTTCAACTGGGCTGCGGACTTGATTGCACACCACTTGCTTCACCAGAACACTGTGAGGTTTCCAGTAGCTCATTACATCTAAACACTACTGACTCCTTTAACAAGGTTTCCCTTCCAGATTGCCCCTGACTTACAGGGATAGGCAGTAGGTGTCCCTCCACGTGCTCCTTCCAAATTCTCTCCTCTCTCTGCTTTCTTCTGATCCACTTTTTATTTATGGGCTAGCTTTACAGGATATCCCTTCTGTGATTAAAAAGGTCTTAATAATTCTACCTTTTGTAAAGGAAGCCTTCCCCAATTATTTAGATGTTGATAAATATTTACCTCTGAATCTCCATAAATCATCACTTTATATGGCACCAACATGTAGAAAATAAGAATGAAGTTACCCAATTTTCAGAATGAACCATACAAATGACAACCTACCATCTAAAGCCAGAGACAGAAAGCGAACATCTGCATAAACTAAAGTAATGCGGGTTCCTTATTCATTCATATTTATTATGCAAAATGGAAGTTTTAGGAAGATTAGAATAATGCATACTTGTTCTATTATATAGGCAACTAATCCTCTGTAGATAGTAATGTATCCATAACTCCATCTCCAATCTAGAATTTCTGAACACCCGAGGAGAGGGTATTAAAATCTCCTCTGTGGGAGGCAGAGCATTACAGTGTCTGGCTCTGGCCTTCCTGCTGCAGGATGAGACTTGCAATTAGTGATGGCAAATGGAATTCACAAAACATTTCTGGGCTTTAGAAGACATCGGAAAACTAGCAAAGGACTTAGAAAATGGTAGGAAAGGAAGCAGGAAGAGGGAGGTGGCAGAAACAAGTGAGCCAAAACCTGATCTGTAAGCAACAAGCTCAAGAGAAACAAATCAGGGTGCCAGAGAACAAATGCCATTTTCACTGCAGGATCTCTACAGGCCTGTGCCCTCCAGACCCCGTTCCCACCACACGGTAAGTTGGGGGAACTGAACCTGAGATTTCCTTAATAAACCAGGACCCTCAAATGGAACCAAAGTGATCCCAACCAAGAACACTCCCAGCCTCCTGGCAAAGGAAAGACAAACCCTCCAGGAAAAAACAGACAGACAAACAAACAAACAAACAAACCAAAAAAACCACCAAAAAACAGAATTAAAAGAGATTACATCTATGTTCCAATAAATCTGGTCTCAAAATCCCTTCACAGAGCATGCAAGAAATGAGGCCACTGTGAGAGACAGAAGACTGAGGGAAAATGAAGACTTTAGACACTGGAATGATCAGATACAGAATAGAAAATATTACATGTTAATTGTTTAAGAACACAAAAGAGGTTTAAAAATAAAGAAGGATCAAGAGCCTATCAAAAGCAACAGGCCAAGTGTGAACATGGAACTGAAAGAAGTTAAACAGGGACCAAAAATCACTGAGACGTAAAACACAACAGAAAACACACCAGAATGGTGGGGCAGTAGATGAGCCCCGAATGAAGGACTTCACAACACTGCACCAAGAAGTGAAGACATTCCCCAGAATGCAACACAAGGAGGCAGGAGAAGAGGATGAATGCCAGCTTGAGAGATACGAACAACAGACGGGAGGTTTAAATAAGAATCCTGGGAAGTACAGCAGA
The DNA here is from genome assembly GCF_964662115.1 of Mustela nivalis. Classification (NCBI taxonomy): domain Eukaryota; kingdom Metazoa; phylum Chordata; class Mammalia; order Carnivora; family Mustelidae; genus Mustela; species Mustela nivalis. Next base: position 710,573 of record NW_028136323.1, on the reverse strand, counting down.
AGGACAGAGTCAAAATTTCAGAAGAAAACAGCTGAGGATATTACAGAAATGATAAATCCAGAAATACAGGAAATGCACAGATACCAAGCAAGATGAGAAATCTTCAATTAAACATTTTGTGGTAAAGCTATAGAACACCAAAAACTAAGAAAAGGTTTTAAGGAAAAGGCATTTAAAGGAATGAACAGGGTGGAAACAGGGTTTAAAGCTGCTACAGTGGTAAGGAGATTCTAGTAAAATGGTACCTGTAAAGGGTGACAGGAGTATTTTTACTGCCACTACTGCTAATACTGTGTCTAATGCACATAACAACTGAAGACTGCGAAGGTTAAGCTGGAGCAGAAAAAAATTAAACAAAATATGACCCTCAAAAGAAGGATCATGTCGGGGCGCTTGGGTGGTTCAGTGGGTTAAGCCTCTGCCCTCAGCTCAGGTCATGGTCCCAGGGTCCTGGGATCGAGCCCCGCATTGGGCTTTCTGCTCTGCAGGGAGCCTGCTTTCTCCTCTCTCTGCCTGCCTCTCTGCCTACTTGTGATCTCTGTCTGTCAAATAAATAAATAAAATCTTTTTTAAAAAAAAGAAGGATCATGCCAATGAATTTCACAACTCTGGTGATCACTTTAAAAGCATCTCTTCTTTTTATCATAGCATTTGTATCATGTCCAGGATGAGATATTACAGCACACATGATAGAATATTTTAAAACAATAGTCCATTTTGCTCAAACTCCATGTTGAAAGCAAACGACTCTGTCAAACACTTTGAAGAAGGTAAAAGTAGTGGAACCATGTTTTGTCAAGAAAGCCCAGGGAGAAAAGCAGGTAGTAAAACCAAGTAGCAGTATCGAGGAAGGGCAGCCTCAGGAAGAAAATGAACACCGTTTTCTTCTGCTTTGTTCTCTTTTTTGTTTTCTTGTTGTTGGTATCTTTTTTTTTTTTTTTTTGGTCTTTCCCAGAAATCACTTCATATATATACATTTATCTGTTCAACTACAGTGAAAGTTGGGAGGAAAAGGTGCCAGAACTTTTGAATGGTTGTCTTCAGCTGAGTGCTTATTTTCTTCCTTCAGTTTCTCTGGGGTTTCCCACTATTCTTCAATAAACATGTGTTGCTTTCTGGCAGGGTAAAGCCAAATGCATTTTTAAAAGAAGTAATGGCAGGTCATCCATCCATCCAGATCAGGAGAGAGCCCATACCAGAAAAGGCAGAGAGGGTAGTAGACTCCCCTCTGTGAGTTCCTACCCTCTTGGTCTTTCCTCAGCCCTTGCTCTCTGCTATGTCTCTCCAGTCACACCCCAAACCCAGAGAAACAAAAGGACTCTTCAAAACTTAAACCCTGTGAGAAGGGCCACGCGGAGGCAAGGAGAGCCCTGTAAGACTCTGAGCCATGTGGTCTGTATCTGAGACTGCACATCTCCTTGAGCCACGTTCCATTCCCTCCATGCCTAATGTTGGCCTTGTGTTCTACAGAAGCAGTCAGGGCATCCATACACTCCTCTCTGTGTGCTTTTCTGTATACCTGATCCCATCTCAACCCATAACATCCAGCAGCATGCACCATCTGTCATCTCCCTTCAGTCAACCTGCAAATAGGTAAGCACAGCCTGTAAAACCCACCCTTGTCCAAGCTATGTCTGGAGTTATGATCGTCTGTGTCTTTACCATCAAACTTTCTAAAAGGCTATTCTTGTGTGTGACCTCCATGGTCTCACGCCCAGGCACTCTATCTCTATGTCTGGCTTAGGACTCCACTACTCACCTCCCATTTTCTTTCAGTACTCAGTGACAACCTCCTCGATCTACCCCCACCCCCTAATCAAGCTGCTTTGCAACTTTTCACATCATCGAACATTGCTGACATTTCATTCCTTGAAATCTCTCTTCTCTAGACATCTGTGCAAAAATGCCTTCCTGGCATCAAAGCCATGTCCCTCCCCTTCCATCCACTACTCCTTTATTCTTCCCCTTTATCTGCCCAAGAAAAGAAGGAATTACCCTAAATCCTTAACTGTCACTCTCTCTACAAGGAATATATCCCTTGGCAACAGCATGATTGCATCTCTCTTCCCCCAAGCACCCATTCCTACATTTTGACTGTCCAACCAGAACCTACACCTGCACGTCCAACAGACACCTCAACTCAGATTGCCTAAAGCTGCACTCCTCCTCTTACCTCCTGCACCTGGCTCCCTTCCTGAGTTGCCACGACTGTTGTGGCAGTTGACACATCAGACTCAACATTCTGAAAGCACAGAGGCACCCCTAAGCCTACTGCAGCATTTTTTTTTCCATAGCCGAGATATGGAAGCAGCCCAAGTGTCCAGCAACAGAAGACAAAGTGGTACATACACACAATGGTATATTACTCAGCCATCAAAAAGGATGAGATCCTGATATTTACAACAGTATGGATGTACCTAGAGGGTATTGTGCTAAGCAAAATAAGTCAGACAGAGAAAAACAAATACTGTATCTCCAGGGATGAATCCTTAAAAAATGCCCTACATATTCAAGTTTTAAGGCAGGACCAGAAGCAACAGTTTTAGCATATATCACCACGATATAAAATAAAATCTTTAAAAAAAAAAAAGGAAATAATAGGACAACAGCAATTAGGGTAAAAAGACTTAACAACTGTCTTGCTCAACATCACCAGCACCACACCAGCTACACGTCTGACCCCCAGACCAGCATAGCAGGTGTGAGGACAGGTCCAAGCAGAGAAAGTGTTACTTGTCACATTTTTTGAAAAATGATAAACAGAAGGGATGCCTGGGTGACTAGGCTGGTTGAGCGGCCAACTCTTGATCTCAGCTCGGATCTTGATCTCACGGTGGTGAGTTTGAGTTCCACACTGGGCTCTGCACTGGGTGTGGAGCCTGCTTTAAACTAAACTAAACTAAACTAAACTAAAATAACACCTCTGTCAAAAGTACGTGAATTCACAACTTACATGTAAGTCAAGTTCTACTTGTTCTAAGACAGCATGAAAACCAAGATGTCGTTAGCGAGACAGGAAGCAAGATAAATTGTGTATTCCATGTGCCGTGAGATGACTCCAACTGCATCCAAGTCAGCCATGGCCCTCCACACATCTGCAAGAGAGGGTATATTATCCACATTAGCACAGAGGAAACCAAGGCTCAGAGAGGTTAAAAAAAAAAAAAAGAGTCCAAGATCATAGCATCATTTAGCAGCATAGCCAGAATGTATAGGAATTACCTCAAAACAGGCCACACTAGTGGAAGAATACCTTAGTGTGGAGTTATGAAAACCCAGGTAGAACGCTGCCTCAGAAAGGCAGATAATCAATAAAGGAAAAATAAAGAGGCGCCTGGGTGGCTCAGTCGGTTAAGCATCTGCATTGGGCTCAGGTCATAAATAATCCTGGGATCTTGCCCTATGTCAGACTTCCTGCTCAGCAGGGAGTCTGCTTCTCCCTCTGCCTCTGCTCCCCATTCATTCTCATAAACAAATCAATAAAATCTTACCCAAAAAAAAAGAAAAAAATAAAGATTATAAGCTTACAATAAAGATATGAATGATGAGTCAAAGCTTTCAGTGACACACCCACACCTGCCTACAGTTCTCTGGCTAAAACATGGGTGGAATTGATGGGGTTAGAAGAACAGGAGGCACATAGGCCCGGACAGCACAGCCCCAGCAGATGCAGAATCCTGGTGTAGGATTAGCTAGCTTTCATTGTCCTTTAAAATGTCAAAGCTAAAGAAATCTGGTAGGGTTATTGAAGTCTGATCCTGGGGGATGCCTGGTTGGCTCAGTCTATTAGGCAGCAGCCTAACATGACTCAGGTCATGATCACAGGGTCCTGGGATCAAGTCCGACATCAGACCCCTTACCCAACCAGAAGCCTGCCTCTCCCTCTGCCTGTTGCTCCCCCTGCTTGTGCTCTCTCACTGACAAATAAATAATCTTTAAAAAGAAAGAAGAAAGAAAAAAAAAGAAAAGAAAAATAAAATCTGATCCACAGTATAGAACAACACAAAGGATGGTACTTTCTTGGGCTGATTTCTGTTTGTTTGATTTTAAGTAGGTTCCACAGCCAGCACGGACACTAGTGCAGGGTTTGATCTCAGGACCCTAAGACCATGAACTGAGCCAAAGGCAGACAATCGATTAAGCCACCCAGGCACCCCACTTTCTTGGGTTCTAATGGGACTTTTCCTAGGTTCTAATCCTAGCTGTACTGGCTGCCAGGGGGAATGAAGTCCAGCACCACAAGAAAAGCATCCCAAGGCAGCAGTCCTCTGCAGAAGATTTGCTGGTGGCTGCCATCATCAAAGAGTCAGTGGGTGAAGTTGTTGAAGCACAGTGGGAACAATGATAGCCACTGCCTTTTGGGTGTCACTGAATCATCCTACTCATCTTCAGGAAGCCTGGCCCTTCTCCAGTCAACGCAGCAAAAGCAAACTTGTTAGAAGAACAGGGGAGGGGGTCATCTCCCTCCCTCCCAGAAACTGAAGCAACCAGCCAAACAGTGCAGCACTGGAGTAAAAATAAAAATATGAAGGAATGTGGCTGCACCTGGGTAGCTCAGTCTGTTAAGCATCTGCCTTTGGGTCAGGTCCTGATCTCAGAGACCTGGGATCTGAGACCCACATCAGGCTCCATGCTCAGTGAGGAGTCTCCCTTTCCTTCTCCCTCTGCCCCCCCTCCTAGCTCATTCTCTCTCTCTCTCAAATAAATAAAATCTTTAAAATAAGAAATTTAAAAATGAAGGAATGAATCAAAATGCAGAATTCAGAAACAGAACTACAGATATAAAAACTACATATAAAAACCTGAAATATGACCCGGTGAGTGAGGAAGGATTATTAAATCATGATACTGTATGAATTGATTGCCAATTTTTTCTTAGAACATAGAGCACACTGCACTACACGAAAACGAAAACACAAAATTAGGATTGAATACAAAAACAAAATTATCAGTGTTATTCCATCAAGTGTTTCTCTAACCTACTGATCAAAACCTCAGTTCATCCTCCAAAAGAATCTGGGCACCACCTCAGCACACATGAACACATTTTCAGGCCACAGTTCACACTGCTCCAGTCCTCACTCTAAGTCCTGAGCCATGGGCTCCTCCAGACAAAGCCACCACCAACTAGGCCCCTGCCCTAGAAATCCCCAAACCCAACCACTTCACAACAGGGAGACTCAGGGAGATTCAAATGGGCAGAAACGTGGGACTTTGACTTTTTTTTTTTAATTAAAAGAAAAATACAGCAAGAAACATTTCTAGCACAAAGTGAAGAGCTAATCTTTCACAATGTCGAGAGTATTAGAATTATCAATACACCATCAGTAGTTTGATAGGTCAAACAGGCCAAAAGCTGGAAACACAAGAGGAAATGCTCACAGCAAACAGACCTGAAAGCCAGGGCCTGGACCGGCTGACATGGCTCTGCCGCTTACCACAGCGAGAAAGTGTAACTTTCCTGGGCCTCAACTTCCCTCCTGGCCAGCAGGAAAGTGGCAACACCACAAAATTCATATCTGGTCGGGGATTACGTGAAAGGAGAATGCTCAGTGAGAGCCCCGCCACACCGCCCGTCCAGACACAGTCTGCGCCCAGTGAATGGGAATTTCCTCTACTGCAGCCACACGAAGAGCTGAAGGATCTGCACAGGATGCCTGTTTATTTACCAGTCACAAAACCACGTTCTGCCATAAACAGAGAGGGCAAGAGACCCCAAGAGATGGGAATATCCCTCACCCTTGCCTGGACCAGGCTTTCAAGACAAGTTGGAAAGCCCACAGCAGCTCTGCCACTGACTCTGAATGAGCCTTTGGAAGACAACACCATCCCAAACAACAGTTTAATTTACTTCTCTTTAAAAAGCAGTGAGACAAGGTCTTGGCCACATCTTCATAAATTAACAGCTTAGGAGGCTAAACCCCAATGATTTAGTTATGTCCCCAGCAGGCACACCTCCACTCGTGGGCAGCTTCAGGGAGAAAGGGTGCCTCCCCATCCATGAGGACACCCTCTGACATTCATCTGAAGATGCTTCCTACCCATGGGCATTTACTCCCTGGAACCCCCCCCCCATCTAAGTTCCTCTCTGGATGCTGCACGAGGCAACTTCCTCACACCCCCATCACCACTGGTGACACCGCAGCTACCCCCGAGCCTTCAAGCAGGGTGCACCTGTCTTTGCTGCCAAGCGTCCCATCAGCCCAGCTCCATCACTGATTTCTGTACCCATAATTAATTAACTTATGCATGTATGTATTTATTTATTTTTACAGCTTCATTTATTTTAGGGAGAGATAGACAGAGAGAGAGAGATACAGAGAGAGCACACACACACAAATACAGGGAGATAGAACCTCCAGCAGATTCTACACTGAGAGCAGAGCACACCTCAGGGCTCAATCCCACCACCCTGAGATCATGACCTTAGCTGAAACCAAGAGTTGGATGCCTCAACGACAGAGCCACCAGGCACCCCTCTGTACCCTTAATCTTAAGAAAAGACAGACACCGCTTCTTTCAGTCAGCCACGGCCTCATAAGCCATCTGTCACACAGCCAAAGTTTCCAGAGGGTAGGACCAGGTCTACAACACCAGTGATGCCAGAGTATCTCCATAAAACTACAATCTAGTGAGTACCAGGCTCTGCTCTAAGCTCCTAATATGGCCTTCTATTTTGTACCCGTCACAGACCTACATGCTAGGTATTATCCGCAGTGCAGAGGAGGACACTGAGGTCCATGGCTTACCCAAGCGATCTACTTTTATGTGGCAGCAGCAGGGGCCTGAACCCAAGTCTGTGACTCCAAGGCCCCTCCGTCAACTCTGTTACTCATGCAGCCCCAACACAGTCATCAAATACCTCCCTAAACCCTCATCCCTCCTGTGAAAAAGCATGGTCTTCTGCCATTTCCCAGATGGGAAGAAAGCCGGCGTGAGCCAGATATAGTGACCTGCCCATGATGGTACAGGCGATGTCTCCTCTGTTCTCCCCCCAACACCCATGTCATTCTGCACGAGGCCCCATGGGGTCCTTCATGCTTCCAGTGGAAAACTCTGGTGAGACCACCAGTCTCCTGGCAGGCCTTCAACTTGACCCTGGAGGACAGGACCAGTTAGGAGAAAGCGGCTAGTTAAGCCTCTGAAATGGGGTCCTACCACCCAGGAAAAGCCCCTTATCTCCAGGGCATCGCCCGTGTGAATTAGCTGGATTTGTAGAGGGCTCCACAAGCACCAGCCTTGCCGAGTCACTTTCTCTAAGGTGGTGGCTGAGACAAAAAGGACCCAGGAAAGAAAGGCATAGGCTGTTGTGGAACTGCAGTGCCTTGGCATCAACAATTAATGTGAGCAGCTGCCTCTGCTCACCAGATCTGCATTTTATGTGGGGCACACTGTTCAAAGTTTACACCCCCCATCTCTGTAACCTTCACGACAACCCCTGGAGCTCCCTGCACCATCATTACCACCTCACAGACAAGGAGACAAGGCATGAGGGGTGTGTAGAATGATGCAGCTCTGTGCTGGGGCCAACCGGGGGAGGACTCCCACAGGCTTGCTCTTCCCACTGCTGCAGAAGCAGCTGAAAACAAAGAGTTTTTCAGTTTGCATTATGTAGAGTGGAAAAGTCAACCATAAAGGTCATTCAATTTTTAAATGGGTTATTCCTCAGGATAAAAACAGTTCCAAAAAATAATTTCCGAGAAGTTCAACATATTCCTCCTTCCAGGTGCCTGGAATGTGATGGAATGTTGTTAAAATAAGTTCTGGCCCATCAGTATGCCAGACAGAAACTGGAAGTAAGCTGTTGCAGGTCCCCAAAGGCTCCGTCACAACCCTAAGGAGAAGACATATAACTTTCACTGTCCCAAAGTGGTTATGTTTAAAAAAAAAAAAAAAGGCACAGGTGGAACATTTTAAATTACAGACTTTCAATGCAGGGGCAGTGGGGGCGGGGGGGGGTGTCCCCCAACTACCCCCAAATGTTTCAGCTATATATAGTGACTTACCAAAGTGACTCATCACAAGTACCTACAAGGCAACTGACCGGCAACTGACCGATGAGGAAGGTATTCGGACTGCTTAACAAAACCAACACAACTTAGAATTTTCATGATTAAGAAGAGAAAACCATTTATTAAACACTCGCCAGGCACCAAACCCGCTAGGCACTGTCACACGCTCTACTCATCACAAGGCTGCCAAACTCAGTGCAGAAACTGAGGCTGAGTAAGTCACCTAAGATCATGCAGCACCAGAAACTGGATTCCAACCAGTTCTGACATCATAGCCCACCCCAGCTTGTTGCAATGCTTCAGAACCTAAGCTTTGTGATGATCAATAAACTGCATGCTTAACAATGTTTACACATCTCTGTTAGAATTCAGGGAAAGGTTTATAAAAATGACATACACAAGGGGAAAAAATAATACAGTTTCTGGAGGCAGGCTGCCCAGGGTTCAAATCTTGGCTCCTCCACTTGAAAGCTGTGTGACCTTGGACTCCTTTAGCTCCCCTGTGCCCATATTTCCATGCATTAAAATGGTAGCCATAACAGACCCTATCTCCTAAGGCAAATAAAGCATTTTGGTGTTGTTGTTCTTGTTTTAAGATTTTATTATTTATTTGACAGAGAGAGAGAGACAGGGTGAGAGGGAACACACACAGGGGGAGTGTGAAAGGGAGAAGCAGGCTTCCCACTGAGCAGGAAGCCTGGTGAGGATTAGATCCCTGCACCCTGGGAGCATAACCTCAGCTGAACAACTGAGCCACCCAGGTGCCCACAAATAAAACATTGAGAATCATTCCTGGCATGAGTTAAACCTCAGAAGGTGTGGGCTAGTGTTACTTCTTGCTGGCCACTAGATAGAGTCAGCAGCCTCAGGCCCACTGTTTTAGCAACTCATTTGCATAAACAAAGCCCAGGCTCAGCCACTTTGTGCTTACCCTATGATTTCTTCCTGTCACTAACATCTCTCCTCACTCCTGCTCTGTGGCACTAAGCTCTGGGCCTCAACTTCCCATCTGTCAAATGAGGTGAGGAGCCCAGCTGATCTATCTGAGGTCCTTCCAGCTGGGCAACCTAGGGTTCTTGGTAACTCAGGGCCCAGAAATTTCAGAACCATCCTAACACAAACATTACCAGATGACACTCACTCAATTTCCTCAAATCTTCTCTTCCGTGTTATGTATAAATGCTTATTTTCATGGCAAATCTTCTCCAAGATCCCAGAGCTCCACGAGCACCCAGAATAGGCTGGGCAGGCATCCCCAGTGCTGAGGCTGGGGACATGATGGTCAGAAGCTCTGACCTCCAGGGGAGATGGATTCCAAATCAAGCTGCTCTGATAAGCAGGTCTTCCCTGTTAGAGAGGATTTCAACAGAGCACAGTTAAGAGGAAGTGCAGGTAAGAAACTCAGAACTTGGCCCACCGGACAGAGGGCAGTAGGACAGTGGGCCGGAGGAGTGACAGAGGGATTGAGAGGAATGGCACGATCAACAGAGGCCAGCCAAGGCAGCACTGATGCTCAATGTGAGAAGGTGGGCTGGGGATACACTGTGAAAATGGCTTCAAAGGCAGGAAGCAAGCCCAGCTCAGCACAAAGCAAAGTCCTGAGCAGGAACCTTCTGGGACCAGGTTGGACACTAAGGTGAGCTGAAAATGGCTGTGGCACCCAGTGCAGTCTGAATCTCACCCATGCCTCTCACAGGCTGGGTGACCCCGGACCAGTTATGCTATGTCCTTTAATGTTTCCTAAAGGGTATATTCACTCCATAACCCTGAGCCATGTTCTCATTTCGGTGAGTGTGGGAGGCCGCAATAAGGCTTGAGACGAGAACCAAACCAGACCCTGACTTGTGCCTCCTTTAAAGTCCAAATAACCTAACAAAAGGTTTAGGACGGGAAAAGTTCAGTAGCACTGGGCAAGAGTCTGTGCTATGTGTTGTGCGCTCGCCTACGTGACTTCCCACACGCTTACTAAACAAATGAGAACAATTCGGTTGGGCTAAAAAGTTCGTTGCTGGTCCTTGCTGCCTTAGTACAACCCATAATTTACTTTCAGGTTTGCTGTATTTGTACTGGCATCAGCCATTTGGCGTCATGAGGAACCATAGTTGCTTAACTAAACACAGATGTAATGTCACTATATATATGGCCTTAAGGCTTTGAATAAACTTAGCACTGTTGGACATCCTCCTCAGTGCTCCTCCTGTCCCCCATCTCTCTGCTTCTCGAGTTCTTTTCTTCATCCTCTTACCCTCATGTTCCTGGTTGATTTGTTGCACCGGCCATGACAGGTGAGGATCTGATGGTGCCCACTACCTACAGAGATCCAATATATACAACTAGGACAGCCTGGAGGGGGGTGGGCAACCCAGGCTGGACAGGGAGTTAAGAAGGAGTCAGGAAGGGCGCCTGGGTGGCTCAGTGGGTTAAGCCGCTGCCTTCGGCTCAGGTCATGATCTCAGGGTCCTGGGATCGAGTCCCGCATCAGGCTCTCTGCTCAGCAGCGAGCCTGCTTCCTCCTCTCTCTCTCTCTGCCTGCCTCTCTGCCTACTTGTGATCTCTCTCTGTCAAATAAATAAAATAAAATAAAAAATCTTAAAAAAAAAAAAGGAGTCAGGAAGAAGTCATTCCCACACTTGAGGCATGGGTTGGTACTGACCAGAGACACTGGGCAAGAGACAGTGTCCTAGGACTGCTGTAAGACTAGCCGGGTCCAGGCAAAGCGCCTAACAGTGTGTAGATGTAACCCATCTGTAAAAGGTGGACGGGGGGTGGTGGTTGCAGCTGTTTGAGCATCTGACTCTTTGTTTTGGCACAGGTCCATTCACCTGTGCCTGCATGTGTTCTGTGGTGTGCTCTTTATCTCTCTCTCTCAAATAAATAAATCAAAAAAAAAAAAAAAAAAAAAAGGAAGTCAGGAAGGATCAGGAGACCTGCTGTGAAGGTCCCAAAGACTCCACCCTCCTCAACTAGCCTCCGGAAATAAAGTAAGTGGATGCCCAGGAGCCTCCTGGACACAAAACTTTCCAAAGCAAAGCTTTCAATTTCATACTGGAGAAAAGGTTGCTGTGCAAATTAAAGACAAAAAAGCCGGCCATGGTGGGGTGGGTTTGGACAGGGTTGGTCCTGTAGGGCTCTGGCCACTAAATGCCCACTGCCCAAGCCAGGAGCCTAGAGTCTGTGCAGCCAGTGCTTCCTGAGGCTTCCACATCATAGCCTCACTCTGAAGTTTCCTCCTGGAAGCTCCTTACCCAGGGAGGCCACCTGTGAGCACCCCCTCACACACACCCCAGCTTCTGCCCCTCCATCCAGCTGGAGTGAAGGATCCCCAAGCCTGCTCTCTCTGGTCTCTCCTGCACAGAGAGGAGTATGTGCCCTGGAAAGGAGGGTCCCTGAGGATACCTGAGTCCTTGGCCCAAAGACAGCTGGCTTGAGAATGTGGGGTTTCGGTGCTCTAGGCACAGCAGTTCCTAGAGGAAACAGGGTAGGGAGCTCCAAGGTGGAGGGGAGTCCCGGGAGTCTGGGATCCCAGATGCCAGTGGCCCCCAAGTGGAAGGGTTTCAGTAACTCCAGAGGTGAGAGGGGCCAGGGGTCAGGCCTGGAGGTGGACAAGGACCACCAACAAGGGGTAGGGGGCCGGAGATGGAAGTGATCCCAGGGTGTTTGCAGGCCCAAAGTAGAGGTGTGGGGGTGGGGGTGGGGGAAAGGGGTCCATGGGCCAGAAAAAACTGGTATCCTGGGGCTCCTGGGTAAAAGGCACTTGAGGTGGAGGGGGCCCAGTGGGGCCCAGGCTGCGCGGGCTGAGCCAGCGCCTCTCAGGCTGGGGAGCCTGGCGATTCTGAGGGACAAAATTTTCCATCAAGTTCTGGAAAAGAAGCCTGTCAGCACAGGCGTCTCTCCGGGGTCCAGACGAGCCCAGTGGTGCTGGGCCCCTTGATGTCAGTAGGGCCCCACGGGTTCCCTGGATACCGAGAAGTGGAGCGAGGGCTGTGGGGCAAGGGCTATGGGGCGTAGGAGCACCAGGCCGCCAGGAGCCTGTCCGCCAGGGCCCCCTCCCGCTCCCTTGGACGAAGCAGCAGGTGGCAGCGGGCAGCAGGGCCCCAGTCTCCCTCTCTGCCTAGCGCCCCTACCCCTCCCCAGCCCTTCAGTACCTGAGTCAGCGGGGCACCGATGCACTCCCCCGCGCCTTGCCCAGCCAGCCCAGAACCCCTGCCTTCCCGGGAGGCGCTACTTGCGCAGTGAGTTTGCTGGGCCCACAGAAGGCGGTGGGCGGGGCAGGCAGGTGCGGGCGAGCTGTGGCGGGTGGGGGGCGGCAAACAGCAGTGCAGGCCTCTCTGAAGGCCCGCGCGCCCTCGCCCAGCCTCCTGTTCTGTCCTGTCCGGTGAGGGGGCTGGCTGCGTCCCCTGCTGTTTCCCGCTGCTCTTCTGCTGACTCCAGGACCCCAGGCCCTGCCCAGTCCTGGCTTCCCTGCCGCTCCCTGCTGCTGCTTGAGCTCCAGGCTAGGCCCGCTGCTGCTCCTGGGTGGCCGAGCTGCAGCCCTGGTGCGGTGTGGCTGGCCCTTTTCTCTCCCCAGGGCACAGTGGAGCCACGAGGGAAGGCCTGAGGGGATCTTCCGTCTGCTCAGTGCCAGTGGACACTCTCCAGGGGCCTCTCTACCTGGTGGGCTCCACCCATGGCCATCTTGGAACCCCTGGAATCCCCTTCAGAGACCAGGTGAAGCCCTCCTTGGGGAATCCAGGCTCCTGGGACGAAGGCGAGTTGATCTTGTGTACTGCTGGGTTTGTTCCCTGGCCTGGCATGGATTGACAGTTGCTGAATTGATCTATTCTGGGGTCATCAAGGGCAGAGCAAAGAGTTCAGGGCTGGGATCCCCAGGCATGGGGTCCACACAGGCTTGGAGCCCTCTTGGCTGTCCCTGACAGAATGACCAAAGAGGAACCCTCAGAAACATGGATCTGCCTTGAACTGGCAGAGCATTCAGGGACAGGAAGGGGAATGTCTCCTTCGCAGAGTATCTGGAAGCCTGCAGTGGAAGATGGATTTGTCTGAGCCATGGTCATTAGTGTTGGGCCAAGGAACCCCTGGCTTGCTTCTCCTACCTGCATCCTAGGTCTAAAAGGGTGTCTGGGTGGCTCCCTCAGTGCAGCATCTGTCCAGGGTCCTGGGATCCAGCCCTGCATCTGGCTCCCTGCTCAGTGCAGATCCTGCTTCTCTTTCATCCTCTCCCTCTACTTGTGCTGTCAAATAAAATAAAAAAAAAAAGTTAAGAGGGGGGACAAAATGGCGCGGAATTAGAAGGCGTCTTTTCAACTTGTACCCCAAAATGAGCTGATTACCTACCAATCACCCATGAACTCCAATCACCCATGAAATCAGCCTGAGATCAAAATTATACATGTGTGGATCTCTACAGGGGGAGAAGAAGCCAGTGGGCAGGTAAAGCGGAGTGGGAACTGTGAACTGATATCAGAAGATAAACAAAAGGGGGAGGGAGCTACCAGAGGCAAACAGTTGGAAAGTAATACCCCAATACAAGCGAGAGTGCCCTGCGTCTGGGGACCAGCATTAACTCGGAGACTGGTTGAAAGCACTCCAAAAGAGCAAAGCATCTCTGGGGAAATTGTGGGAATCGGGGCGGCTAGGGACAAGGGCTTAAGTCCCTGGTCCCAGGACAGCCTCCCTTGGCACTGAGTCAGAGAGAGTGCAGCAGAGAAACCAGCTCTTGGTCCCTAAGCTGCCAGTGCAAGGAGAATGCATGGGGTCCGCTTCCTGTGAGGGAATGGGAGCCACACCAGGCGGCAGAATGCAAGAGTCCTGCTATAGAGCCTGAGATACTCCCCTGAGAGAGGTATAAAGGCCCAGCCGGTGCCCTTTGATAAACGCCCTTGTTTCAGAGCCTGCATCAAACTCTCGCCCCAGAGAGGTGCACGAAGGCCCAGCCTGGTGCTCTCGGACCTGTGCCTCATTCTCAGAGCCTGAGACCCGCGCGCGAACCTCTGCCTTCCCTGAAATTGGTGCATGTAAGGTGGGCGCTCTTAGACCCAGAAAGACCGGGCACTCCCAGCCCGGGCCAGCGGGAAAATCTCAGTGTGCGATTGCTGCTTGGAACCTCTCTAGCGGTCTAGAGGTGCCCAAAGCTGCTGCTGCCGTGCTTTTGGGTACAAGCAAAAGATCCTCCATCCCCAGGGACAGCGACTTGGAACCTGCTCTGCCAGCGGCCAAGGGGGAACTTATTTGGGCTCTGCAGCCAGACTGAGGCTTCTCTCTGAGAGGGAGATCAGGGTGCGGTTCGGTTTCCTCTAAAACTACAAAAACCATCAAAAGCGGTCAAAGTGAGAAAAAAAACGTGAACAAACAAAAAACCGCCAGAGAACAAAAGCCTGAAAAAAAAAAAAAAGTTTCCTCAGAGCCCACCCCCTTGAGGGGGGCGGTAGGTCTTAAGTCAGGGAACATCATTGACTGAAAACCCACATGGCAGGCCCCTTCCCCAGAAAACAAACCAAGAAAGAAAAAAAAAAAAAGAGAGAGAGAGAGAGAGAAAGTACTACAAGAGAACTACCACTACTACATAGGAAACTTTTATCTTTCATTCATTCCCACTATTCTGGTCCTTTTTTTTTTTATATATATAGGTAATTTTTTTAACCCCAGCAGGATGGTGGAAGGGGTACATGGCTGAGTGCCTCCCGGGTCTAACCCTGTGTGACGCCACCTGGTGCCTGCAGCTGCCCTCTGGAAGGTGTTGCTTTAGTGGCAGAGCCGGAGGGCACCAGGCATGTGTGTGTCTCCAAAGTCCTGGGCACCACATCACAATGCCTTCCTGAGAAGCAGAATCAAGGACAGTTGCTGATCTTCATTCCTTCCTACCAAAGGTATCTCATACACCATAATTGGAAGTTGGAGCCGGGGGGCGCCTGGGTGGCTCAGTTGGTTAAGTGTCTTTCTTCAGCTCAGGTCATGATCCCAGGCTCCTGGGATGGAGTCCCACACATTTGCCTCCCTGCTCAGCTCCCCTGAGCCTGCTTCTCCTTCTCCCTCTGCCATTCCCCCAACTTGTGCTTTCTGGCTCTCTGTGTGTAAAATAAGTGAATAAAATCTTTTTAAAAAGTTTGGGCCAGGGGGCGCCTGGGTGGCTCAGTGGGTTAAGCCGCTGCCTTCAGCTCAGGTCATGATCTCAGAGTCCTGGGATTGAGTCCCGCATCGGGCTCTCTGCTCGGGAGGGAGCCTGCTTCCCTCTCTCTCTCTCTCTCTCTGACTGCCTCTCCATCTACTTGTGATTTTTCTCTGTCAAATAAATAAATAAAATCTTAAAAAAAAAAAAAAAAGTTTGGGCCAGGGATGCCTGGGTGGCTTAGTTGGTTAAGCCGCTGCCTTCGGCTCGGGTCATGATTCCAAGGTCCTTGGATCGAGTTCCACATTGGGCTCCTTGCTCAGCGGAAAGCCTGCTTCTCTCGCTGCCTCTGCCTGCCTCTCTGCCTGCTTGTGGGTACTCTCTCTCTCTATCTCTGGCAAATAAATAAAATCTTTAAAAAAAAAAAGTGTGGGCCATACTCTTTAGCCATTCTACTTTCCCTGGGGTAATTTGCCACCTCCCTGAATTTACCTGCATCTTTCCCAAAATCTACTTATCTTCCTGCCTTCGTGACCATAATGAGTCTATAAATTTTCAATAGTGTGAACTTACACTTGCTAATATTTGCATAACATGCACTTCTTTCGATCTCAAAGAAAAGCTTCACACCACAATGGTCTCTAATCTCCAATTAGTTTCTGTTCTGGGATCCCACTGGAATTCTATGCGCCTGTCCCCTAAGATCCCATAAATTGTGGTCCAGTTTCCCAGCCAGCCAAGGAAAGCACATGGGAAATCTTGCTGAAGTATGAGTAAGAGCCAACGAAAGGGAACATATTTATCTGCCTCGAATGCTGGGACCTGAGGAAAGCAAGTTTCATTACAGACAAATCAGGAAGGAGGTGCAGATTGCTTTTTATGTCACTCTGGAGTGGAGGTCTGCTCACTCACAGAAGCTCAAAATCTGCACAAAGGACAATGCCCCCCACCCCCAAAGTCAGCTGGGGATTCTCAGGAAAACTTTAATTGAAAGTATTACGGATTCTCCAACTTCCCAAAATGCAGGAGGAACATCTACAAGCAAGACTGTCACCACTTTTAGAAAATTACACTTATTTACCTTTTTTCTTCCTAGAAAATCATCCTCTCTCCCAATCCATGATCTTCTTTTTGTAACAGTTTCCTAAAGAAGGAAACAGGTGTCCTCCCATTCCAGTTCCATCCAAAATAATAAAATAAAAATCTTTAAAATTAAAAAAAAAATTGTGATTTGTTGAGACAGAGCACATATGCAGAGGGACAAGCAGACTCTCCCACTGAGCAGGAAGCCCTATTTGGGGCTCGATCCCAGGACCCTGAGACCATGACCTGAACGAAGGCAGATGCTTAACCAACTGAGGCACCCAGGAAGCCCCCAAATAATTCAATTTTTAATCACTTTGCCATAGACACTTTTGGGTGGCTTTGAAACACCAGAATCTCATTGACTTATCAGTGTCCTCTTCACCATCTCAGAAAAGGACTGGGTGCCTCTCAGAGGCCTCTCTCCCCTCCTGACCCAGGTCCCAGCCAAAGGTCCTTCACATTAGAGTATGAGGAACTGAGCGGGATGGGGTGTAGAAGCACCCTGGGGTGGGGGGCTCTGGGGCCCTCCCACTCCCAACTTCAAAGACAGCGCCTGCTTTCCCCTGCCTCATATAGGTACCCTGGGTTTGCCCTCTTTAAGGTTCCTGGTTGCTGCAAAGGTCTGAAAATCTCCTAAGTAGCACAAAAGCCATCATGTGCATTTTGGCCACACGGGACAGAGGGAGTTTAAAGGAAGAAAGATAAAGCTCCCCAGAATGAGCCAGCAGCTCTGGGCTTCCCCGCACATCTTTCCTGACCTTCAGAACCCTGGGAAGGAGCCCCTTGGTGCAAAGTCACAGGGGGAGCCCACGCACAGCCCAGGCCTCCTGCTCCAGGTCCTCTCCAGCCATAAACTGACCCCCTAGCCCCTTCCAAACCGTCTACAGCCTCAAACCACTGACGTGCGGTTCAGCACCCAACTCCAGAGCGCAGGATGCACGTGGCTTCCCAGCACCCTTCCGTGTCCGCTCCCAAAATCACCGTGGGAATGTCGCAGCAAGGAGACAGGGAATCGATTTTTATCCTCTGGGTTGTCTTCCCTCGTAGCCCCTCAGGAGTCCCCACGCAGCAATTCCGTGTGGGCCCTACTGCTCTGAATCCACTTCCCTGGAGGAATCCGCTTTTCTTCAGCGTCTGTGTCTGCAAACCCGGCTCCTCTAACACCCCCCACCAAACGTACCAAGAACCAACGGGGGAAGAAGTTCATTTCTGGCCGACAAGCCTTTAATCCCTGAGAGCTGTGGCTGATGCAGGAGCAGCTTTTCTCCAAATGGTGATTTCGATACGAGGTCGTTTTGCCTGCCAGCCCCCAACATCCCTGACGTGTGGCTCCCAAGGGCCTCCCCGCGGCCAGGCCTGAGAGTGGAGCCCACCCTTGGGCTCATTTTCCACCGCGCTGAATCCAGGCAACGGCCCCGTCTCACGACAAAGGGTGCTGAGCAATGAGGTGCCGCCACCAGGAAGAGAGGCAGCAGGTCAGACAGATCTGGAGAATGACACTGGCCTTCAAGGGCCCCTCACAAGGGAAATACCATTAAGTAGCAGATCTGAACAGATATACTGTGTTCCACATTCACGCCGTAAGGATGGGGTTTCCTCGAGCCCTAATCAAAGGAACTCTTTCACCTGAGATCACTTGACCAATCGGTGACTCAGTTTCCTTATACTAAAAATGAGGATAACAATACATCACAAGATTGTTTTGAGGAGCACACACGTTACAAAGTGTTTAGAGGCACCTGGGTGGCTCAGTGGGTAAGCATCTGACTTCAGCTTAGGTCATGATCTCATGGTCCTGGGAGAGGGCCGTGTCAGGCTCCTTGCTCAGCGAGGAGTCTGCATGTCCCTCTCCCTCCCTCTTCACTTCCTGCCCTCTCTCTCTCTCTCTCAAATATATAAATAAAATCTTTAAAAAAAACCGAAGTTCTTAGAACACGATATGCACATAGTACAGGACACACAAGCACTTGTTAAACAGATAAAAGGGTACAAGAGGCTGGCTTCCCTTCAGATTTCTAATAGGCTCCTGTCTGGGGGTCTCTAGCTCTTAGGAAGTGGGGAGGCCTCAGAAGCCCAAGATTGTAGAGTTCCTCCAAGGCCAAGTTCAGTTTTCTATGCAGGACAGAAAACCTGTAAAACACATCCCAGACTTGCTTCGCTGCCTTCCTAGTAGGGAATCCGTTCCCTCAAGAGTGGTCCAACCTCTCTTCCACTATTTGGGATGTAGAAAACGTTTAGACATTTCTCCATTGGTGCTCATTCCATCCTCATTTTTAACAATCTAGCTGTGTGTTCATCTGGTTCATCTGGTCTTCTGTTAGTTCCTTTATTCAACAAACATAGAGGGAGGCAGCAACAACACGGACCCAGAGGAAACTGTGTGATACCACGGACTCATTAAAATCGACATTTAAAAATGTAAATGGAAAACGACTACAATATATTAATTACAATTAAAGAGCAGGTCACCCAACAAGCTGACACCTAAGATATATGAAGAATATACTCAATATGATTAACTATGATTAGCTAAGGTCATGAGGGGTTATGGGATTTCTTAAAATTTTATCATTTTCCCCTAAAATGTACATATATTACTTATTAATAAGAAAAAATACACAATCACACTTCTTAAAAATAAAGGTGAGTTTTCAACTCTAAAACTGAGTACCAGGGGCGCCTGGGTGGTTCAGTGGGTTAAAGCCTCTGCCTTCGGCTCAGGTCATGATCTCAGGGTCCTGGGATCCAGCCCCGCATCGGGCTCTCTGCTCAGCAGGGAGTCTGCTTCCTCGTCCCTCTCTCTGCCTGCCTCTCTGCCTACTTGTGATCTCTATCTGTCAAATAAAATAAATAAAATCTTTAAATAAATAAAATAAAACTGAGTACCAGACCCCACACAACTCCCAGATTCCTCATGGATTCAGAGCCCTGCTGCCTGCAGAAGCGCTCTATCGACGCTCATCACAGTGGCTGAGACAGATTAAATAAAGAGATAACATTGCAGATTTCCTGTCTCTTATCCGACTGTGCAGATTGGTTACACAAATCCAAATCCATACATGCATTAGATCTCACTGAACTGCGTACACCCTGAGAAAAAGACCCTGTAAAGCAATTCCCTGTAAAAATACAAAAGTATTTCTGACAGCAAAAGTTTTCAGATGCTGTAAAGAAAAAAAAAACTAAAAAGGCACAACCTTCCCTGATTAATCAAGTCTCCCTCGAGAGAAGGCTACCACTTCCCCAGGTAATCTCATCGCCTCAGACGAAACCATGTTTCTCTGTGAAGTGGAGGTGATCGCAGCTCTCTCGGAGTACTCGCAAAGGTTTGGCGTGATTATGAAACGAAACACTATGACCGGGGCCCGCTGGTTGTGGTCACCGTCATGCCCACAGCCTGAACACCACCTCCCTCCAGGAAGCTCCCTTCTCTGAATTCTGTGTGGTAGGGGCACGTGGCTGACTATTAGGGAGCACTGCATAAGGCGTACCCTGTCGCTTGCCCAGACGCCCAGCTCCTCCCGGAGCCACCGAATGCCATACAGAGCTAAAGCTGGGAGCAGTGGCTCACCGTGGACACCAATGATGAGGGCTCAGGTACCTCAGCTCACAAACCCATTACAAGCATATACATTTAAATCTAGCTTTAAGATGTTTCTCCTCTTACTTCTCAGTCAAAAAAGACTTTAAGCCGAGTAAACCAACAACAAACCCTAAGATAAAACATTTAACCGTGTTAATTTCCTAAGGCCTACGGTCGTCTTCAGCTTCTCAAGGTCACACCTCCCTGCTGAATGATTACCGAGGGTTGCTGACAGGGTACACAGAAAAAAAAAAAAAACTCTTAGGATGTCCAGCCTCTAAGAGAAAAAGCAAACAGCTCAGAATGCAGCCAGCCACGGCAAAGGAACCACCGACAAAGCCAAACACAGAGGAGCCCCTGAGCATCTGGGAATCTGCCTGGTCCTTTGCCTCCTCAGAGGAAACGAGTCACAAGACTGCTCAGAATGGGAAATGAGAAGGGCAGAAGCCCAGAAACCAGCGCGTCCTGAATTTCGTGCTGCTTCCAAGGAGTGAGCCCGCCTGCTGTGCTGCTGTGTCAGTTATTTACACAGTGGGCAGGTGAGGCTGACAGCTTGAAGGGGTTATTTTAGAGGGAGAGCTGTAAGACTGATGAGGAGAAGGTTCTGGACCCTGGGGTCCCAGCACGCATCTCCAGCTTCCAAGCTGACCCTCCCTTCAGACAGGGTTTAAGAGGCAGCAGGGCAAGCATGGTCTTTGTATTTAAATCACCTCAAGGGGGCCCATATCTCCAGGCACAACCAGAAGCCAGGGAGGAGAGGGAAGGGGGAGAGGGAGAGGGTACCTCCACTCCTATCTGCTGGCTGCACTTCTGGAGCGCCTGATCCAGGAAGCTAAATGTGTGGACAGAACAGAAGGAAGAATCTGGGAAGACTGGAAGACTAGAAGAGCTGTTCGTGGACTAGTCTCAACCTGAACCACAGAAACACCTCTGCCTCCCTGCCCTCCTCCCCTCGGCTGGGCACCAGGTGCCTCCCTACTGCACTCCAGATGCAGATCCAAGCTCAGGGGTGCCCAGTGCCGATGCCTCTCTCCGGCGCAGGGACTCTAGGGCATCAGCGGGACTCCTAGACAGCACCTGTGATCTCTAATTTAAAACCAAAACCAAAATCCCCAACCAGCCCAATCCCGCACAAGCAATACATATTTATGTGTAAGACACCTATGCACACATACACATTCACTTATCTACACACACACACACACACACACACACACACACACACACGCTTTTGCAGCAGAAGGCAGGCATGAAACCTGTTCCCTAAGTCCTTTGCTTTCCTCATCTGCTTCTAGCAGCAACAGCCATTTCTGCTACGGATTTTCCTATTCGAGGGTTGATCACAGATCCAAATGCCACCATCCTGTTTGCCACCCTTTCCTACCCCACCGGCCCGCTGACGTCTGTCAGTGAACCAGGGAACAAAGATGGAAGACAGGCCCAAGCTGCCTTCCTAAAGTGGGGTTATATTTGACACTTTAATAAACCTCAGAGCCTGAGCCTCTCTGCTCTCAGACTGGCCAGGGTGCAGCTCTCACTCTTACCAAACCCGTCCATCTCTCCTCCCCCCACCGCGGGGCACAAGGGTTTTCTCTGCCCGGCATCTATTTCCAGGCCCCATAAATCATATCCCATTGTTCCAGGCCATCTGAACTCATGCTTAATAAACCATCCACCTCACCCTTCCGCCACCACCCCGAATTTCCCACAGGGAAAGACTGTTTCAAGAAGAAAAGGAAATTCTTCATTAGGGCTGGATTTTAAAAGCAAGCTTCCACAAAAAACCAGAAAACAAAATTGGGTATAAATACCATCCAATAACCACTAAATGTCTTTGGTTAAAGCACCTGCCTGCCTGTGATTCTCAGGTCCAGATGTGAGCTCAGTGCACATCCAAAGGAAGCAGAATTTGAACCTGATGCTAAATGACAAATGATCCTGAACTTCATGACCATTTAAGTGCCACAGTGGCTAGACTAAATTGCTCTGATGCAGAATTTCTCCCAAGTATAGGTTACTGAGAAACAGAATATTGCTTGAAAATGTATTTAGGTGCGCTCATCCTTCTCAGACCAACACTCATGGGCTCTTAGTCATAACCAGGCTTAAGCTAACACGATTCCCCTATTTTCCCCAGAGAGGGAGGGAAACAAGAGGACATGTCTCTCATGTTCCAAGATCAAAAACTGGATCACAGCACTCACAGCATCAAGTCTGCCAAACCAGAGCTCTGGGTACGTACAATTCTTAAAGAGCTAATTGAATGGAAAACAGCCATCTGGGGCTGGAAACCCTTATGACATTCTGGGAAATGTATGGGCTTTAAAAGGATTATGCAGGGTGATGTGACTTTCAAAATTCCCAAACTCTGAACTGAAGCCTAAATGAGAATATGTTAAATTCACCCATTCCAAAACACAGCACAGTTGACTCGGACCCTAGAGCCCAGCTGTAGCTCAGGGTGTCCACACTGCAGCCTGTCTGTGGGAGGTCTGCAGACCACTCCCTGCTGAGAGAGTCCAGCCAACCCAATCAGCCTACCAGCAGGCTGTGGCACAAGGTCCAGATCCTAGCCCAGGCACCAGCCAGGGTTCCCTTTGGCCTGCTCTCTTATGGTTGAACAACAATCATGGAGAGCCACAGGGAGAGCGGCATTGGGTCCAGTATGGCCACTCCCTGGTCCTCCACAACACTGGTTGCACACTCTTCAACACAAGAAAATGGTGTGCAGAAACAAGGGCCTGCCACAGTAGGCTGTCGAGCAAGGAACAGAAAGCATCAGGGGACAGGTGGGACTGCTGGCTGGTCTCCACCTCTCCCAGAGGGCAGAGGCCGCAGAGCTTCTGCAGGCTAAGCAGAGACGTGTCAGAATTACCTTCCCAAAAAGTAGGCAGTAAAGGAGGATTTCAAGCAGCCACAACCACCAGCAGGCCTGCGACCTCCAGATATCAGGGGCTTGACCATGACCGTGTCGGTAAGCAGAACACACAAGTGCCTTCTGGAGCGAGAGAAGACAGCTTAACGCTGATAACTGGTCCTCTCACTCTTCTCTGCTCTCACCAAGTGATCCTGAAAGGGATGGACAAAGTTGGTCAGATTCACTGGAGAAAACACGAGCCAGTGAAGACGTCCCGGCTCGCACTAGGCCTCCCTCCAAAGGCTGGCTGCCCCACCCCTGGCACCTGGGTAACGCTGCTCTGGGGCCATCCACACAAAACGATTTACGTACCCCCCCACCCGCAACAAACAGACACACACACACACACACACACACACACACACACAAGCTGCATCGGGCTTTAGGAACCTAACTCAAACGCACCCCTAACAACAACCCCACAGGTGTGACTGGGTTGGACACTCCCAGCAAGGGAGGAAAGGCCCTCCCCTTGGGTCCTTGCCAGCAGCAGGGTGCCACCTGAGCCTCCGCCTCATCCTCTCCATCCGCGAAGAAGTCGGAGCGGCCCCCACCAACCACCACCACGCAACCAGATTCTCGCACTTCAAATCCCCGCTGCCAGGGCCCCATCTGTGTGCTGACCGAAAAGCCGCCCTCAAGCAGCCGGTCCGCGGAGCATCCGGAGTTCTCCCAGCCCCGCGCTCACGCCTCCCCAGGCAGCCCCCGCACCCGCGGGCCGCGCCTTACCGCCAGTGTCCACGAAGCGCGGGGGCGGGCGGTCCCGCAGCGTAGCACTCCAACCCGCGCTGGCCTCGTCCTCGTCGGACTCCTGCCCTTCGGGGGCGTTGGGAGGCAGCAGGGGGCCGGGGCGCTTGTGTTTGGCGTCCGAGGAGGCGGCGGAGGAGGAGCGCAAGGCGGCGGACGTGGAGCGTGAGGCGGCGGACGTGTTGTAGAAGGCGATCCCGCCGCTGTCCGGGCCGGACTCGCGGAACACTTCGTCCCAGATGTGCAGGCTCTCGTGGCGCACGAGGGCCGCCTCGAGCAGCGCCGGCGCCCTCCTCCGCGCGCTCCCGCCGACCTGGGCCCTGGCCCCGGCCGCCGCCCGCGCGCCCGCCCCCCAGAGCGCCTCCCAGCCGCACGCGCCGGGCACCGGGCCCGCGCCGCGGCCCGCCGCCCCCCACCAGCGCAGCCCGCAGTACAGCGCCTGCCGCCCCACGCCCGGCCGGCCCGCCATCTTGGCCGCCTCGGGCCCAGCGCCCTCGGAAGCGCCCTCGGAGCTGGGGCGCCGCAGGCTGCAGGCCGCGGAGGGACGCAGAACGCGAGGGCGGGAGGCAGGGGCTGCGGCCGGGCCCAGGTGCCGCCGCTACCGCCGCCGCTGCGTCTCCTCCGCGCCCGCTGCGTCCCCACGCGCCCTCCCTCCGCACCCCGCGCTCCCTGGCCTACCTTCCCGGGCGCGAGCCGCCAGAGACGGCCCCGCCTCCTCGCACATCCGGCCCGCCCGCCGGCCAATGGGGAGCCGGCCGGGGCGGGGCCCACGCGGGGCACGCCCCACACCCCTTGGCCGAGCGGGGCAAGGAGAGCAGCTGCGGCGGCGGTGGCGGTAGGGGGGAGGGCGGCCGGTGGCTTCCTCGCCTGCTGGACGTGTGGCCCGGGACGGCCACCCGCAGGCCCCGCGGGGCCCCGCAGGGGGAAGGGAGGAACCGAGTGGGTGTTGGGGGTTGGGGGGGACGCAGCCGGTCTTCCCGCCGCCCCAGCCGGCTCACGGAGCGTGAAGCCCGCGCTCTCGGTCCCCTTCCGCAGTCGGCGCCGGCGGCGGCGGCGGGGAGCTGTCCGCCCCGGTGATTCTGAACCAGGCGCTGTGGAAATTCCAGGTAGGCGCCGGGCCTGAGGGTCACGATTCCTGTGGCTGCTGTGGCTGCTGCTGCTTTGGTGCTCCACAGCCGGCTGTACCTTGAGCTCTTGCAAGCACAAGGGCTATCTGGCTTCCGGGAGCCTTGCTCTAATAAGGAGCCCTCCTCGCTGGTTCATTCCTGGGGTCAGGTGGTGACTCAGTCTCGCTTCAATACCCCTGTAATTTGAGGGGGTCAACATCCGATCTTAGTCATTCCTTCCGTCTTTGACCTTTGACATCTTTAAAATCAAAATATTCATTACCTTCCAAATATTAATTACTCTAACACCACCACTGCAACATCTTCACCCATACATTTGACACACTTGTCTGTTAAAGTACGGCACAATCACCCAGGCTTCAGTGTTCTGATAAACAATAGATCAGAAAGGTTTCATCCATCCCTCTGCCTTGGCCAGGAGTGCGTGGCACTCATTCCATTGATGACGATACACGTGATCAGGCGTTTCTTGCTCCTCTCTCCCTCCCACAATAATGCAATAAGTCACAATGATGGTAATTGGGCCATAAAGTCACTTGCACTCTGAAATAAAATAAATCCACAGAGATGTGAAGGGCTTGCAAATCCTACTGGGTATTAACTAAATAAGGATTACACAAAAGGGAAAGGCATATTGCTATTTCATGCATAAAGGATGCAGATGCATAAAGGGTGAAGATGTTGGTACCACCAGCTAAGGTCGTTCTAACAGCAGGTGAGCTGCTTCTGCTCTCGCCCTCCCCTCGCAAGCCCCTGTTTCCTCCTCCCAAACCAGAGTCTCTGTACCAGCATGAATTCCTGATCATCACTGAAAGATGATATATAAAAAGGAAAGGATTCACATGACATTGCTTTGTATATGAATTGGCTGATATACGTGAAATTGCTTGCAAAGCATTTCAACTCCGTTGGAAGAATTGTGTCACAGAAAAGAACTGGTTTCCAGCACTTCTCTATACTGTGTTAACCAGGGAAAGATTCTGAAGAGAGTTCATACAGGTAATCAGACTTAAAAAGGTCATTGACACATAGATTAAAGACGAAAAGTAAGATTGCGTAGCTCAAGTTCAAATTCTGCAATTAGGAATTCTGTAATACTCCTGTAAAATTTAATGACATATATTTTAAAAAATGATTGAAAGGGATCAAAACACTGAAATACATAGGCAAGAACTCCTTCTCTTCTCCAGGCAGCCAATGAAAAAGTCAGCAGCTAAAGTAAGTATTTTAAAAACAGTGGCTAGCTTTGCTACCCAGAGGAAGCAGGAAGTAGAGCAGTAACAGTTACAAGGATGGAATCAGTCTTCCATTGTGCCAAATCTGCATTTGTATGGTACTAATCCCAAAGAAACCTTAGAGTCTTTGTGCTTCTGAGCTCTCAAGTGCTTGTAGCTCACAGAGCATGCAACACTGGAAGAGGATTATATGGTCACAAAAGAAACAGACTGGGAAATCAAATTGTTATCCAAACCCTGGCCCAACAAAAATGAGATGGCTATGTCCATTTAGAATCAAGGGTTTAGCAACCAAGTGCTACTTTGTTTAAACAAATGTTTCCGACCAAGAACAGTAAAAATACTTCAGCCTTTAAAAACAGGTGGCTGATTATCCTTGTGAAAGGAGGGGAGGAAAGAGAAGAAAACAACTGGAAAACAAAAACCAAAAAGCTTTCCCATCTGCTTGGCAACCTCCTACTCGATGCTATGATTATGGTTCTACATCATTAAGTTTTACAAGTAATGTTTTCTGGGAGGATAATTATAGAACCAGCATTATACTGAGATCTTTTAACTTTGAGTCATTTAAACACATCTTCCAAATAATACAACTTTGTAATATAATTAATTTTAAGATTAATTATAATTAATATTGAGCTTTTGGTTCATAGTCTGCACAAAAGGCTCCAGGGTAGTAAGAACAACCCATTTCTGTAGTAGATTCCTTAGGCTTTGTTAAGCCAGAGAGGTTCATGCTCTTGTGAAACTGGGGATAATAGCCATATTTCATTGAGTCTTGGCCTCCTTTCCTGGTATAGTTTAATAAGAAAAAAAATTGCTACCATTCAAACTATGATACAATGTTTTCTTTTCATTAATATTTTAATTTAAATGTATTCAAAAAGCTCTTTGGTAAGTATTTAGACAGATTTTTATTACATATAGCCTTAATGCATACATAAAATAAAAGTTAAAATTTTGGGTTAACGTTTTTCCAAACCTCACATTAAGAATCTCACTACTTTTATTTACTTTCTAACTGAGAGATTTCAGTGCCCAGATTTTTCTCACAATATGTTCCTCTGAGCCACCCAGAGCTTTTGTCATGCTGCACTTAAAAAATTATTATTAGACATATACCTGACATTCAATGTTAAATTAGTTTCAGGTGTACAACATAGTAATTTGACAATTCTATACATTACTCAGTGATCACCACAGTAAGTATATCATCACGTCACCATATAAACTTATTATAATATCATTGGCTGTATTCCCAATGCTGTACTTTTCATCTCCAGATGAGAACAGGAAATTATTTTATTTATTTTATAACAGGAAATTTGTACCTCTTAATCCCCTTCACCTATTTCACTCATCCCCCATCCACCTTCCCTCCCATAACCACCAGTTTGTTCTTTGTATTTAAGAGTCTATTTTTGTTTTGTTTTTTTTTTTGGTCTGTTCACTTGTTTCTTTTTTTATATTCCATATAGACGTGAAATTACAGGGGCCCCTGGGTGGCTTAGTGGGTTAAAGCCTCTGCCTTTGGCTCAGGTCATGATACCATGTTCCTGGAATCGAGCCCCGAGTCGGGCTCTCTGCTCGGTGGGGACCCTGCTTCACCTGCCTCTCTGCCTGTCTCTCTGCCTACTTGTGATCTCTCTCTCTTTCAAATAAATAAATAAAATCTTAAAAAGAAAAAAAAAAGGAAGTGAAATCATATGGTATTTGCCTTTCTCGGTCTGACTTATTTCTCTTAACCTAATACCTTCTAGATCCAGCCATATTGTCACAAATAGCAAGATCTCATTCTTTTTTATAGCTGGATAATATTCCATTATATATCTATATACACCATATCTTTACCCATTCATCTACTGATAAACACCTGAACTGCTTCCATATACTGGCTATTATAAATAGTGCTGCAGAAAACCTAGGAGGGCATATATCTTTTTGAATCAAGTGTTTTTATTTCCTTTGGGTAAATATCAAGTACTAGAATTACTAAAGCATATGGTAAATTTATTTTTAATTTTTTGAGGAACCTCCATACTGTTTTCCACAGTTGTTGCACCAATTTACATTCCCACTAAAAATGTACAGAGGTTCCTATTTCTCCACATCCTGGCCAACACTTGTTCTTTCTTGTCTTTTTAATACTAGCCATTCTGACAAGTATAAGGTGATAGATCTCCCTGTGGTTTTGATTTTATTTTCCTGATGATGAGTGATATTGAGCATCTTTTCACATGTCTATTGGGTGTCTGTATGTATTTTTTGGAAAAATGTCTATTAAATCCTCTGCCCATTTTTCAATTGGATTATATGTTGGGGTTTGGGTTTTTTGGGGGTTTGGTGTGTGTGTGTGTGTGTGTGTGTGTGTTCTTTACATATTTTGGTTATTAATTCTTTATTTTATTTATCATTCACCACTGTCTTCTCCCATTCTGTAGGTTCCCTTTTGGTTTTGTTGCGGGTTTCCCTTACTGTGCAAAAGCTTTTTATTTTGTTGTAGTCTTAATAATTTATTTTTGTTCTTGTTTCCCTTGCCTAAGCAGACATACCCACAAATAATGTTGCTAAACCAATCTCCAAGTGATTACTGCTTATTGTCTTTTAGGAGTTTTATGGTTTCAGGGCTCTCATTTATTCATTTAATTTTTTTTTAAGTAAGCTTTACACTGAATGTGGGACCTAAACTCACAGCCTCAAGAATAAGAGTCACATGCTGTAAACGCTGAGCAAGACAGGCACACCTCACACTTCACATTTAGATCTTTGATCCATTTTGAGTTTCTTTACGTGTATGGTAAAAGAATGTGGTCTAGTTTCATTCTTTTGCAAATGGCTCTCCAGTTTTCCCAACACTGTTTTTGAGGAGACTTTCTTCTGTTACATATACTTGCCTCCTTTGTCAAAGATTAATTGACCATATAATTGTGGATTTATTTCTGGGCTCTCTATCCTGTTTCCGTTGATTTATGCGTATATTTTCTCCCAGTACCCTACTGTTTTGATTACTATAACGTTGTAGTATATCTTGAAATCCAAGAAACTGATACCTCCAGCTTTGTTCTCCTTTCTCAAGATTGTTTTGCATGCTACACTTCTTATAAAAGTATTCTGAGGTCATCCATTCTGCTTGGTTTGATGCTGGTAGGGTTTCTCTTTTTCTTTTTTCTTTTTTTTTTTCCTTATCTGAGATTTTCATATAATAACCAGTTTATTTTCTTTCTTTAAATGGTCCTCAAAAGGCCTGTGGCTTGGCATGCCAAGGGATGTAGATGATCAGTTGTGCCCTAGGAGCAGTAACCACATGGCACAGGGTCAAGCTGTGGTCACTTTATAGGGACTTCCACCTGCTCAGCCCCAACTATAAGACAATTCCTGACATTGGAGATGTGAAAGAAAATGGGAGGGGAGGGGCATCTTAAAATCCATAAAATATGGCATATTGTCTCCTGTTTGTACTTTTACAATTTCTGATTTTGCAAATGGCCAAGCTGCCGCAGGGAACAAAAATGAGGTCCTAAGGTGGCAGAGACTGACCTGGTCAGCCCTGTACTGCACAGGCTATGCGTTACTGGATCAGTATGAATGGAGAAAGCAGGGGTGAGTCAGGGAAGCTGCTGCTTCTCCCTACATTGCCTTCATCACCCACAGGAAGGGGGCCCAAAGCCAAGGAGGACCTCCTGGAACTGAGACAGGGGAGGGGAAAAGAAAGCTGAACGATGCCACAGCTGCTGAACCATGACCAAAATATGGGGGAGAAGGCTGGAGGCAAATGTGCATGGTACACCGTGACATTTGGAGTCCTAGGTGACATAGAAGCTTAAGGATCCAACCTTGCTCAAACTGATTTTACATGATGATTTTATCTACTAATCAACCCAGAGATGCAGAGAATGAAATAGGGCAATACTATAGAAAATGCTTGAGAGAAATCTCTCTTATGATTGAGATAACCTGATATTTCCATTGATTCATTCATTCATTCATTCATTCGTTCAACAATTATGTACTGAGTATTATGTATCAAATCCTCTTCTGAACACAGAATAAATAAGGAAAAAAACCCACAAATACCATTTTTATAGCACATGCATTCAAATAGAAGAGAGAGAACAGACAGTAAATAAATAAATATATAATATGTCAGCTGTTGATAAGAAGTCAAAAGTAGAGAGGGACAGAAACTATGTTGATTGTGATGGTGCTGGTGCTGGCTGTGTGTGCAGTTAGGGGAGATTACTCTGATAAGAAGACATTGGCAGATCCTTGAGTGGATTCAGAGAACAAGACGGGTACATTTAAGAAGAGGAAACAAGTGCAACGCCCCAAGAAAGGCACGCACTTGCTGTACTCTGTTAAACACTAAGGAGGCTGGTGAGCGGAGGCAGAGACAGCTGAGTGAAGAGGTAGGAGATGAATTGAGAAGGAAGTTGAGTGTTAAATTTTGTAAGACTGAATTTTGTATTGAGTGAAGTGGGGAGCCATTGGAGATCTTAGAGCAGAGAAATAACAAGGTCTGACTTTTGTCTTAAACGGATTGCTTTAACTGCTGAGTGGAAAATAAACTAGAACAGAGCAAAGATGGAATCCAGAAGACCAGATAGGAGACTATTACAATAACTCATAGAAGACGGTGTTTTGGACCACAGTGGGAGTAACTGAAATGTGGAGAACTGGTCAGATTTAGAATATATTTTGAAGATAGAATCCACAGCTTCTACCAAAGAATTAAACATGGGCAGTGAAAGAAAGAGATGAATCAAGAATGACTCTACAGTTTCCTGTTTGAGCTATTGCAAGACCAGCAGAGCTCGAGAAGAATAAGAGCTTGGTTTTGAACATGTTGGGTTTAACTCATCTAGGTAGATCTGGAAAGCAGGCAGTGGAAGAAAGCTCAAAATCCAGGTCTGGACTGGAGGTGGAGATGTGGAGTCATCAGGAGATAGATGGTAGAAGAGGGACAGTCACCAAGGACTCAGTGTAGACAGAGGAGAAGTCTGAGGTTGGGTCCTGGAGCACATTCATACTCAGAGATCAGGGAAATGAGAAAAAACCCCAAGTGGAGGGGCTTGTCCTCACTCAGAAGGGATTGGAGTAAGGGTTCCACCCAGGTAAACTTAGTGGGATTCTGTGGGTCTTCTTTCCTTACCGATTTTTCTTTTCAAGATTTATTTGAGAGAGAGAGAGAGAGAGCAGGAGCACACACATGCAGGGGGAAGAGACAGAAGGAGAGGGAGAGAATCTCAATCAGATTCCCCGCTGAGCATGGAGCCTGACGTGGGGCTTGACTCCATAACCCTGAGCTCATGACCTGAGCCAAGATTCACACGCTTAACCACTTAGCCACCTAGACACCCACCCAGTTTGTTTTTCATTCTTTTTTTAAAATAATTTATTCATTTATTTATTTGACACAGAGAGAAAGAGAGAGAGAGAGAGATCACAAGTAGGCAGAGAGGCAGGCAGAGGGAGAGGGAGAAGCAGGTTTCCTGCTGAGCAGAGAGCCTGATGCGAGAGCCCGAGACCCTGAGACCAGGATCTGAGCTGAAGCCACCCAGGTGCCCTCAATTTACTTTTCTCAGTGAAGTCATCAGAATGGTCGGTCATCAGCTGTATCTGATGGAAGGTGTTCAATTCTCACTCTGAACAAAATGGCTGTACATTAGAATCACTGGGAGAATTTTAAAAGCACACTTATATCCAGACCCTAATTGGATATTAATCTAATTGGTTCTACACCAATTAGATCAGGTCCTTTGGAGGTGGGCACTCCTGTGTTTTAAAGTCTTCCAGGTGATTCAAAAGTGTGGCCAGTGTTGAGAAGCCCTGGCTTAAGGTTGGAGGAAAGAAGATGTGAAATAGTCAAAATATTTCACGAGAAGAATGGAGATTCTGTCGGTCAGAGAAACATACTTGGATTTGTGGCTGAGAATTTAATGTGAAAGGGGCGCCTGGTAGGCTCAGTGGGTTAAGCCGCTGCCTTCGGCTCAGGTCATGATCTCAGGGTCCTGGGATCGAGTCCCACATTGGGCTCTCTGCTCAGCAGGGGGCCTGCTTCCCTTCCTCTTTTTGTGATCTCTTCCCTTCCTCTCTCCTACTGTGATCTCTCTCTGTCAAATAAATAAATAAAATCTTAAAAAAAAAAAAGAATTTAATGTGAAAGCTTCCAGCATTGTTGCTTTTCTCAACAACCACCTTCAGCTGCCAGGGGCAGACATAGGGTGGACAGAAGGTTGGGTTTTTACCAGGGTGGGGTTTTATCAGGTATGTATGATGTATGATGGAGGTGAGAGTATGGGACAGGGATTATAGTTATGGGAGTGGACTCTGTGCCAGCTGCGGAGGCCTGTGAGAATTTGGGGTAAGGATCAAGAACCACAGAAAATGAAATAGGGGGACGCATGGATGGCTCAGTTGGTTAAGCAGCTGCCTTCCGCTCAGGCCATGATCCCAGCGTCCTGGGATCAAGTCCCACATCAGGCTCCTTGCTCGGCAGGGAGCCTGCTTCTCCCTCAGTCTCTGCCTGCCACTCTGTCTGCCTGGGCTCGCTCTTGCTCCCTCTCTCTCTCTGACAAATAAATAAAATCTTAAAAAAAAAAGATTCTCTTCAAAAAAAGAAAATGAAATAGGTAAATGGATTCTTCTGAGTGACTTAGATAATTAATACTTCTTGAAATAATTTAGTGTAGCCAGACCCCTGCAAAGCAGCACAAACAACTCTGATGAGTGCTTCAATCTACCACTTCTTCCCAGGGCTTCAATCAATTGCTTTCAACAAGTGAACATTGAGATATTTAGAGCAAAGGAAAAAAAATAAATATTGGAAGTTCGCATTTTTTTTAAGATTTTATTTATTTATTTGACAGAGACACAATGAGATAGGGAATACAAGCATTGGGAGAGGGAGAAGCAGGTTTTTCCTCTGAGAAGGGAGCCCGATGTGGGGCTGGATTCTCAGGCCCCTGGGATCATGACCTGAGCCAAAGAGCAGATGCTTAACAATTGAGCTACCCAGGCTCCCCTGGAAGTTAGCTTTTTACATTCTTGGAAAATGGGATTTTGTACATTTATGTCCTTTTTCTGTCCCCTTGTGGATATTTTCCCTCTTGAAGCACACCCAACCCCTGCTCCACAGTTGTCCAGTAAAAGAAAGGGATCTGAGTGCCATCCCCAAAGTTCACTTGCGTTTAAAGGAGAAACAATCCTGGGAAGCTGTTTTACACAAAAGAGTAGATTGCTCAGTTGTAGAAACTCAGCTATTATAAGAAAACGGGAGAGATATTCGTTACAAGAAGGGGGACTTGCTCAGCGTTTCTAAATTCACATTGGTAGATTGTTGAACTGTTGTAGGCTGAGTGTTAAAATCACATCTTTCCCTCCGTTTTCTTACAGAGACAATGATGGTTCTTCCAAGATTGTCTGTGAAAGGCTAGGCACCTGCAAAACCACACATTTGACCTGAGCCATCACCCAAGTAGAATGTAATCCGCTCTCAGATCATAGGAGAAAAAAGAGAGAGAGAGAATCCCAAGAAGAAACACTCACGTCAGGATTTTCATCAAATTTAGTGCACGTCTCACCATTTATCTTCATTTGCGGTAATTTTTTAAATAAACACTAATGTCGAATTGCCCTGCGTTACAACGAGCAACTCAATTATCAGAAAATCACGATTCTCCAACGTTTGTTCTAATTACTAAAGCAGAAGAGTGGACAGAGTTTAGAAAATTTTCAACAAGGCTTAAACAAGAGAGATTTTCCACTTTTTTCTAATCAGGTCAACATAGATACCACTTTCCCTACAACCTTGTAGGCAGTTGGTATTTTTCAGAGATATCATTTGGTTCTTTATAGAAGGCTTAAAGTTGGAGGACCATAAAAACGATAATCAACTTTTATGTGTGCCTTCTATAGGCCAGGAACTGTGCTAAATGAACAGTATCTAATTTAATCCTCCTAACAAGCCCTGTGAAGTCAATACTACTGACTATTCTCACTCCAAGGGGGGGGCAAAGCAGATGCTTCGAGAGTTGAACTCAGTTTTCCAAGTTCATACAGCTCGTATATGATGGAATCAGGACTTGAGCTCAGTCTAATGCCAGGTTGGACCCTCAGTGGCAGCTACTGTAGTTTTTTTGACCGTCACCTGCTTCCCTCCCCCATCCCCGCCCCCATCTCATTCCCATTTAGGGATAATCAGCCATACCTAAATGACAGTGGCCAGGCAGGAAGGGTGGCTACTGGGTTTAATTATTTATATCCAGGGGGAAGAGCCGCCTCGCCCCATACGTTCTGCTTCAGCTCTTGCCCTGCCAGGGGAGTAGCCATCCTTCAAACCATCAGTGTTAATGGCTGGTGAGGGATGAATTAGGCGGCAGGGGTCACACACAGTTTACTAGTCATGCATATTTCTTTCAGAATACCTAAGTACCATTCCCTTGAAGATGAGAAGAAATGATGGGAGGGATGTTAAAAGGGACTCCCAGAAATATTTCTGGACCAGTCATGATCACTAGCCCTTATGATACTCTTGGAGTCATTTTACTGGTTCTTGAAATGAGTGCACTTGCCCTAGGATGGCTTGGCCCCTCCCAGTAATCAGAAGCTCCCAGGATGGGTCAAAGATTACTTTATTTGCTATAATTCTGCAAGTTGAATGTATCTC
Organism: Mustela nivalis; assembly: GCF_964662115.1. Taxonomy (NCBI): domain Eukaryota; kingdom Metazoa; phylum Chordata; class Mammalia; order Carnivora; family Mustelidae; genus Mustela; species Mustela nivalis. Next base: position 676,096 of record NW_028136323.1, on the reverse strand, counting down.
TCAGCCATTTCCTGTGAATGCTATTATGGGGCAGGCACAGGGGGATGACTATGGGACAGAAACATATCAGGTGAGAGGGATCCTATGCTTTTGTATGAAGGAGAAGCCCATTCTCCTTGGTGATGGGAGTTTTCCTTTTGCTCTGACTCCTGCCCAGCCGGGATCAGTGGGGAGCCTCCTCCTTTGGGCGACAGGTCTCTTTCTTTCTAAATCTTCTTTTTTTGGGACAAAAAGCAAGACTACCCTTCTTTTCATCTTTCAGATTTTTCATCCTGGCCAACGACACTCAAACACCCTCGCCCCCAATTTGGGCTGCTAGACTATGCCAAGAGGCCACATACTGGATATATTACCTCAGGCCCAGTGTTTGGACTTCACTGAACCTTAATTGTAACATCTGAGAAGGGTTGGGGAGGCGGATGTTGTGAGGATTCATTAATCCAATGTTAAATTTTTATCACGGAGTCAAGAAAGATCTCTTGTTAGGAATGTGTTCAATCTTACCAGGATAGAGGGCAAAATAGCATTTTACATATATTTTTTTAATAAAGTATTTCTTTTTAAAAATTATTTATTTGACAGAGAGACAGAGCAGGAATACAAGCAGGGCAGTGGGAGAGGGAGAAGAAGTCTTCCTGTTGAGCAGGGAGCCCAATGTGGGCCTCCATCCCAAGACCCTAAGATTATGATCTGAGTGGAAAAACGACGCTTTAAGGACTGAGGCACCCAGGTTCCCTGCAAAACAGCATTTTTTTAAAAGATTTTATTTATTAATTTGACCGACAGAGATCACAAGTAGGCAGAGAAGCAGGCAGAGAGAGAGGGAGAAGCAGGCTCCCCGCTGAGCAGAGAGCCCAATGAGGGGCTCCATCCCAGGACCCTGGGATCATGACCTGAGCTGAAGGCAGAGGCTTTAACCCACCGAGCCCCCAGGCACCCCGTAAAACAGCCTTTTAAACAATATTTATATTTTTATTTTATACATATATATGTAAACAGAGAATTGAATGTATACATATAAATATAACTTGTAAACACATTTGATATATATTTATGTTTATCCTAGGATGCAACACTGCCCTCCTGAGCAGCGCAAGAGGGTGGGTTTTTACAAAGAATCACCAAACAGCTTGACCCAACTGAACGGCCTGCCTTGCGCTGCTGCTTAAGAGAAAGCCTTGAGTTGGTTAAGGTTTGACAAATACTGAGAAAAACCAGTCAATTAATATGTTAAAAACACTACCCAACCACAGTATGAACCATTTAGACATATGGCTTTAATTTTGACTTTAGTCTCCAAAGCCTAGGGGTCCCTGGGGAAAGGGGGCAGAGGGAGAGAAAGGACCAGCTTCTCTGTGGGCCAGGTTTCTGGGGTTGCTCCCAGCCCTGCCCCCAGAGGGAATGCCCCCACCCAGGGCTTTGCTCCCAGAAGGGACCCTCCCCCAGAAAGCCCCTTCCCAAATGGCCCTGACCTTTGGCCACACCCTCAGAGGTCCCATTATCCACCCCCAACCCCCTCACACCCCCCTACCCTGCCAAGCACCGCCCTCAGAAGGGTTCTAAGGTGAAGTCAGTGTGCTTCTCTCTCAATGTCTAGGAATTACTCAGTTTTATTTTTGACTTTGTGTTTTTTGAGCGAAGTGGGTGGTGTAAGGACCTACTTTATATTTTTATATTTTAGCCAGAGGCTTCCATTGAGGTTACACAATAACCTTGTTGTTTAACCCTTAAGCTGTCCCTGCTCCCCTTCTCCCAGGGGACTTAACTTAAAAACAAGTCCCGGAAATCAACCTCAGGTAACAAAGCCCAAATACAAGGGTGGGTCAGGCCAGGTAAGACATCTGATCAGTGGAGGGCTGCATACTGTCTCCCTAGCTACCAAGGAGTATGGGTCCCGCCTTTGTGAGTCTTTTGGGCGAAAATCCTAACCAAGGTGATAGGCTAGGTCAAATATCTACTAAAAGGTAAGTTGTAATTCAATTGGTCACCTAGCATCACTGTGCAGCTTTCTCTGTGTGTTACAATTTCATTGGCCACCTGTGCATGACCAGGCCCAACCGCATGGCCTATGTCCTTAAAAGCTAGTCTGTAAAGGAGAGAGGGGTTGACTTCTCTGTAAGAAAAGCGGCCCTGGCTGGTCAGTTTGATTCTTGATGCTTGGTGCAAAATAAAGCTTTGTTTGACCTTCGCTTTGTATCAGTCTCGCTCTTTTAATCATGGACCCATTATTGGGGCATAACAGGTGGGATAGTGGAGCACGTACATAGCGGAGGGGACAGCCCACTGTGGGTATCCACCATTCCTTGCCTGTACTGCTCATTTGCATGTACTGCTCGCCCTGCCCGGTGAGCACAGCATGGAAATGGACACTTCGTGAGTGGTGGTCAACGAGACTCACTGACCACGTGATGTCTATGACCGAGTCAACCGGAGCTCGCCTTCCCTACAGACCAGAGCTTGCTCTGAGCACCGGCAGGAGGCGGTGGCCTCTTGTGAGCAGCCCAGAACCCTGTCTTGTCCTTTCTCACTCATGTCACCTCCCTGTGTTTGCCAAGCCTTGGAAGTGGTGACTTAGGAGGGAAGGGAAAGAAAGGCAGCCCCTGGCTCCTGATCCTGTCAAGTTCCGTGTACTCATCAGGAAGCCGAGGGCAGCAGGGTTGGTGGAACAGGTGTGAGTCCCCAGGTGAGGTAAAGATGGCAGAGCTGGTCTTGTGCAGGATTTCTACGGTTCTGATAAGAAGAGGGCACGTGGGTGTGCCCCAGCTGTGGAATTCCCTGCGTGAATTATTTAACACTGACATTGCACCCTGCGAAGATGAATGGCATAAATCATGCCCATAATCACATTATAAAATTTTTATTTGCTTGGAATGACATTAAATGCAAATAGAAAACAGCAGCCATGCCCCTTCAGAAGACAGATGGTGGAGGAAATGAGCTTTCTATTTTAGTACCTTTAACAAACACTTCCTCCCTGTTTTTGCCCAAAGGGCCCTATATCTTCATTTTGCATGGGGCTTGTAAATTATGTAGCCAGCCCTGGGGACAGCTGTGCAGTGTCTCAATGACCCAGTGCAGGGAATGGCAGGAGCCTCCCTCCTTGATACAGTAGTATTACACAAGACCCTGAAGCTGAAACAGAACTTCAGGATAAAGTCTGGTGGGGAGGTCCTCAAATTTCTGAGTCATGGGCTGTCGTAAACAAAATAACAGCCGGGTGGCTTAGGCAACATACAATTTATTTTCTCATGGTTCTGGGCGCTGGAAGTCCAAGATCAAGGTGGCAGTAGGGTTCGATTCTTCAAACGTCTCTCCTTGGCTTGCAGATAGCTGTGTTCTCCACTCTGTCTTCAAACGATTGTCCTTCAGTCTGTACTGTCTGTGTCCTAATTTCTTCTTCTTGTAAGCACACCAGTCCTGTTGGCTTGGTGCCCACCCCCAGTGAGCTCGTTTTCCCTTTATCACCTCTTTAAAAATCCTGTCTCTGAATACTGCCACATTCTGAGATGCTGGGTGTTAGGACGTCAACGTAGGAATCTGGGGGCATCCAACTAAGCCCATAACAATAGTCAAAACTGGATCCGAAACTGAAATATAGACACATTTTAAAATGCTAAAAGTGTATATATATAATTTTTGTGGTAGGCCTGAGATGGTTGGTAGGCTGAGATGTATTTGTAACCTTTGAGGGAAACATCCTTTGGAATGATCAAAGAGAGCTTCTATGTAATTCCATACATCCACAATTAAACCCCAGAGCTTTTTAATTTGGAATTTGGCTGTTTTGTGCTTGGTGGTAACCAAAACCAGCCTAGGGCTTTTCTTTTGTTTTGGCAGAAAAGTAGGAGGCAGAGGACTTGAGCATTTAGACATCTTGCTGCTCTTTGGTTTAATCATACTCTACTGAGTTGCCCGAAACTAATTAAGCTCTTGGCTCTGTAGAGGAGAGATGATGTTCCTTACATGTCATTGGCCACAATGTTCCTTTTTTAAATTGTTGTTAGCATTTGTGTTATTTTTCAGTATAAGAGACAAGCTTTACCTTAGTTTGGGCTGATGTAACAAGAGCACCATAAACTAGGTGCTTTAAAGACATACTTATTTCTCTCAGTTCTGGAAGCTGGGAAGTCTACGATCAAGACCCTGGAAGATTCCGTGTCTGTTCAAGTGCCCACTTCCTGGGTCACAGATGACCATCTTCTCCCTATAACCTCCAAGGTGGAGGAGGCGAGGGATCTCTGTGGGGTCTCTCTTATGGAGACACTAATCTCGCCCATGAGGACTCCACCCTCATGACCTAAACATCTCCCAAGGACCCCATCTCCTAGTTATGTCCCTTTGGACATTGAGTTTTCAACTTATGAATCCTGGAGGGATACACTGTCTACAGTGAGCTTCGTCAAACATCTTTTATGTTCAAGGCACTGTTTTTTGGCAAAATTAATCATTTCCTACACATCCTTTGAAGCAAGAGTATTTCTGCACTTTGCCTTCCTTTAGAACCTTTCTCTAGAGAGGATCCTAAAAAGTTCAGAAAAGATGCAGAAGAAACCTGCTGGTTAGCTCGTTTTTCACAGTAGAGCAGAATTCATTTTGAAGTAGGTTAATCTTAGAAATCCAGGCGAAGACACTTTGCTTGAAAATCATCTCAAATGATCAGTTAGTTTTGTTAGTAGGAGTAATAGTAACTATAAGATCAATAGAACAACTATTTGTTCTACTGTGGGCCTACTGTGTGCTGGCTACCTCGGAGCACCTGAGTCGAACCATCTCGTGATCCTTTCAACAGCCCACTGAGGGTCACACTGTCTTCTCCTCCACGTTATGGATGAGCCTTAAGTCTGGGCCAGAAATGACACAACTTTCCCAAAGCCATATTGCTACTGAGGGGCCAGCTGGGATCTACGCCCACTCTGGTGCCAGAGCCTGTGATTGCAAACGTGGGCTGCACTAGCTGTTCAGAACAAAGGACTGTTCATGGAGGTGACACAGCTAACCCGTGAGACCCACCACCCTTTTCCCTAAGGTCATCCCGGTACAGCCTGCAGTGATGGCCCGAGTTAAGCATTTGAACTTGGTGCTGCAGAGGGCGTGTTTTAGGGACAAGATTGGTGTTAAGGGGGTCTAATGAAGCCCAGAGGGAATGGAAGGAAACAGGACTTGGGGAAATATCTGGGTCCCTGGAGCAGTGATCTCCTTTTATTACTGTGCACCTCTCTTTCACAAAAATAAATACATACATACATACATACATACATACATACATACAAAAAATATTTGCGGACATAGCAGAAATTTAAGCAAATTTTAAATTATAAACTCTACTACTCTACTAAATTATTATAAAAGGCATGCAAAAGCTAAACAGTTAAATGGATGACATGAAATATGAATAAAACTTATAATATTTTCTTCCAGCCCCTTACTGGACTATTTGTCAAACTCCCTTTGGAGAAGACTTTTTAAAGATTTGTTTATTTATTTATTGAGAGAGAGAGAGACAACACGTGTGTGCACATGTGAGTAGGGGGGGTGGGGCAAAGGGAAAAGGAGAGAAGCAGACTCCCCATTGAGCACAGAGGCCTCACTAAGGGCTCAATCCCATGACCCTGAGATCATGACTTGAGCCAAAATTTTGAGTCAGACATTTAATCAACTGAGACACCCAGGTGCCCTGGAGAAGACTTTTTAAGAAAGAGATAGGACACTGGATTTATAGCAATAATTCCTAGAATTAATCTTTATTTATTTTTTTTTAAAGATTTTATTTATTTATTTGACAGAGAGAAATCACAAGTAGACAGAGAGGCAGGCAGTGAGAGAGAGAGGGAAGCAGGCCCCCTGCTGAGCAGAGAGCCCGATGCGGGACTCGATCCCAGGACCCTGAGATCATGACCTGAGCCGAAGGCAGCGGCTTAACCCACTGAGCCACCCAGGCGCCCCTAGAATTAATCTTTAAAAGTGGGAAGATAGAAATGGTTTTTTTAATTTTTTTTAAAGATTTTCTTTATTTATTCATAAGAGATGGGAGGCAGAGACAGAAGCAGGCTTCTCGCAGAGCAGGAAGTCCAGAGTGGGACTTGATCCCAGGACCTGGGTCATGACCCTAGCTGGAGATAGACGCTGGAGATACTGATAAACCAAACTTTAGGGAAAAATACTGAACTTTACTGGGAAGATGAAGCAGAACAACAGCATATGGCAGCAACATGAGTTTTAGATAGTTGTTGGTCACCCAGAAGGCTTAAGGTGGAGAGAAAAACAAAAGGCTGTAGTGACCCAAAATTGTCCGAGTTGTGACCCAGGAACTTCCGGGTGACATAAAGATTTGTTTATTTATTACACGGACAGCGCCATGTGGGGACAGAGCGAGGGGGAATGAGAATTCCATACAAACGTGTGAGTGGCTCTTCTCCCATCTCCAGGGGGGAAGGAAGAGATTGGGTTTACTCCAGTAAGCATGGTGATGAGTTGGTGAGGTAGGTTGACTAGATGTCTGGACACCTGAAAAAGCCAGCTAAGGGGGCTTCCTGGCCATCTTGTCAGTGTCTTATTGAAAGCTTGTCATGTGCAAGACTTTCTTTTAACAGGTTGCCAGGTGAATTGATGTACAAATCAGACTACCGGCCGCCATGTGTCATTGCTCAGGTGGTCCATGACACAGTGCCCTGCCACTAAGGGGATGCACTTAGCATTACAGACATCGTTCTGTCTTTGTTATTTTGAAAATTAGAAAATATCTTATTAATTTGTTCACCCCAAAGAGGCAATTTATTGCTTACTATGACAGTCTTTTGGTAGAGGACACAAAACTGCTTTCTTTGTTATGAAAATCAATGTGTTACACCAATTTTCTGAAAGATAGAAATGAATTGCCTCCTTCCAGCTGGGTCAGGACATAAGTGTACCCTATGTACTGGTTTTTCAATAGATTCCATTTACAGATTGTACATGTCTCTCAATACAGAAGACATTTGCTCACATTTATGTGTAGAACATTCCCGAACCTGGTCCAGGTTGCGGATGAAACCGTCACTCTGACTGGCAAGGCATAACGAAGAAGAGTTTTCCTGTAAACAATATGTGGTCATGGAAGGAATCAGCACTGCAATTCGTGGCTGATTCCAAAGGCTCTAAGAGGTGGTAGATGCACAGGCAAAGTGGTGACTTTTGCAGAGGAAGCAGGCTGGGGAGAGATAGCAAAACAGAAGTTTGAGAGGGCCCTGAAATCTCCTCCTGTGGGATTATTGGCCATTGAGCTTGAGAAAGGCTATGGTGAAAACTTGAAAGAGCATCAGATCAAACCCTTGGCCACTGGAGGTTGAAACTGACATGAGCAGCACTATCTCTATTCTTGACCCAAGGCCACAGGATGACAAGCTTTGCTTTTTCAATGTGGTCTCAAGTCTCTATACTGCCCTATAAAGAAAATAATACAAATAAATGCTGAGAGTGTAAAGTGTAAGCAGAGCTCCCCTTGGCCATTTCCTAAGTTTTGTCCACTCCGAAGTGAGTATCACTTTGGTGAGTGCATTGCAGGAAATGGCCTTAATGATCAATGGCAGACCTCCACTCCAGAGTGACATAAAAAGCAATCTGCACCTCCTTCCTGATTTGTCTGTAATGAAACTTGCTTTCCTCAGGTCCCAGCATTCGAGGCAGATAAATATGTTCCCTTTCGTTGGCTCTTACTCATACTTCAGCAAGATTTCCCATGTGCTTTCCTTGGCTGGCTGGGAAACTGGACGACAATTTATGGGATCTTAGGGGACAGGCGCGTAGAATTCCAGTGGGATCCCGGAACAGAACCTAATTGGAGATTAGAGACCATTGCGGTGCAAAGCTTTTCTTTGAGATCGAAAGAGGTGCATGTTATGCAAATATTAGCAAGTGTAAGTTCACACTGTCTATTGAAAATTTATAGACTCATTATAGTCAAGAAGGCTGGAAGATAAGTAGATTTTGGGAAAGATTCAGGTAAATTCAGGGAGGTGGCAAATTACCCCAGGGAAAGTAGAATGGCTAAAGAGTATGGCCCAAACTTTTTTAAAAAATTTTATTCACTTATTTGACACACAGAGAGCCAGAAAGCACAAGTGGGGGAAATGGCAGAGGGAGAAGGGGAAGCAGGCTCCCCGCTGAGCAGGGAGGCAAATGTGTGGGACTCGATCCCAGGACCCTGGGATCATGACCTGAGCTGAAGGCAGACACTTAACCGACTGAGCCACCCAGGCACCCCCTGGCTCCAACTTCCAAAGATGGTGTATGAGATACCTTTGGTGGGAAGGAATGAAGATCAGCAACTGTCCTTGATTCTGCTTCTCAGGAAGGCATTGTGATGTGGTGCCCAGGACTTTGGAGACAGACACATGCTTGGTGCCCTCTGGCTCTGCCGCAAAAGCAACACCTTCCAGAGGGCAGCTGCAGGCACCGGGTGGCGTCACACAGGGTCAGACCCAGGAGGCACTCAGCCACGTACCCATTCCACCATCCTGCTGGGTTTGGAAGAGCGCTATCTAAGTCTCTGCTGCTGAAGGACCATCCAGAGTGACATGTCCCATGGGGCATCCCGGCATTCCTTTACCCCTTCAGGTTGTTGGCAGCAAGGCTGGAAATTTTTTTAATTGCCTGGGAAAATGATAGCAAACAGCTCCAAAAAGGAGTTTCAGAACGCAGACTTCATACTATGTTTTGAGTACATTTCATTCATTTGGCAGGTACTGACAGGGTGCTTAAGTGCCAGGGGCTGCTGCATTAGAAACGGACTTGAGAAGTTAACAGGAGGGGGCTCCAGCCCTCAACCAGCACAAAGTTGATCAATGGATGCATGTGACAGACAGAGCACTGTGACGGGGAGTACTAGGTGCTGTCATAAGAAGGGTATGCCTGGAGTTAAAGGAATACTCGGGGGGAGCCAGCACCAACACTCGGGGAGAGCTGTGGGAAATATGATGGATGCAGATGGCTCCAGGGGAAACCAGAGAACTGCTCAGATCCCTGCTTCTTAACAGCTCCAAGTGCCCGCCGCTTCAGAGTGGGGGCTGGGCGAGCAGGGAGCTGGGGTGGGCGCAGCGATGCCCAAGTTCCGACCTCAAGCCCCTGCGCTGTTTCACCTGTCCCTTTAGGAGTACAATGACATAGGATGTCACCAACGGAGGATCTACCCCTGCATCCTGGTACTGGGAAAGCACGCGAGGGCTGCGGAGCTGAAAGCAAGAGTTGGTAGTTCCAGTAATGTGTGCAGGGTTTTAAAAAACTATATACCGGAAAATATCCGGTCTTATTTGCATGTGTTTGTATCATGCACAATTTTTAACTGCAATCCTCCTTTTACCTTCTTCCCTGTTGTTAAGACTCTCCTCTCCTCACCGCTGCCTTTGTCCCTATAATACCTGTTGACAGCCTGGTGCTCATCCATGAGCTCATTCGCCTCTATCCACGCACGCATGGGGCTCTGTCACTGTTTAACAAATATGGGCTCATTTTATCTACCTCTTGATCTAGTGCTTCCCAGTTAATAATCCCTCCTGCATAACGTCCTTCTGTTTTTATCTTCATTTTTATAAAGAATGGTTGCTCACCTTTTATCAGGTGCCTTTATTTTTTTATCAAATGCATTTATTGCTATGGTCTTAAGAGTTTTTTCACAGTTAATTTAGTGATGAGGTAAATCTTATTGATTTTCTGGTCTTGAGCTCCCTTTATTTTCCTGGAATGAATCCAAGTTGGTCTCAGGATATAGTCCTTTGATAGATGCCTGACTTCTGTTATTTGCTAACATTAGTTCAGTTTCTATTAACTAATCTGTCCTAAGCCAGATTTGTTAATAGCTTCCCCGTTCCTCCCTCTCAGGTTTGGGTATTAAAATTGTGCTCAGCTTCATCAAGTGAATTGACTTACTATTGTTTAATTGCCTGTTGCCATTTAACAGTAGAATGACAGTTATCCAGCTGCAAACCTGTCTGATCTTGGAACTCATCTTCTTAATTTTCCATTCTTGAATCATTTGGATGATTTTGTTTTCCTAGGAAATCATCGTTTCTTCTAGGTTATCAAATTGATTAGTATAAAGTGCCTTGCAGTTTAGTGATTCTTTTATATTATGCATTTGCTTTTATATCTCTGTTCCCAATCCTTATCTGTTTTGCAACTCTCTCCCTCTCTCTGTCCCCTCCTCCCTGAAACCCCCCTTTCCCCATTCCCCTTCCCTCTCCCCACCTCCTCCCACACCCCATCTTCCCCCTCTCTTATCCTTAATAGGGCATGTGAAGTTTTTTTTTATTATTATTATTTCATTAGTCTTTCATAGAAACAACTTTGAGTTTATTTGCCTCTGATATTTTTTATTAGTTTAAAAATTTATCTTTATTATAATTACTTCCTTTCTTTGGATTGAGCTGCCCTTTTCTGATGGGTTTAAATGAGTACTTTCTTTTATTTAAAAAAATGTTTGAAATTGAAGACATTTGACACTAAAGTCTCCTTAGAGTATAACTTCTGGTGTCTTCTGTAAGTTTTGGTATGAAATAGTCTCCTTTCCATTGCTTTCAAGATTTTCTTCAGTTGTCTTATGATTTCTTCTTTGACTGAAGACTGTATTTCTTAACTTGTATGTAGTTTCAATTTTTTGTTACCAGGTTATCTAATTCTGATTCTACCGGATTGTGATCAAAGAACTGTTCTTTAAATCTTTAATTTGGAAGGCTTGTAAAGGTTTCCTTTGTTGCCTAGTATGCAATTAATCTTTACAAATATGGCTTTCCTTAGGTGTAAGAAAGAAATGTTTTCCGAGGGAAATAAGGATGTCTATTTTCTTTTTTTTTTTTTTAAGATTTTATTTATTTATTTGACAGACAGAGATCACAAGTAGGCAGAGAGGCAGGCAGAGAGTGAGAGAGAGGAGGAAGCAGGCTCCCCGCGGAGCAGAGAGACCGATGTGGGGCTCGATCCTAGGACCCTGGGATCATGACCTGAGCCGAAGGCAGAGGCTTTAACCCACTGAGCCACCCAGGTGCCCCAGGATGTCTATTTTCTGTGTGTCATTGTTTTTCCCTCCTTCTAGTAGATACTCCCATTTGAAAAGCTAAAATGTTACCTTGTTATTGCATTTTTAGAGTCTTCAGGTATTATGTTGTTAGATGTATACCTGCTTATACCTTTTACATCTTCTTTCCAAACTCTGCCTTTAAAAATGTCCCTCTTCATCTTAGTACCTATAACTTTATTTTTTTTTAAAGATTTTATTTATTTATTTGACAGACAGAGATTACAGGCAGGCAGAGAGGCAGGCAGAGAGAGAGGAGGAAGCAGGCTCCCTGCTGAGCAGAGAGCCCGATTCGGGGCTCGATCCCAGGACGCTGAGATCATGACCTGAGCCGAAGGCAGCGGCTTAACCCACTTAGCCACCCAGGCGTCCCAGTACCTATAACTTTAGACCCAACTTGTCTGCGATGAATTTTGCCATTCCGGCTTTCTCTTTTGCATGGTATCTCCTCACCTGATACATTCTCAATCCCTTTTGCATTTTAAGTATGTTTCTTGAACAGCGTGGATCTGTAACCTCCTGATAGGCGCTTTAATAGAAAAAGTCAGTCTGTACACATTTAAATTAATGATAAACAGTCATAATTTTATTCCTCCCATCTTATTTTGTTTTTATTTTCCCCATTTTTGATGTTTTTAATCAAGTTCATTCTTTTTGTACTTGATAAATAGAGAAGTTCTTTGCATTTTTCGATGACAGCTTAATTGAGATATAATTCACAGGCCATACCACTCACCATCTAATGTGGACAATTTAATGGCTTTCACTATATTTAACTATACTATACTGAACTACCTACACATTTTCATCATCCTCAAAAGAAAACTTTAGCCATCACCACCAGTCTTAGGCAACCGCTAATCTACTTTCGGTCTCTGTAGATTTAGCTATTCTGGAAATTCCATATAAATCAAATTATGCAATACGTGGTCTTCTGTGACTGACTTCTCTCAATCAGCAGAATGTTTTCAAGGCTCCTCTGTGTCGTGGCACATATCAAAATTCTATTCCTTTTCAAGGCTGAATAATATTCCACAGGCTGGATGGATCATATTTTATTTATCTCTTCATCAGTTGATGAACATCAGGGTTGTTCTCACCTTTTCGCTATTACGAATAAACCCTAAACATTCATGCACAAGTTTTTGTGTGGGCATAGTTTTTTTCTTGGCTCTATACACAGGAGTGATATTGGTGTGTCATATGGCAACTCTGTGTTCTGCATTTTGAGGAGCTACTAAACCATTTCTAATGTGGCTGTGCCATTTTCCAAGCCCACCAGCAATTTACAGGTTCCAGCTCTTCACATCCTTCCAACACCTGCTTTTGGGGTTTTTGATAGTAGCCATCCACGTGGGTGGGAGGTGGTATCTCACCATGGTTTTGATTTGCATTTCCCGAATGATTAGTGATGTTGAGCATATTTACACGTGCTTATTGTCCCATATATTTTATATATACCTTATATGTATCTTTAAATATATATTATAGATTTCATATTTTATTTATATTTAAATACATATTTAAGAATGTAAATATATTTACATAAATATGTTTATATAAATATATGATCATGTAAAATATATTTATATATACATTTATATATTAATGTATACATTTGAATATTAGAGAAATGTATATTCAAGTTCTTTGCTCATTTTTTAAGAGATTTTATTTATTTATTTGAGAGAGATTTATTGAGAGAGATCACAAGCAGGCAGAGAGGCAGGCAGAGAGAGAGGAAGAATCAGGCTCCCTGCTGAGCAGAAAGCACGGGGCTCGATCCCAGGACTCTGAGTTCAAGACCTGAGCGGAAGGCAGCAGCTTAACCCGCTGAGCCACCCAGGCGCCCCTCTTTGCTCATTTCTTAACTTGGTTGTCTTTTTATTTGAGTTGTAAGAATTCTTGTGTGCCTGGGTGGCTCAGTGGGTTAAGCCGCTGCCTTCGGCTCGGGTCATGATCTCAGGGTCCTGGGATCGAGGCCCGCATCGGGCTCTCTGCTCAGCAGGGAGCCTGCTTCTCTCTCTCTCTCTCTGCCTGCCTCTCCATCTACTTGTGATTTCTCTCTTTCAAATAAATATTAAAAAAAATCTAAAAAAAAAAAAAAGAATTCTTCACACAGTCTGAATGCATGTTCCTTATATATGACCTGCAAATATTTTCTCCCATTTAGTGGCTTGTCTTTTGACTTTGTCAATGGGGTCCTTGGAAGCACAAAACTGGGATATTTTGGTTGAGTCGCATTTATTTGTTTATTATTTTTTTTAAGTTGCTTGTACTTTGGTGTTTGGCTGAGGAGCCGTTGTTAGATTCAAGACCACTAACATTTACCTTTGTGTTTTCTTCTGAAAACTTTATCATTTTACTTTATTTTTATTTTTTAAAAGATTTTATTTATTTGAGAAAGAGACAATGAGAGAGAGCATGAGCGAGGAGAAGGTCAGAGGGAGAAGCAAGCTCTGTGGAGCTTGGAGCCTGATGCAGGACTCAATCCGGGATCTCCGGGATCATGACCTGAGCAGAAGGCAGCCATCCAACCAACTGAGCTACCCAGGCATCTCGAACTTTATCATTTTAATGCTTACACTTATGTCTTTGATGCATTTGGGGTTATTTTCTCTGTATGGTGTTAGGCAGGACTCCTGTTTCATTATTTGCATGTGGCTGCTTGGGAGTAAAATACTGTTCTTACCCCCATTGAATTGTTTGGGAGTCTTGTCAAACATTAGTTGACTGTAATTTATTTTCCTTTTTTTTTCCCCATTGAGGCATTTCACGTGCCATGTATATTATATTTCTAAGAAAAAGGAATCCCAGGATTTTCTCTCCTGCCTGGATTCTTCCTTCTTCATGGTGCATGATGCCAGAAGAATTTTTCCATGCAGTGAAACCAAACTGAGGGGATGGAAATATTCTGCCACTTTTCTAGATCTTTCAGTTATACAAGTCTAGGGCTGGTCATGCCACACTTGTTTAACTTGCCCGTGAGGTTCACAGCAGTTTTCCCAGCTCTGTGGTCATCAATAATTTCAAATTTGCCAATGTACTCATGCTTCGTCATCACAGTGAGGAAACAGGACGATGACTTTGGTGCAGGGCCTCCTAAGAACCTGGCCTTCGCCCCCCCTTTCAGCAGTGTTAATGTTCTTGAGGGCATCTGTGGGACATTTGTTCACACTGTTACTGCGGCACGGAAAGATGGCAGAAAAAGCTTTTTTCCCTTTTATTAATATTTGGTCTTGTTCTCCTTCCCTTTCTCATAACCGAATGCGTATTTCCCCTTCGTCATTTGAAAACTGCATACTGTTCTCCAGCTGTTTTCCCCAGACGAGACCTTGTGTATCAAGAATCCTTATTTCACGGTTATTATACACAATCTTAAAGATTTATGACTGTCCGCTTATTTTACACATGCATACACACGAAGCACTAAATACGGACTTTATCTGAATGGCTAAATGTTGGCCAAGACAGAAGCCAGTTGTATTGGGAACTGATAGGATAAAGATATAGTCTGAAGTTTTTGTTCTTTAAAAAAAGCCTTCATGGGGCGCCTGGGTGGCTCAGTGGGTTAAGCCGCTGCCTTCGGCTCAGGTCATGATCTCAGGGTCCTGGGATCAAGTCCCATGTCGGGCTCTCTGCTCAGCGGGGAGCCTGATTCCTCCTCTCTCTCTCTCTGCCTGCCTCTCTGCCTACTTGTGATCTCTCTGTCAAATAAATAGGTAAAATCTTAAAAAAAAAAAAAAGCCTTCAGGGGGCGCCTGGGTGGCTCAGTGGGCTAAAGCCTCTTGCCTTCAGCCCAGGTCATGTTCCCAGGGTCCTGGGATCAAGTCCTGCATCGGATTCTCTGTTCAGTGGGGAGCCTGCTTCCCCCTCTCTGCCTGCCTCTCTGCCTACTTGTGATCTCTGTCTTTCAAATAAATAAAATCTTAAAAAAAAAAGGCCTTCATATTTTATTAAAAATTTTAGGTGTCCGAATTCAAAAGGTTAACAATATAGTACAATAATAATAATAATAATAATAATATATCATCTAATAATAAAATAATAATAATTTCTCCTGCATAGTCACTGCTGCACACTAGTAAAATGAGATGTTTCTTTTCTCTTCTTTTTTAAAGATTTTATTTATTTTATTTATTTGACAGGCAGAGATTACAAGTAGGCAGAGAGGCAGGCAGAGAGAGAAGGAGGGAAGTGGGCTCCCCGCTGAGCAAAGAACCCGACGTGGGGCTTGATCCCAGCCAAAGGCAGAAGCTTAAACCACCCAGGCGCCCCGAGATGTTTATTTTCATTTGGGATTATGGAGGGGCAAGGTGTTTTTGGCTCTCCTGCTGAAGTAGGGACTCAGTCAGCATTGTCTCCACCTTTTTCCCTAATAGTAGCTCTGGAAGATGAAGACGTCCCTCCATCTCCCAGACATGAGGGTTTGACCAGGACATGGGATGTTATAAGCTCATTGACAGTCTCATGAACTAAGCCCTGGTTTATTGGTCACAGTCGTTCTCCAAGTATTTTCAGGAATAAACTTCAGGTGTTGCCCTTACTCTAATTTTTCTTTCTGAGATTTCTGACTGCAATCGCTACTTCCTGCAGTCACTCAAGGAGAAACGAGGCATGTGGCAGCGCAACAGTGTGTTTTTCTTTCAAGATGACAGAATCACTCTTGATTTCTGTACGCATCTCGGATATTCATATAGGAACATGGATTTTGGTGTCTACCCTGAGGAGATAATACATATGGTGTGAGCTACACATGTATTCTCATGACACGTCACCTGGGTTACCCAGAACTTTCTGGGCCCGGCAGAAAGGCAGAAACCCAGGTGAATTCCTCATTGTTCCAGCAGGCTGTCAGCCCTCAAAGGCCTTCTGGATGTGTTTGTGCATCGCAGTGTCTGCTGTGTAAGATACAGAAAGAGCACAGTAGTTCAGGGGGAAAATATTTAGGAACACATTTTCCAGGAGGAACCAGGATTCAGTTTGGGTGACTCTTGACCATTTTTCATCTTCTGACGACTGAAAGTGGTAGTTAATCTACAGTCATGGTTTTAACATGCATTTCAAATGTAATGTGAGTTTCTATCAATATAAAACTATAAGAACTGCCTTCCTAAAGGGCATTCATGTAAGGCCCGTTATTTTCCAGCTTGATTAATGAAAACAAAATTTTTCTGTAATGCTTTCTTCCTACTCTGTATTAGTTTTCAGGACTGGATTGAAAGTGATTTATTGTGGATAGGGTTATACCTGCTCGTGGAATTTTTTTCTGTTCCTGGGTTTTTAAAGGTGGCAGAGTTGACTTTCTGATTTTAATTTATCTTCACTAGATGAAGAATTCACAAATAGGACTTTTTCTTGAAATAACCATAGCCTGGGGGCGCTTGGGTGGCTCAGGTCATGATCTCAGGGTCCTGGGATTGAGTTCCACATCGGGCTCCCTGCTCAGTGGGGAGCCTGCTTCACTCTTTGCCTCCCCCTCTGCTTATGCTTTCTCTAATAAGTAAATAAATAAATAAACCAAAAAAAAAAAGAAGTTGTATTTGACTGGAGCTTCATGTGGAGTGACAGATCAACAGAAAGACAAAGGAATAAGAGACAGGAAGCAATGAAGGAAAACACAGAGGCGCACAGTATAGACAGATGTTCCTCAGCTTATGACGGCCTCGGCTTCTAATAAACCCATTGTTCAGCTGGAAATCTCTTTAGTTGAAAATGCATGGAAAACACCTAAGCGACTGAACATCAGAGCTTAGCCCCGCCAAACTTAAATGTCTTGAGAACACTTACAGTATTGCACAGTTGGGCAAAATCCTCTAACACAAAGCCTATTTCACAATAAAGTGTCTGGTATCTCATGTAACTTACTGAACACTGCACAGAAAGCCAGAACAGGACGGTTCAAGTGTGTTGGTTGCTGACCCTCGTGATCACGTGGTTTGCCTGGGGGCTGTGCTCGCTGCCTCTGCCCAGCATTACAAAAGAGGACCCTACTGTAGATCGCCAGCCTGGGAAAAGATCCAAACTAAATGCATATCACTTCTGCACTATTATAAAAAGTCAAAAAACCATAAACTGAACCAAGGTGAAGTCAGGGATCTTCTGTACCAGGTGTGTTAGGGAAGGTCAAGTGCTCCTGTCTGGCCAGGAACCATAGTGGTATGGGGGAAAGTTCCACAGTAGAAAGTTCTACAGCGGAGAACCACTAGGACTCTAGCACCAACGGTCACAGGTTACACCAGGAAGACTGGATGCTCTTCTGTGGGCGATGAGAAGCCACGAGCGACTCAGGAAGGCTGAAGAGCTCTGGGCAGGTGGGACAGCTGAGGGCTGCAATGAAGAGGGACAGGTGGAGCTGGGAGACCAGGTGGGGAGAGCCCGCTACCCTCGAACAAAAGGCAACAAAGGTCTGGACTGGGATGATGGAGATGGTGGAAGGTAATGGGATATTCATGAAACAGAACTGGAAAGCCATGGAAATGAAATAAGAGAGGGAGGGAAAACCGTTCATGACTTTAATTGCCATCAGTATAAAACATGTTGAATTAAAATGAATTGGTATTTCTAGACCGATGATGACATCACTATAATGGAAGGAAACCAATTTTGATTTTGAGCCTGGTTAAGGAGACAGTATAGACAAGAGAAAAGCAGAGGCTCTGGAGTCACACAAATGTCACCATTGAGATACGTCCCCACTCTTCATTCCCTTCCCTGTAAACCCAGGCAAGTGACACCTGCCTCACAGCACTGGTAACAAATAGGGAAGAGCACACGTTCCCACGTTCCCGGGTCAGACAGGACAGCCAGGGATCAGCGGCACATGAGGAGGTGACAGGTGGTCACTAAACTGAGCTCAGGTGCATACACAGCATTTTACGTCACCTTGAGATGGCTCCTCTTGTGACCTCTCGAAGAAGGTGGCAAGGTGAGGAACAAACTCCAGGAGCTTATTAGCATACATGATCTTCAGGCCGTCTGGATGAGACTCAACTATCTGCTCTACAATCACCTAGCAGAAGGAAGAGCGTTTTATTTTTATTTATTTATTTGTTTGTTTGTTTGTGTTTTTGTTTGTTTTTAAAGCACCTAAAAGAGAAGTATGAACTATACACTACAGAGAAAAGAATCGTGTAAACCTTAAAAATGCACTTCGTCCTTCCTCCTCCCCACTCAGTATGCTTTCTAAACAGGAGGTAAGTAACATTGGCATGAAAATCTAGGTCCTGGGATTTGGGAATACTGCTCCAACCCTGGGGGACACAGAGGCTGAGGGACAGAGACTGGCCTGAAGCTAAAACATCACACACACTCATCTGCTTCCCTTCTGAGCTTAAAAGCAAAATACTGTATCTGCAGACAACAGCTCTGTATCATCTTCACCCTGGCCTTATCCTCTACCGTCTCCAGAACAGGGAAAGGGCTGAGATGGAAAGTGATGGAAGAAAACACATCTTATTTTGCTTTAGTATTTAATTTTTTTTGGTGAGGCTGAGTTGCAGGAGGTGAATGACAAGCATACAAACTTAAAATACAAACGTGGCCACAATTCATTTAATGACATGGAAACGTAAAGTACTTCCCCAATTTAGCATATTAGATTCAGTTCAATGAAAAGGGCATAAATTAAATAACTAAAATATTTTCATTTAGTGACAAAGAATAATGTGATCTTTTTCACCCCCACAGAGAGAGCTATGAACTATAATAGGATACATACAAAGAACTGACAGATCATTTACTTTTAGTAGTCTTAATGAAGCTGAGAAGATTACTGAAATTAATCCTTCAATTTCATTTCTATCACTGGGATACTGTCTCGTTTTAAAACTGGAAGCCTTTCATCCTGAAGTCATGGTGGGTAGCTTTATACTTACCAGACAGAAAGAACACTCGCACTGGCAGGTGACTGGAAGAAAGCCCTCAAACGCTGAGACTGGCTTCATGACTTCTGTCCGCTTGAACTAGATGAAACCGACGCTCTCTAAGTTGGAAGCTGCTGATTGCTGGTGGCCTCACATGGTGCAGCCCATACTCCGGCCGCTCAGAGGCAGGATACACTGACTCCCTGTATTTTACTGTATCCTTATAGGTCAAGAACACTGGGTAACCAAGTTCTGGACTTAAGGTACTACCCGGCTAACTCGCCCTTCAAAGCCCTTTATCTTTGAATATTCCCTCCCTCCCACCTTCCTAGCCTGGCAAACTCCCCCATGGTCTTCAAGACTTAGGCCACATCAATTCTGCGAAGACGCTTCCCCTCACAGACTTTCCCTGCGCACAGAGCTGTCTTCCAGCTCCTCCAGTGGGCACGGGCGCCTTGGTGGGGTCACGCTTTTCGGCAACTTCATTAACGTATAACTTATGGAAATGGAAATTGACCTGAAAATGTTCTGATCCGTACCTTCTTCCTAGGCAAGTCCCTCACCCCTACTAAATTAAGATAATCCCTGAGTTATGGCATCACTGGAAGAGACCAGAGCGCATGCCTGATTCCTGCCATGCTGATGGGCACCAAGCGGGACCAACCTTTTCTTACAACCAGAAGATCAGGAACTAAGAGCATCTTCAAGGAAGAGCCCTGAGCTCTCTCGCACCCAGTCAAGAAACAAAGCCAGATTAGATGCTCTGTGTTTGTGGAATGAGGTGCATGGGGGCACAAACCTCATCCATGTATGGTTTCACCAGTACTTGACCGACTAACGCCTCTGCATCCCGTGTCTTGTCAATTGTAGCGTAAGTCTGGAGGCAGTGCCGTATGATGTCCACATTGGAAGTCTGAAGCCCTTCTAGCAGCAGGCCTCCCAGGGACTGCTGCAGCATGGCCGTAATGTGGGCTATACGCTGCAAGAACAGAGAGACCAGGAAAGAAGGTTCAGGTACCACAGTTTCTAAAAGCTCAAATATATGTGTATAATTTATATACATATGTGTTATATATATAAAGCGAGCCTCTAATTCTACCAGAATATATGTAAGATTAAAATCCCAACATTTCCTAGAGAATAACAATGAATCTCTTCTCCCCATGATTGCTTTCTTTCTTTTTTTTTTTTTAAAGGTTTTTATTTATTTATTTGTTGAGAGAGAGCACAAGCACACAAGGAGACACAGGCAGAAAGAGAAGCAGGCTTCCTGCCAAGCAAGGAGCCCAAGGTGGGACTCAATCCCAGGACCCTGGGATCATGACCTAAGCCAGAGGCAGTGGCTTAACTGACTGAGCCACTGAGGCGTCCCCTCCCTATGATTTCTTTGAAAGTAAGTCGGCTTCATCAAAGTGAAGTTCAGACAATTACGGAATGACAAAAAGTTATTTGCCTCTTAAGCTACGGAGTAAATCTGACAAACGTGCATTTAAACCCAGTCAAGGGCTTTGGATAAATGAACTCTGACTACATCATATGATGTGTCAAGTTACATGAAATTCAGAATTAATTTTACTTGCATAGTTTGGAGACTACGCTTGTGTCTTTACACAAAATCTATCTAGTGTGACATAATGGCAGCAGGGTCCCAAGCAGGAGACACTGAAAAAAAAAGAATTCAAAGCTAGCTTCAAAATCCTGTAGAGTAGCAATTATCAGGGGCAATGCTAGGTCAAACCAAAATCATCCAGGAAATTCGCAAACAGCAAATTGAAAATCGAAACCAACACTTGCTGGTCTTACTTTGTCCAGAAGAGGCATGCCTTTGCTCTGAACAGCATGAAAGTGTAACTGGTTAAATTCTGTGGCAATTCTCTCCAAAATCTGTCTAGTCCAGAGAGGGCTAGTAGAGACAATTAGAGAAATGTAATTCCCAAAGTTAAAAACCTGCCACCCCCACCGCCCCACATGCCTTACAGCGCTCAGGCACCTGCACCTGAACGCCATCAATTTTCATGACAAACTGTCTGTGCAGCAGGCCCCAGTGCAAGGGGTGAGGAGCGGGGAGGTCGTAGAAGCCACCGACGCAGCCTGGCCCGGGCCACAGGGCCCAGGCAAGGGGATGGAGCTATTTTAGGTCAGTGTGGGTACAACTGCATGATTCCTCCACGTTCCTTGGGCTCTCCCATTTGTGCCCTTCTTCTCCCATTCTCTAACCCCCTCCTCTCTCTTGCCCTGTCCTACCGTTCATACCCGAAGCCCCCTCTTCTTCTCTGCCTGCCTCATTCTCCCTCCCAAGTACCTCCCCAGTACCAACTACTGCTGTCTCCTCAATCAGCTAAAACTGACCGCCTAGCAGCAACCTGGGAAATCGCTCAGAGCAGCGGACTCCAAGTTTAAATTTACCCAACGGCAGAAAAAGCAAGCTCGGTGCTCCGGGAGCTGGTGAGAAATCACTCACAGTGCATCTGCCATCAAGTGGACTGGATACACTTCCCTCTTGCCCCCCACATTAGAAAGCGTCAACCCCATTCAAAAGGAAGTCGAACAGTGAAAGAAAAAAAAACACACAACAAAGGCCCCAAAGCCCCTGCTGGGCTCTATGAGGCATCCCACATCTGAGGATGGGCAGTCAGGTAGTAAGGAAACACACTGTAAGAAAACCCAAAATCGCTGGAGACCTGCCATGGTGTGCCCCATCCCAGAGCATCAGAACTGGTGTGGAGGGAAGGCAAGCGCTTGGCACGACCAATGCAGAATCCTAATCCCAACCTCTACTGACTGATCCCATGTGCATTTCCTATTTATCCTTTTCTCGGCATTTCTGGGCCTGGCAGAGCATGATGGATTTACTGTGCACTGACGCTGCTCTGGCTTTCCTGACTCTAGAGCTCAGAGCTGCTCTTCTGGAGAAAAAAGTCCTCCAAGGTAATTCTGAGCAAGAAAGTGCACAATGTCTGTTTATCAAGGACAGTGTTGCAAAGGGACAGGATTGTAGACACAGAGCTCACTGAGGTGTTTCTATCCGATGAGCACAGCAGCAACAGCAAAGACGGGAAGAACACTGGAGGGCCAGCTCCCCAGGGGCCGAACGTGGACATGGCTGGAGGGGCTGCAGGCGCTGCCAAGGGCCGCAGTGAAGCAGAGCCGCTGGAGACACACGGGCTGCAGAAGGGCCGCGTGCAGACTGTCTGCTAAGTGTGGACGAACGGGGCAGAAGCACGAGTGCAATGGGCTAGAGACACAAGCACAGTGGAGGCTGACCACTTAGTTGAATGCCTTGATGTGAAAGGGGACAGAGACCTAGGACCAGAGAATCGCTTCCTTTGGGATGTGTCCGTTCTTAATCTCCATCATGAGACATGCGGAGCATATGGTCTCTCAAGTTCCTTCCAAATCTAAAACCTTAATTCCTAAAATTTAGAAACCTAACTCCGCCTGCAAGGGGAGGGACTGTTAGCGTCACACAACAGAGCACTCAGGGCACCAGGCGACCTTGACGCAGGCAGCCCAGCTGGTATGTGTAGGACCAGCCCCGGCTACTCCCACTGCACCACTGTGCGTCTCACAGTGCTGACAGGACCTAACTACTCATTTTCTGAGTCACTCATCTACCCTGGATGATTGAAAATTCACACCAGGAAGGGAACAAGACAATCACAGTGTAACAAAGAGAGCCATCATCTTTTTCCTATTTCATAAGTTTTTCCTTTCCTGTTTGTAAATTTCAACTGGATATGTCCTATACTGTTTCATAATAATATAATGCTGGTGCAAAATACATCAATGGTAATACTCTGGGCATGTCTAGGAAAAAAAATGAGATGGAGAAAAACCAAGATGAATGGTAGGTATGCCTTAAAGATCAACAGGACTTTGCTAGTCCTCAGGGAAGGTTATTCCAAATATACTTTTACACTGCAAGCATAATGACGTGTTGGAACTGTGGTCTATAACCAAAGCGTTTATAGGAATGTGTTATAGATTTTACCATTTCATGCTCTCCACTCTCCTGGAGCTACATCCTAGCCACAAACCTGGATTTTCTTCTTGTTCAGAAATGAATTCTAACTAAGCCGTCCCCGCCTAATTAGATTGGATGTGAAGTATTAATTTATGTGCTACTTAGTTAAAAAAAAATGCTTACCTGCTTGCTTCTAGTGCAGAGGTTTCTTTCGAACTTTGTGAATTTAAGATTTTTTCAATCTTTTCCACTGATCAAATAACTTGTATAAGCCTCAACACACACATCTATAAAAATAAAAATTAAGCAAACAAAAAACGTCACCATCTTTACTCTTAATCATCTTTATTTCCCATGCTAAATGCAGGAAAATATAAGACCAAAAGTTAACTTCAAATATATAGGGCATGCTATATTTTGAATATTTCTATGAAACACAGAATTCTCAAGAATGCAAATCTTAGTTCTAGAATAAGCATACTTCCATATTCTATTGCAAGTTTATAGAGGAAAAAAAAAACCCTAGACTTTGCTTTCTCATATTCTATACTCTTATTTCTTTTTTTCCCCATCCTGAATCTTTCTATGGGCATTTCTTTCCTATTTTCTTAAAAAAGATTTGTTTATTTGAGAGAGAGAGAGACTGCATGTGCGCGTGCAGGGGAGGGGCAGAGGGAGAGAGAGAATCTCGAGCAGACATCCTGCTGAGCACAGAGCTCAATGCGGGCCTCAATCTCATGATCCTGAGATCATGACCTGAGCCAAAATCAAGAGTCGGACGTTTAACCAACTGAGCCACCAGGCGCCCCTCCATTTGTTTTCTTATGGCCCTTTATTCATGTTTTAACTTTGGCTTCCGATTGTACTGGCCCTCTCAGTTTACATGTGCATATACCTATATGCCCAAGCACCAAATCATTAAAGACCTTTTACACTACAAATATTATCAAAGAGGTTGAGGGACATTATGAAAACTGTCATCCTTAAAGAACAAAAAAATACAAAGTCATCCATTCAATAAATAATAATAATAATGAACACCCCTGGGAGCTCGATATTCATTCCAACGGGGGGTGGGGGGGGCACGAGAAAATAAAGCAAGAAATACACCCTGCTCTCACAAAGCTTACTGTTTTGTCTGGAAGCGCACGACAAGCATTCTTTGGACAAAAGCTGTGAGGAGATCCAGAGGCGAATTAAACAGAAGGTCCCTCAAACAGGCTTCTCCCCACTGAGATTTTAACAAATATGCTAATAATACACATAGAAAACATTGTACAGAGCAGCAGGCGAGAGTCAGAAGCCCAGACTTCCAATGCCCGCTGTGCCCCTACATCGTTATGCTCATGAATGATATCGGGGACACTTGGAACTGGAGATAGCACTAAGGGGCACACTCCCGGGGTGAGCCCTCAGATGTACAGAGCCATTGCCTGTCTCACACACCTGAAACTAAGCCAACACCGCATGCTAACTACTGGGAATTGAAAAAATTAAAGTGAACACCAGAACATAAAGAACACAGGATCAGAAAATAACAGCAAACCTACGGCAGAATCCTGAGTTTGCTTTGGAAAGCCCACTTCTCCCCTAGTCTCTAATATAGGCCTATTTTCTTTACAGGGCCGCTGACAATTTATACATTCATTAACTGTCAAGCGCTGCACTGACAACAGTTATCACTGTTTCTTGTTCTGGAAAAAGTGGGTGATCTTGAGATCGTGTGGGTACCTCTGAAATTCTGTCTTCTTATTTCAGGTAGATAACGTGACATAATGCATAAAATGCACATGCGTGAGAGCTTTGAAAAAAAGCTAAATTTAAAAAAAAAAAGAAAAAAGCTGAATAGTGCTGACAAGTTCGCGGAGACAAGAGGAGAGGGCTTCAACTGGCATGCAGCATAAGAAATCTACTGGAGGGTACCTTTTTCTTCCTTATGTCCTCTTGTTTACACATTCGTTCATCTACTGCCCGAATTCCTTCACTGACTGATGACCTGAGACTCTTTAAAAGAATAATAAAGAAAATGTATTACAGACATTGTTTTGTCACATTATCAATTTCCTACATCTCATTCAATTCCACAGAAATTAATACCTGTGCACCAGTACTATGCAGATATTGACAAAAAAAAAAAAAAAACATGATATACCAGACACAGTTACTGTTGAGGGGACTCATGACCTGGGGGCATAATGACACGAAGGCAGGGTCGCATGGCTAGAAGAAGAACGACATATACAGTGAAAGTTATGGGGATGAGGGGGCTTAGAATGGAGAACAGATAATATGAAGCAAAGTACAGGAGAGTCTGGAAATGCGACGGGGCTCGAATCGGACTCTGAAAGCCATGTGTACACAGCTGCCGAGGTGGGGAGGGGATGGGGAGCAGATGTAAGTGCACACACACTCAGGGGCAGGGTCAGACAGGCACACAGCCATGTGCACTGCAGGCTTCCTTCTGGAGAGAAGCAGAAATAGGAATGGAGGGCCAACTTCACTGAGATGAATTTTTTAGATTCTGCATATTTTGGAGAATGAAAGAATGTCAAAGCACTGATGCATGATGATGAAATGTGGGTATGGAAATACCAGGAATCAAGAATGAAGAACAGAAGACCAGAAAAAGGCAGAGCACAGAGGTAGAGAAACATGTCCAGAAGCTAATGAATAAAGAGATAATTAGGAATTAGGGCCAAAACAAAGGTTAACAGAAACAACTAGAATGAAGTAGGCAGATCACAAAAATTCCACAGGAAGGTGAATTAATTCACTCCATCAACATTATGAAACACCTCCTGGACGTCAGTATTGTGGCAGCCTACAGGGATGCAATGAAGACAGATATAGTCGTATCCCTCAGTGATCTGAGAATCTCACAGAACAGCTTCAGAGTTGGGACCAGAAAGGCAGGTCAGGCCTGTGGCTGAGCAGGACCAAAGTGGCCATAAAAACAGGCCATGGAAAAGGGAGGGTATATGGTGATGGCAGGGGGTGAGGTGGGACGGGAGCCTGTGTGAGTAGAGCAAATCTGCCTCCAGGGAGGGGGTTCGAGAGAAGAGGGGGAGGCCAAAGGAAGGCTAGGCTTGGGAAACAACACCACTATGAGGCCCCGGGAGGAAGAGGCACACCAAGGAGGCAGTGGGAGAGCCCCACAGCGGCTGGTGTGGAATCCAACAGCGAACCATGAAAATCCCTTCCATTCCAAGGAAAAGTATCTTTAACAAGATTTTGTAAAATTCAAATGAGACATAAACCATGGAAAGTATTGGCTACCTCAAGGCACAACTCAAGATTTTTACCTGTTTCACGAACTCTTTCCTGCCTGCCCCTCCCCTAGGCTTCTCAGCACTGATATTTCCATTACTTCGCATTTTTTTTGGTTCTAACCATGTACTGTGTCTTCCCTTAAATTATGTTCTCTTTATATTCTCTCTAGGATGCAGGCACTGTCTTAGGGGAGGGACGCAAGAGGCCACTCAAGCTAGAGGAGACACACAAGGAAGGATGGTGTTGTTTTTGACAAGTTTACGACAGGGCATCAGAATGGACAGAGGCCGTAAGTCAGGGCACCAGACACAGACGGGGAGGGGGGCCGGAGGGGAGACAGGGCAGCACAGTTTTCTGTTAGAAGTGATGCCACAACTGCCCCTCCACTGTTCACCCAGGTGGAGTTCCTATTCCCAATGGCTTAGAGGTGGGGAGTCCCATTCCCACAACAAAGATTTTTCTGAGAGAACATGCAAATGTAACATTTATTAAGTATTACATTTTATTTATATTATCCTTCAGTTCCATTAGGGATTACACAGTTTTTGTAGATCAGCCCAGGAACCTAACCACACGTAGCTTACATGCGGTGGGGGGGGATCTTTACAAGATTACAAACTGTTAAAATACAAGTCATTCGTAAGTTAGAAACCACTTACATATGACCAAAGTGGCATTAATAAGTTGAATTTGGAAATATGCTTCCTCTCCCCTGACATTTTAAGGTTGTCTACTCTGAGAATAGGTCTTCTTCAATTCGAACATGTTTTTTTAGGTTTTTAGCATATGGAAAAACAAAATCATTTACAACACTTCGGAAGGTGAATATTATAACCATGAACCGTTAAAATACAACCACCAGTACCACCAAACTAACAGATGAAAAGAATTCTTAGAGAAAAGCCGAAGAGGACAACAGGCGTCAGAGCAGACTGTTTTCATTAATTGGGGACTTACCAGAACTTCTCATAACTGTCGCAAAGGCACAGAAAGTTGATTGAGGGCTTTGTCCATGCCAACCTAAAGGGGCACTTCCCCTCTACCACTGTTGCCAGACTAACCTTACCTATCCTGCAGGGTCAGGTAGGCCTGGCCCTTTATATGTTGCTCTCCTCTGAGTGGTTAGTATTTCATAGAAACTGTGCTTTGCTTTTGTCAGGATTTACCCTGGATTATCAAAACCCTTTCCTTGTGCCAGTGAAGCCTAAGAAACAGTCCTAATGAGAGAACCAGGAACTCAAACAGATCATATTTATCCTGAATGTTCTGTCCAAAATGAAAAATTCCTTTCTGAGGAGCCTCAAGATCTCTGAGAAGGGAAGTTTCACCAACTCTGTCATGTAGGGGCATCAATTCCGATTCTGTGTCAATTTTACTACTTTCCCAGCTAGTAATTCTCTACCTCAGAAAGCCCACTGTCAACCGTTTTCTCTTTCAAAGGCAGTTGCTCTTAGAGTATGCACATGACACTTGGAGCCTGCTGGTCGTTGGCTACTGCCCTCTGTACCTTGGGTCTAACAGCTGCGGGGCATCAAGATGAGCACGTCTCTTGTTCTAGGACTTAATATAGTTTGGGGCACATGGTAAGCAATAATCACTTCTTTAGTTGATCCAACTGTTGGATCTTTCTTAATTATTCTACTACCACAATTTACTTGTTCTAAGATTGGTCCCCCCCCCATTTTAATATCTCTTAAGGTGGCACTCACCTTGCACTTGATGACATATCCTACTTTAACTGACAGCATTTCTCTTTCTTAGTCGAACCTAAACTATAGTGCATCTTACACTTGATGAAAGCTAGGATGCAATGAAATACTCTATTATGGTTACGATTCTGATATTTGAAATCCTCCGGTAGCTCCCTGTGCCCCCACAGTGTAGTACCTCACCTCCTCGCCATAGTATACAAACCTTCTCACCCCCAGTGTTAACCCCGGGGCTCAGCCTCCATCCCCAGGTGATGCTGCCAGATCAGCTGTCGGTTGTCATGAACTTGCTGTAGTTTCCCGAATGCACTGTGCTGCCTCCTGGCACTCTGAAACTTGACACACTCATCCTCATTCTTCGCTTTGCCCTTGTCTATCACCTCCCTTGAAAATCTGTTCCTAAGTGGCTTTTCCCAGCTCCCACCTACCCTTGGCAGTCTATTATCTCCCTGTGGTAAAGCCTGTCACACTGCACCATGGACATGCCCGTTGTCCCCCTGAGAAGAGAAAAGGGACAATGAGGGCCCCCAGCATTTGCAGCTCTAGTGCAGAGCCCCATGCCTGGCTTGCAGGAAATGCCAGATCATGAAGACAAACGGAGATCATCCTCTGGCTAAAACCAGCTCTTCTTTGCCTACCGCAGGATCTGGATCAATAAAGAGCAGCCAGTTATTATTGCTGTTTTTCTAGGGATTTTTACCCCATATATTTCCCAGGTCTCTACTCTTTTTGTAGCACTTTAATTCAGGCTTCAACCACTTCCTAGTCAGATCAGGTGAAATCATTTTACTTCCCATACCCTCGATGTATTTCACATCTAGTAATTCTTTTTTTAAAGATCTTATTTACCCATTTGACAGACAGATCACAAGTAGGTAGAGAGGGAGGCAGAGAGAGAGGGGGGAAGCAGGCTCCCCGCTGAGCAGAGATCCCAATGTGGGGCTCCATCCCAGGATCCTGAAATCATGACTTGAGCCGAAGGCAGAGGCCTAAACCACTGAGCCACCCAGGAGCCCCCATATCTGGTAATTTTTAACCAACGTGGATTTGCTGCATCAAATAGTTCCTTCTTCTTCAAATATAAATATATAAATAAAGTGATCAAGTCACTCGCATGTCTTAGGAGAATGTCATACCTTTAGTAGCAAACTTGAAATCTTGGCCATTGGTTTTGATTTTTGTTTTGGTTAGATTAGGTTCGGTTTTTGTCATTTAAAAAATCCCTCCAGCCCTTGGCTCTGTCTGACCTGATTGCTTTCAGCTGTTTCTGCAACAAAATTGTCCGGGCAGCGAAAACTCTTATTGTTTACAGTGGCGCCCCCTTCTGAACACTTTGTTAATAAAAAGCTTTTTTTTTGTTTGTTTGTTTTTCGGCTATGGTAAATGTGGAACAACAATGAGGTACTTCAAAGAGGTAAACCACAGATAAATTTCTCTAAGGGTGGGGTGAGGGTTACTCAAAAAGGAACTTGACAAGGCTTTTAAAGATATCGACAATCATTATAACATAACTTGACTGATTGTTACCGCGCTCTTAACTGGGCAAACACTTGTTGGCTTCCAAGAAAAACTAACATAGTTGAAATGGTTCTAGTGGCCTTCTAGCACAGGGTATGATGGGGTAGGTATTCTAGCCACTGGCTGTGCAAGGCATGAGGCCTGTTAGTGATTCTATTTTTTCCTCTGCAGAATGGGTCTTTCTACATTCCAGGTCCTTTCTACCCCAATAAATAATGCGGCGATTCTCTCAGTGAGTTGAACTTTGGGTTTAAACAGCCAACTGTCTCTTAAAAAGGTCTTTTGTTTAAATTCCTTTAAAGAAAAGTCCTTTCAAAAAAATTTTTTTATTTTTTATTTTTAAATCCCATATGTTTACTCTGATCATGGAACTTTGTCATTTTGACCATCTCTGCTGATTAAAATATTCTTTTTTTTTTTAAAAGATTTTCTGTATTTATTTGACAGAGAGAGAAATCACAAGTAGGCGGAGAGTCAGGCAGAGAGAGATAGAAAAGCAGGCTCCTGCTGAGCAAAGAGCCCGATGCGGGGCTCAATCCCAGGACACTGAGATCATGGCCCGAGCCGAAGGCAGAGGCTTAATCCACTGAGCCACCCAGGCGCCCCTGATTAAAATATTCTTCATCATTAGCACCTACTGCTCTCCTCTCTTGGTGGTCTCTCCGGAAGGGGTCTCCTCTAGCTCTTCTAGCAGGAGATGGGCAGTTCCCAAATACCCCTGTTGCCAGACTAACCTTACCTATCCTGCAGGGTCAGGTAGGCCTGGCCCTTTATCTGTTGTTCTCCTCTGAGGGGTTAGATTTTCATAGATACCGTGCTTTGCTTTTGTCAGGATTTACCCTGGATTATCAAAACCCTTTTCTTCTGCCAGTGAAGCCTAAGAAACTGTCCTAATGAGAAACCAGGAATTCAAACAGATCATATTTATCCTGAATGTTCTGTCCAAAATGAAAAATTCATTTCTGAGGTGCCTCAAGATCTCTGAGAAGGGAAGTTTCACCAACTCTGTCATGTAGGGGCATCAATTCCGATTCTGTGTCAATTTTACTACTTTCCCAGCTAGTAATTCTCTACCTCAGAAAGCCCACTCTCAACCGTTTTCTCTTTCAAAGGCAGTTGCTCTTAGAGTCTGCACATGGCACTTGGGGCCTGCTGGTCGTTGGCTACTGCCCTCTGTACCTTGGGTCTAACAGCTGCAAGGCTTCAAGATGAGCACGTCTCTTGTTCTAGGACTTAATATAGTTTGGGGCAGATGGTAAGCAATAATCACTTCTTTAGTTGATCCAAGTGTTGGATCTTTCTTAATTATTCTACTACCACAATTTACTTGTTCTAAGATTTGTCCCCCCCCCATTTTAATATCTCTTAAGGTGGCACTCACCTTGCACTTGATGACATATCCTACTTTAACTGACAGCATTTCTCTTTCTTAGTCGAACATAAACTATAGTGCATCTTACACTTGATGAAAGCTAGGATGCAATGAAATACTCTATTATGGTTACGATTCTGATATTTGAAATCCTCCGGTAGCTCCCTGTGCCCCCACAGTGTAGTACCTCACCTCCTCGCCATAGTATACAAACCTTCTCACCCCCAGTGTTAACCCCGGGGCTCAGCCTCCATCCCCAGGTGATGCTGCCAGATCAGCTGTCGGTTGTCATGAACTTGCTGTAGTTTCCCGAATGCACTGTGCTGCCTCCTGGCACTCTGAAACTTGACACACTCATCCTCATTCTTCGCTTTGCCCTTGTCTATCACCTCCCCTGAAAATCTGTTCCTAAGTGGCTTTTCCCAGCTCCCACCTACCCTTGGCAGTCATTTTCTCCCTGTGGTAAAGCCTGTCACACTGCATCATGGACATGCCCGTTGTCCCCCTGAGAAGAGAAAAGGGACAATGAGGGACCCAGCATTTGCAGCTCTAGTGCAGAGCCCCATGCCTGGCTTGCAGGAAATGCCAGATCATGAAGACAAACGGAGATCATCCTCTGGCTAAAACCAGCTCTTCCTTGCCTATCGCAGGATCTGGTCAATAAAGAGCAGCCAGTTATTATTGCTGTTTTTCTAGGGATTTTTACCACATATATTTCCCAGGTCTCTACTCTTTTTGTAGCACTTTAATTCAGGCTTCAACCACTTCCTAGTCAGATCAGGTGAAATCATTTTACTTCCCATACCCTCGATGTATTTCACATCTAGTTATTCTTTATTTAAAGATCTTATTTACCCATTTGACAGACAGATCACAAGTAGGTAGAGAGGGAGGCAGAGAGAGAGGGGGGAAGCAGGCTCCCCGCTGAGCAGAGAGCCAGATGTGGGGCTCCATCCCAGGACCCTGATATCATGACCTGAGCCGAAGGCAGAGGCCTAAACCACTGAGCCACCCAGGACCCGCCATATCTGGTAATTTTTAACCAACGTGGATTTGCTGCATCAAATAGTTCCTTCTTCTTCAAATATAAATATATAAATAAAGTGATCAAGTCACTCGCATGTCTTAGGAGAATGTCATACCTTTAGTAGCAAACTTGAAATCTTGGCCATTGGTTTTGATTTTTGTTTTGGTTAGATTTGGTTCGGTTTTTGTCATTTTAAAAATCCCTCCAGCCCTTGGCTCTGTCTGACCCGATTGCTTTCAGCTGTTTCTGCAACAAAATTGTCCTGGCAGCGAAAACTCTCATTGTTTACAGTGGCGCCCCCTTCTGAACACTTGGTTAATAAAAAGCTTTTTTTTTTTTTTTCGGCTATGGTAAATGTGGAACTACAATGAGGTATTTCAAAGAGGTGAACCACAGATAAATTTCTCTAAGGGTGGGGTTAGGGTTACTCAAAAAGGAACTTGACAAGGCTTTTAAAGATATCGACAATCATTATAACATAACGTGACTGATTGTTACCGCGCTCTTAACTGGGCAAACACTTGTTGGCTTCCAAGAAAGACTAACATAGTTGAAATGGTTCTAGCGGCCTTCTAGCACAGGGTCTCATGAGGCAGGGATTCTAGCCACTGGCTGTGCAAGGCATGAGGCCTGTTAGTGATTCTATTTTTTCCTCTGCAGAATAGGTCTTTCTACATTCCAGGTCCTTTCTACCCCAATAAATAATGTGGCGATTCTCTCAGTGAGTTGTACTATTGGTTTAAACAGCCAACTGTGTCTTTAAAAGGACTTTTGTTTAAATTCCTTTAAAAAAAAGTCCTTTCAAAAAAATCTTTTTTCTTTATTTTTTATTTTTTATCCCATATGTTTACTCTGATCGTGGAACTTTGTCATTTTGACCTTCTCTGCTGATTAAAATATTCTTCATCATCAGCACCTACTGCTCTCCTCTCCTGGTGGTCTCTCCGGAAGGTGTCTTCTCTAGCTCTTCTAGCAGGAGATGGGCACTTCCCCTCTACCCCTGTTGCCAGACCAGCCTTACCTATCCTGCAGGGTCAGGTCGGCCTGGCCCTTTATCTGTTGTTCTCCTCTGAGTGGTTAGATTTTCATAGATCCCGTGCTTTGCTTTTGTCAGGATTTACCTGGATTATCAAAACCCTTTTCTTTTGCCAGTGAAGCGTAAGAAACAGTCCTAATGAGAGAACCAGGAACTTAAACAGATCATATTTATCCTGAATGTTCTGTCCAAAATGAAAAATTCATTTCAGAGGAGCCTCAAGATCTCTGAGAAGGGAAGTTTCACCAACTCTGTCATGTAGTGGCATCAATTCCGATTCTGTGTCAATTTTACTACTTTCCCAGCTAGTAATTCTCTACCTCTCAACGCCCACTCTCAACCGTTTCCTCTCTCAAAGGCAGTTGCTCTTAGAGTCTGCACATGGCACTTGGGGCCTGCTGGTTGTTGGCTACTGCCCTCTGTACCTTGGGTCTAACAGCTGCGGGGCATCAAGATGAGCACGTCTCTTGTTCTAGGACTTAATATAGTTTGGGGCACATGGTAAGCAATAATCACTTCTTTAGTTGATCCAAGTGTTGGATCTTTCTTAATTATTCTACTACCACAATTTACTTGTTCTAAGATTTGTCCCCCCCCCCCATTTTAATATCTCTTAAGGTGGCACTCACCTTGCACTTGATGACATATCCTACTTTAACTGACAGCATTTCTCTTTCTTAGTCGAACATAAACTATAGTGCATCTTACACTTGATGAAAGCTAGGATGCAATGAAATACTCTATTATGGTTACGATTCTGATATTTGAAATCCTCCGGTAGCTCCCTGTGCCCCCACAGTGTAGTACCTCACCTCCTCGCCATAGTATACAAACCTTCTCACCCCCAGTGTTAACCCCGGGGCTCAGCCTCCATCCCCAGGTGATGCTGCCAGATCAGCTGTCGGTTGTCATGAACTTGCTGTAGTTTCCCGAATGCACTGTGCTGCCTCCTGGCACTCTGAAACTTGACACACTCATCCTCATTCTTCGCTTTGCCCTTGTCTATCACCTCCCCTGAAAATCTGTTCCTAAGTGGCTTTTCCCAGCTCCCACCTACCCTTGGCAGTCTATTATCTCCCTGTGGTAAAGCCTGTCACACTGCATCATGGACATGCCCGTTGTCCCCCTGAGAAGAGAAAAAGGACAATGAGGACCACCAGCATTTGCAGCTCTAGTGCAGAGCCCCATGCCTGGCTGGCAGGAAATGCCAGATCATGAAGACAAACGGAGATCATCCTCTGGCTAAAACCAGCTCTTCCTTGCCTATCGCAGGATCTGGTCAATAAAGAGCGTTCAGTTATTATTGCTGTTTTTCTAGGGATTTTTACCCCATATATTTCCCAGGTCTCTACTCTTTTTGTAGCATTTAATACAGGCTTCAACCACTTCCTAGTCAGATCAGGTGAAATCATTTTTCTTCCCATTCCCTTGATGTATTTCACATCTAGTAATTCTTTATTTAATGATCTTATTTACCCATTTGACAGACAGATCACAAGTAGGTAGAGAGGGAGGCAGAGAGAGAGGGGGGAAGCAGGCTCCCCGCTGAGCAGAGCGCCCGATGTGGGGCTCCATCCCAGGACCCTGAAATCATGACCTGAGCCGAAGGCAGAGGCCTAAACCACTGAGCCACCCAGGAGCCCCCATATCTGGTAATTTTTAACCAACGTGGATTTGCTGCATCAAATAGTTCCTTCTTCTTCAAATATAAATATATAAATAAAGTGATCAAGTCACTCGCATGTCTTAGGAGAATGTCATACCTTTAGTAGCAAACTTGAAATCTTGGCCATTGGTTTTGATTTTTGTTTTGGTTAGATTAGGTTCGGTTTTTGTCATTTTGAAATTCCCTCCAGCCCTTGGCTCTGTCTGACCCGATTGCTTTCAGCTGTTTCTGCAACAAAATTGTCCCGGCAGCAAAAACTCTCATTGTTTACAGTGGCGCCCCCTTCTGAACACTTTGTTAATAAAAAGGTTTTTTTTTTTTTTTTTCGGCTATCGTAAATGTGGAACAACAATGAGGTATTTCAAAGAGGTGAACCACAGATATATTTCTGTGAGGGTGGGGTGAGGGTTACTCAAAAAGGAACTTGACAAGGATTTTAAAGATATCGACAATCATTATAACATAACGTGACTGATTGTTACCGCGCTCTTAACTGGGCAAACACTTGTTGGCTTCCAAGAAAGACTAACATAGTTGAAATGGTTCTAGCGCCTTCTAGCACAGGGTCTCATGAGGCAGGAATTCTAGCCACTGGCTGTGCAAGGCATGAGGCCTGTTAGTGATTCTATTTTTTCCTCTGCAGAATAGGTCTTTCTACATTCCAGGTCCTTTCTACCCCAATAAATAATGTGGCGATTCTCTCAGTGAGTTGTACTATCGGTTTAAACAGCCAACTGTCTCTTTAAAAGGACTTTTTTAAAATTCCTTTAAAAAAAAGTCCTTTCAAAAAAATCTTTTTTCTTTATTTTTTATTTTTTATCCCATATGTTTACTCTGATCGTGGAACTTTGTCATTTTGACCTTCTCTGCTGATTAAAATATTCTTCATCATCAGCACCTACTGCTCTCCTCTCCTGGTGGTCTCTCCGGAAGGGGTCTTCTCTAGCTCTTCTAGCAGGAGATGGGCACTTCCCCTCTACCCCTGTTGCCAGACCAGCCTTACCTATCCTGCAGGGTCAGGTCGACCTGGCCCTTTTTCTGTTGTTCTCCTCTGAGTGGTTAGATTTTCATAGATCCCGTGCTTTGCTTTTGTCAGGATTTACCCTGGATTATCAAAACCCTTTTCTTGTGCCGGTGAAGCCTAAGAAACAGTCCTAATGAGAGAACCAGGAACTCAAACAGATCATATTTATCCTGAATGTTCTGTCCAAAATGAAAAATTCATTTCAGAGGAGCCTCAAGATCTCTGAGAAGGGAAGTTTCACCAACTCTGTCATGTAGGGGCATCAATTCCGATTCTGTGTCAATTGTCCTACTTTCCCAGCTAGTAATTCTCTACCTCTCAAAGCCCACTCTCAACCGTTTCCTCTCTCAAAGGCAGTTGCTCTTAGAGTCTGCACATGGCACTTGGGGCCTGCTGGTCGTTGGCTACTGCCCTCTGTACCTTGGGTCTAACAGCTGCAAGGCTTCAAGATGAGCACGTCTCTTGTTCTAGGACTTAATATAGTTTGGGGCAGATGGTAAGCAATAATCACTTCTTTAGTTGATCCAAGTGTTGGATCTTTCTTAATTATTCTACTACCACAATTTACTTGTTCTAAGATTTGTCCCCCCCCCATTTTAATATCTCTTAAGGTGGCACTCACCTTGCACTTGATGACATATCCTACTTTAACTGACAGCATTTCTCTTTCTTAGTCGAACATAAACTATAGTGCATCTTACACTTGATGAAAGCTAGGATGCAATGAAATACTCTATTATGGTTACGATTCTGATATTTGAAATCCTCCGGTAGCTCCCTGTGCCCCCACAGTGTAGTACCTCACCTCCGCGCCATAGTATACAAACCTTCTCACCCCCAGTGTTAACCCCGGGGCTCAGCCTCCATCCCCAGGTGATGCTGCCAGATCAGCTGTCGGTTGTCATGAACTTGCTGTAGTTTCCCGAATGCACTGTGCTGCCTCCTGGCACTCTGAAACTTGACACACTCATCCTCATTCTTCGCTTTGCCCTTGTCTATCACCTCCCCTGAAAATGTGTTCCTAAGTGGCTTTTCCCAGCTCCCACCTACCCTTGGCAGTCTATTATCTCCCTGTGGTAAAGCCTGTCACACTGCATCATGGACATGCCCGTTGTCCCCCTGAGAAGAGGAAAGGGACAATGAGGGCCACCAGCATTTGCAGCTCTAGTGCAGAGCCCCATGCCTGGCTTGCAGGAAATGCCAGATCATGAAGACAAACGGAGATCATCCTCTGGCTAAAACCAGCTCTTCCTTGCCTATCGCAGGATCTGGTCAATAAAGAGTGGCCAGTTATTATTGCTGTTTTTCTAGGGATTTTTACCCCATATATTTCCCAGGTCTCTACTCTTTTTGTAGCACTTTAATTCAGGCTTCAACCACTTCCTAGTCAGATCAGGTGAAATCATTTTACTTCCCATACCCTCGATGTATTTCACATCTAGTTATTCTTTATTTAAAGATCTTATTTACCCATTTGACAGACAGATCACAAGTAGGTAGAGAGGGAGGCAGAGAGAGAGGGGGGAAGCAGGCTCCCCGCTGAGCAGAGAGCCCGATGTGGGGCTCCATCCCAGGACCCTGAAATCATGACCTGAGCCGAAGGCAGAGGCCTAAACCACTGAGCCACCCAGGAGCCCCCATATCTGGTAATTTTTAACCAACGTGGATTTGCTGCATCAAATAGTTCCTTCTTCTTCAAATATAAATATATAAATAAAGTGATCAAGTCACTCGCATGTCTTAGGAGAATGTCATACCTTTAGTAGCAAACTTGAAATCTTGGCCATTGGTTTTGATTTTTGTTTTGGTTAGATTTGGTTCGGTTTTTGTCATTTTAAAAATCCCTCCAGCCCTTGGCTCTGTCTGACCTGATTGCTTTCAGCTGTTTCTGCAACAAAATTGTCCCGGCAGCGAAAACTCTCATTGTTTATGTGGCGCCCCTTCTGAACACTTTGTTAATAAAAAGCTTTTTTTTTTGTTTGTTTTTGTTTTTGTTTTTCGGGTACGGAAAATGTGGAACAACCATGAGGTATTTCAAAGAGGTGAACCACAGATAAATTTCTCTAAGGGTGGGTGAACGTTATTCAAAAAGGAACTTGACAAGGCTTTTAAAGATATCGACAATCATTATAACATAACGTGACTAATTCTTACCGTGCAATTAACTGGACAAATACTTGTTGGCTTCCACGAAAGACTAACATAGTTGAGATTGTTCTAGCGCCATCAAGCACAGGGTCTCATGAGGCAGGGATTCTAGCCACTGGCTGTGCAAGGCATGAGGCCTGTTAGTGATTCTATTTTTTCCTCTGCAGAATGGGTCTTTCTACATTCCAGGTCCTTTCTACCCCAATAAATAATGTGGCGATTCTCTCAGTGAGTTGTACTATTGGTTTAAACAGCCAACTGTCTCTTTAAAAGGACTTTTGTTTAAATTCCTTTAAAAAAAAGTCCTTTCAAAAACATCTTTTTTTTTTATTTTTTATTTTTTAATCCCATATGTTTACTCTGATCATGGAACTTTGTCATTTTGACCTTCTCTGCTGATTAATATATTCTTCATCATCAGCACCTACTGCTCTCCTCTCCTGGTGGTCTCTCCGGAAGGGGTCTTCTCTAGCTCTTCTAGCAGGAGATGGGCACTT
The DNA here is from genome assembly GCF_964662115.1 of Mustela nivalis. Classification (NCBI taxonomy): domain Eukaryota; kingdom Metazoa; phylum Chordata; class Mammalia; order Carnivora; family Mustelidae; genus Mustela; species Mustela nivalis. The sequence continues at coordinate 637,956 of NW_028136323.1, read as the reverse complement.
CCCCTCTACCCCTGTTGCCGGACCAGCCTTACCTATCCTGCAGGGTCAGGTCGGCCTGGCCTGTTATCTGTTGTTCTCTTCTGAGTGGTTAGTTTTCATAGATACCTTGCTTTGCTTTTGTCAGGATTTACCCTGGATTATCAAAACCCATTTCTTGTGCCAGTGAAGCTTAAGAAACAGTCCGGATGAGAGAACCAGGAACTCGAACAGATCATATTTATCCTGAATCTTCTGTCCAAAATGAAAAATACATTTCTGAGGAGCCTCAAGATCTCTGAGAAGGGAAGTTTCACCAACTCTGTCCTGTAGGGGCATCAATTCCGATTCTGTGTCAATTGTCCTACTTTCCCAGCTAGTAATTCTCTACCTCTCAAAGCCCACTCTCAACCGTTTCCTCTCTCAAAAGCAGTTACTCTTAGAGTCTGCACATGGCACTTGCGGCCTGCTGGTCGTTGGCTACAGCCCACTGTACCTTGGGTCTAACAGCTGCGGGGCATCAAGATGAGCACGTCTCTTGTTCTAGGACTTAATATAGTTTGGGGCACATGGTAAGCAATAATCACTTCTTTAGTTGATCCAAGTGTTGGACCTTTCTTATTTATTCTACTACCACAATTAACTTGTTCTAAGATTTGTCCCCCACCCCCATTTTAATATCTCTTAAGGTGGCACTCACCTTGCACTTGATGACATATCCTACTTTAACTGACAGCATTTCTCTTTCTTAGTCGAACATAAACTATAGTGCATCTTACACTTGATGAAAGCTAGGATGCAATTAAATACTCTATTATGGTTATGATCCTAATCCAATCCATTACTCTAACACTGACTACTACATAACCCTATCGTTGATACTAATGTGGACTTTAAACCAATACCTGATCCTGACTGTAAACATGACCCTGGCTCTAGACTTCACCTGACCCTGACTAAGGCAAACACCAGAAACCTAACCCTGAACCTAAAAGTGACCCTGACCCTGACCCTAACACTAACCCTGACACTGAATGTGAGCCTGACCCTAACTCTAACCCTAAACCTAACCCTCCCTGACACTAACACGGGCCCTGACCCGAAACCTAACGCTGAACCTAACCCTAAAACTAACCCCTAACATTATCCCTGACACTGACCCTAACCCGGTCTAACCCTAACCCTCAACCTACCTCTACCCTAACCCTAACCACACTTTAACAATAATCCCGAACCTCTCCCTGACCATGATCATAACCCTAACTCTGAAATTTGCCTTTGTCAGATCTTAAACTTAAACCTGACCCTGGCCTTGACCTTAACTCTGACCCTAACCCAGACTGTAATCCTAACTCTGATGCAAACCGTAATGCTGAACAGAATCGTAACCCTAAAGCTAACCCTGATCCTGAACCTACTCATAAAACAGAACCTAAACATAAAGCTGACCTTACCATAACCATGAACCTAACCCTGACCCTGACACTACCGTGACACTAAACCTGTCCTAAACCTAACCCTGAACTGACATGACCTTGTCCCCAAACAAAAACTTGAACCTGACCCTAAATCTGACCATCATCCTGAACCTGACACTAAACCTAATAGTCACCCTAACACTGACCGTGACCCTGACTCTGACCGAAACCCTAACCCTGACCCTACTGTGAGCCTGACCCTAAACCTAACCATGAACCTAACCCTAACCCTGACCCCTACCCTAAGCCTCGCTAACCCTGACCCCAACGAGGTCTAAACCTAAACCTGACCCTAAGTCTTTCTTCTCCCTAACCCTAACACTAACCTGGTCTAAACCCAGCTCTGTTCCCTCCAGTGGGGACAGCAGCTGCACCCAGGCCTCCCAAGGGCTGGGGGAAGGCTGTATGGGGGTCACTGGATGGGCACTGCATTGAGTGGAGTGTGAGCCTTGAGCAGCTTGGGGACCAGCGGCTCAGGGAGCTCTGGTGGAGCAGAAAGTTTGGTAAGGAGCCCCCAGGCAGTGGTGACCTGACTTACCTGACGACAGAGCCCAACAGAATTGGAACCCACGTATCCAGGCACCCCATAAAGAGAAAACCCTCCTGTCCAGCTCATTTCTAGAAACATCCTAAAGGAAGGGACATGTTCTTCTGCTGTACTGAAGCCGAGAGGATGCAGGGAGAAGAGAGCTCGCCGCTTGACACGTCCCCTCCCTGGCAGGTCATATCAGGTTTCACCAACGCCTCAGGCCCTTTGGCTAATAAAATCAAAAGGTGACACCAGGGTCTCAGAGTCAGAGAGTCCCACACCTTCTGATCCACTGGTGTAGCCCTAGGTCTCTTCGCAGTCTCTCTCTCACTGTGTGTGTGTGTGTGTTTGTGTGTGTGTGCGCGCCTCTGAGTGTCTGTGTCTTTGTGTGTATAGAGGACCTGGCCATGCCATCATGGGTGGAGATGACCCAAGCAGGATCAGGCTGATGAGGGTTTAGATGTCTGGTGGGCAAGTCATGTTCACACCCCAGTTTAAGACTGGTTAAGTGGGATCGGGTGTAGGGTCTACACCCTTCTGCCCAGGGATTATCCTGAGACCTTGAAGAGATGGGTCCATAGCCAGGAGCGGGGCTAACCCCAACAGTAACCACTAACCCTGACCCTGACACTGACTGTGAGCCTACGCCAAACCCTAACCAACTAACAGATACAAAAAGAAAAAACTATATAATTAAAAAAATAGCAAAAGGATCTCAATAGACTTTTTTTTCAAAAAAGTTATATAAATGACCAACAGGAGCATTAAAAAGTGCTCAACGTAAAAAACTCAGGGCAAAGTCATTATGTTGTTGTTTTTGTTTACCTCTGAAAAACACTGCAAGATATTACTACCTATTAGAATATATACTACCAAAAAATTAAAACTAACAAATTTTGGTAAATATTGGGGAAAATGGGGAACTTATGCACTGTGATAGGGATATAAATTTGTATGGAAAACAGTATGGAGACTATTCATATTATTAAAAGTAAAATTACCATATGATTCAGTAATCCCACTTCTAGGGATATAGCTAAAGGAAACGAAGTCACTATTCGAAGACATCTCTGCACTCTTATGTTCATTATAAAATTATTAACTCTAAGCAAGAGATGGAAATAACTTCAGTATCCATTAATGGATGAATGAATAAAATAAGTATGGTAAATATATACTATGGAATACTACTTAACCATGAAAAATTAAGAAATACTGCCATTTACAATACCATGGATGGATCTTGAATGTGTTATACTAAGTGAAATATTTCAAAGATTTTATATATTTTTTAATTTATGTATTACGATATCCCTTACATACAGAATCTGAAGAAAAAGCAAACTAATGGAAACTTAGAGTTGAGTTGACAAGGGGTGAACCTGGGGTGGAATAAGGTGGTCAAAGGGTACAAACTTGCAACTATAATAGGAAAAAGTTCTGGGGATCTAATGTACAGCATGATGGTCATAGTTAATAATATATACATACTTTTTTAATTGTGCTTCCCTTTATTAAATTTTGCATATATCACATTCTTACAAGTTGAAAGTTTATAGCAATCTTGTATAAAATAGGTCTGCTGCCACCATTTTTCTAACACCATTTGTTCATTTTGTGTCTCTTTGTCACATGTTGGTAATTCTTGCAATATTTCAAGTTTTTTCATTATTATTGTATTTGTTATGGTGATCTGTGATCAGTATTTATGACCCACTGAAAACTCAGAACTAGTTTACTTAAGGTATATACATTGTTTTTCTTTAAAGACATAATGCTTTTGAACAGTACAGTATAGTGTTTATTTTTTATATGCACTGGGAAACATAATTTTTTATTTGCACTGGGAAACCAAAAAATAATAATAATGATTTGACTTAGTTTATTGAAATAATCACTTTATTGAGGCGGTCTGGAACAAAACCCACAAGACCTCTGAAGTTTATCTCTACTGTACTATATACATAAAAGTTGCTAAGAGAGTAGATCTTAAAATTCCTTACAATACATGCATAAAAAACAGAGGCAACTATATGAGATAGTAGATGTATTAACATTTTTATGTAGATTATATTGCAATGCAGATGTATACCAATTTATCAAATGGTACATAATTTACACAATGTTAAAAGTTTGCAGTGTTATAAGAAATCATTTCTTAAATTTACAAATTATAATATGTCAATTATTTTTCAATAAAGCTGGAAATAACCTTTTGTAGAATTAATCTATTTTTCAAAAGAGGAAGTAAGGAAGTAGAAACTGCAACTAACTCTGAAATAATAGAATACAAAATCCATTTTAGTTATATACACTGTGACAAACACTATTAGTTAGTTTACAATGAAGGAATACTTATGAAGCATGAAGGATGATCTATAAATAAGGCTGAAAGAGCTCAGTTTTAAGGTTTAAATTTAAAATCTTCTTTTGAAATACTAAACTGACCACCCAGTTTTCCAAACATAAATGTCTTAACTGCATGAATTTATTTCATACAACTCTATAATCTAGTTTCATAAGAAAGCAGCATGCAAATTTTGAATAAGACAGACTTGCTTAAGTTTCTTTATGTTCAACAGTAAAGGATACTTCCCTAAAAATAAATAGAAGAAAAATCAGCATATTTATCATGGTAATTATTATTCATAATAAGATTCATATTGAATTAAGGAATATATAGCCTCAGAGGGGGTAAAGTAAAATGAAATTTATTTTGGTTAATGTGTCTATGAATAGTCAATACAATGCCTCAATATAAATGAATATTATCATTTTGAACAATTTAATTACTATTATTAAATTATTATAAGTAAAAAATAGCTATCATTTTAGCATGGAATATGAGACTCTCATGCTCCATGCTTCATCACATCCACACAACAACTCTGCATAATAAGTATTATCATCACCATTTCATGGGTGAAAAAACTGAGGCTAACACATTTAGATAACTGGTTTATGATTACATGGCTAGTAAAGATGCATCACACTAATTTAGGCTTTATGATTTCAGAATTGTACTCTTTCCACTGCACATTCTATTACTCTATTACTTGGCTTGTTTTCATTTAGTTCTTTAATTTTATTCATGTGGTGATGGCTTAAAGCTTCATTTAAAGGAAGCTTAAAAAAATTCATTTAACCAAAAGCTCCCAAGAATGAAAAATGTCATGGAGCTAATGTAGACATGGATATCATTAGTTAATGGGTAACCATATATTTTCCACTCTAGTGAGATAAAAATCAGAGTGTTTTTCTAAGTTTTAGTCTCTGAGTATTAAAAAGGACTTTGTTAAAATAGAAATATTCAGACAAAGGTGATCAAAAGTCTGGATCAGGTCACCTTAAGATAAATATTAGAAAACTGAGGAAACAAATGGAGATTCGAACACTGAGCTATAATATAATGAATGGTTTAAAGTATTTAGTAGAATATAGAAAAGCCCTTTAAAGCCTGGTCTTAGCCTAGCATTGCAGCTTTTGGGATATCTGTCAATCTATCATCTATCTATCTATCTATCTATCTATTTAGATATAAATTTGAAAATTTTTTAACTTAAAGATTTTGAGAAATAGAACATAATCAGCACCATAGAAGATCTGTTTATGATAACAACCTAGCCCCTTCTCCCAGTTTGTTAATATTCTCTCTTATTTAATGTAACATTGTGCAAATAGACCACTGCTGATCTGCCGTTATGAATGAAATAACTATAATCATCTGTTTTCATATCCTGGTGAAAATATTCATTTAATTCAATGTTGTATTTCCAGGAATGGACCAAATTTTTTTTTTTAATTTTTAAGTTTTCTAAATATTGTCCAACCTACCTCAAATGTTTTTATTATGGGCACTGTCATTCTTTCACATTCTTGCAAGACATTTTTACTGTTTCCCAATATGGTAAGTGTGTAATAGTATGCCATTCTAGGTTTTAATTTATTTTTAATTTAATTTAATTTAATTCCAGATTCATAATAAAGATAAACAGTTTTTACCTATGAGTGGCCATTTGGATTACCCTTTCTGTAAAGTACATGCTCCAATCTTTTGATATCTTAACATTGTGTCATACTGACTTCTTTAATAATAGATTTCCTGAATAAACTTTTAGCTGTGTAGGTCTCCTCTATTTTATTTTGAACTTGTTTTCATTTCAAAAACTTTATATTTATTTTCATAATCTGCTTTTATTTTGCTTTGTCTATTATCTATCTATTTATTTATTTATTTGCAAGCAAGAGAGAGCGAGCGAGTGAGAGCACAGGGAGGGATAGAAAAAGAAGGGAAAAGAATCTTAAGCAGGCTCCAGGCTCAGCACAGAGCCCAACTCTGGGCTCTATTTCACAAGCCTGACATCATGACCTGAGCCAAAATGAAAGAAATAAAATAAAATTAAGGTGTTAAAAAAAAAGGAAAAAGAATTGGAGGTTTAATTAAGTGAGCCACCCAGGCACCTCTGTGGTATCTTAAATTGGCTGTCATATCTTTAAAGTTCTAGAGTATCCATTTGGTTCACTTATAAAATCTTTCTCAATATCATTTTTTAGTTTCAGTTTTTTGTTCAATTTGCTTCCCCTCTCATTTCTTTGAGCAGAGTAATCAAGCCATTTTACAATCTTTATTGATCATTTTAATATCATACTTAATCCCATTTTGTCTATCAAATCTTGTTAATGGTTTTTCTTTGTGTGCTTTGTTACATTTTGGTATGTTCAAGACATTATATTTGAAACTCTTATTGAGTAGGAATAATTAAGAGCTATAATAATGGTATGGTCCTCCTTGGCAGGATTTTCTCTTATATCTGAGACTTTACAAGACAATCATACTCCAAATTCAGTGGTTGACTTTCTCAGTTTACACAGAAGGCAAGGTAGGCTCTAGTCTTATTTCTGCTTCTCCTTGTGCTTTGGGGATCTCAACTTAAATTTGGGTTGTACCAAAGTCCTCAAATTTGATTGCTGCTGGATTTTGAATTTTTTTTCTCTAGTATCAAGTGTCTATTAAAAACACAGCTCAGTGTGTTTTAGCAGTTTCTAATGCTCTCATAGCTAAAATGGCTTCATGGCATATATCTCTAGGCTCTCATTGTGTTTCGTATTGGCCCAGTAATCCCTCACTTATTTTTATAATCATTCTGATATTTTTAACTTTAAAAGCTATTTTGTCTGGATTTTTAAGTTGTCTTAAGTAGGAGTTTTTAGATCACCATTACTAGAAGCAACAACAAATATACATGAAAATATCTGCAGTAGTTTATCACATCTTTATGGCTTTGAACTTCCATAAGCCGAGGCATCCTTTTCTAATCACTTAGGCAAACTCCAAGTTACCCTTTAAAACAACACAAGAATTGCTTCATTTAAGAACATGTTCAGGGATGACTCTTCCCCACTGTCCTTACCAACATTCCCACACACTCTTTGCTACCCACACCTTGTTTATGAACTTTCATTAGGTATATCAGCGGGACCAGAATTTTGCTCTATTGTATTTTTGTCCTTTAGAGCTTTAATTAAATATGAATTCCATAGAATTCTGTCCCTTTTCTTTCAAACCTGGGTTAGTTATTTCTTCTCATTCTTTGTCAGAAGTTACTTTATTAGAGAAACGTATGGCTCTATTGTGACTTTGGAGCCTTTACAGTTTTTTGACTGGAAAAATCACCCATCCCTGAGATTTTTACGCAGCTTCCTGGCTGATATTATTCAGAAATCTGTTCAAAACAGACTTTTTCAGGGAGGCCCTTTCGGACCACTCAGTTACAAAACCTCTTCTCAATCACTGCTCTTATATAAAATGTGCTTATTTAGTTCAAATATGCATCACTATTAAAGAAAAACCAGTACGATTTTTTTCTTTTTAAAGTTGGCTTACCTATTATCTATCTCTCCCATTAAAATGATTCCTCTGGGTTGGGGTTTTGTTGTGCTCATCTTAGGCCAGACACTCAATAAATTGTCTCTGAATGATTGAATTGTTTGACTCCCTTGCTAGATTCTCAACTTCATGAGGCCAAGGATTGTTCTATTCAGTCCTTTATCCTCAATGTCTGTTATATTGCAGTCACTTATGTGACTAATGGGAAAAATCACAGAAAGAAAGAGTTAAAACTACAGAAAAACCCCGTAGGTTCAATAACACAAAGCTTTCTAAAATTATTTAGCCCAGGAATTGAATACTGGCTGCACTTTTGATTTTTTTTAAATGGTATTGAATTTCATTTAAATGGAAATACTGGAATGGTAGAATAATAAAAAAAATTATTAAAGCAACTTGCTCCTTTAAGTAAGAATTATATAGGGCATCTCTTCTAGAAGCAAAATTTTCAAATGTCAAACATCTGAAAGCATAGAAGGAGAAGTAAGAGTGTGAATTGTACTTCAATGCTCTTTTCTTTATATTCAGCAAACAGCTTCATTCACACCTTTCCAATTTTTTCAACTCTTTTGACAAAGCCTTCAGAGGAGTTACTGCTGATGACAACCATCACAGCCTAACAGGAGAAATTTTATGAAGAAAAATAATAGCGTGTTTTTCCCAAATTGTTAAGGATATGGTGAAGCTCTGTCGGATTCAAAGGAGGAATGTGCAATTCCATGCTATATATAATAATAACTTATTTTAATAATGGCTTTGCAATTTTTCAGATATATCCATTTACTGAAAGCACTATCAAATAAACAAAAGCAAACAAATTAACAGGGGTTCGAGACAGGAATTATCTAATCTAAAAATAGCACATGTTCACAGAATACACAACATATCCCAAGTACTACTATAGGTTTCAAGTAATAGTCAAAACAATAGTAAACATGATTCAGACCCTACCAGACAAATCATAAATGAGATCTTAACTGTAAATCCTTATCTTTAGATCAAAGCGGGTAATTGGGTGCTGAAGATCCATTATAGAACTAATATGTTATAGAACTCCTCTGAAATGAGTCATTTATTCCATCACTTTTCCTGCACAGCTGCTGACCCATGTTTTGGTTCCTGGAAATAGCTGCTACCCTGTCATACTTCTTTAAAGCACATATATTGATAACTCTACTCACTCCTCCATTCCTCTGTGACTGTCACTGTGTTAAAATGTGGAGTCAGCTGACTCACTTGTGGTGGTAATAAAGTAGATGAGTTTGCAAAGTATTTTGTTATTTCTAAAAATGCAAAAACCAAATTACATTGAAATCATAAGCGGTGTTTCAGGGAGAGCTGTAGGATGTGGTTTCTTGTGTAATCCACAGAGATTAGCTCCAACACATATTTAAACTCTCCTCTAGGAGCAACCTTAGTGGTAAAGCAAGAAGATAAACAGATGTATACACACCCTGGCACAAAAGTATCACTTATGTTTGGCTTCCTAGTCTCCTCGTGTTACTTATTTATCTTAACGTCTCTCTGAAATCAGGGAACACAGAATCTCAATCAGTTGATATTTTTCTACTGAATTACCCAATAGTCTGATCATACCCCTAAGATTTTTTAAAATTATTTCACTCATAATCCCAAATCTGCTTTGCCTCCTCAGCTCAGTACACTGTAATTTGATTTCAAAATGAGGACGGTTGTCAGTAATGCCACTTTCATTAATCTATTTTACAATTCCATGTACTTAGAACTATGAAGATATGTTAATAACATCCATTCCAATAAGCCACCCTACATTTATTATCATGAAACAAGACCTCAAGAAAGAGAATTCAAAATCATCCATGTATTTGCAATTTATTGCAATAAAGCCTTTATCAATAGACTTCCCTGTGCACATGGTGGTCAAATTGTTGGTGAAAACCAGCCAGATCTATTACAAGCTTTCTCATGGCTTCTAGGTAATCCAAGTGAGCCTTTATTGATACTGGGAAGGGATAAAGCAGGGAAGGGATAAACAGTGATGTAAGAATTTGCTGGACAAAAGTAATGACTCTCATTACAGAGTGAGTATTTTAAAGCAAAAGAGCCTGTTGGGAATATTGTTTTATAAAATAGTGGTTTTTTTATTAACTTTTTAAAATTCAATTAGTTAACATATAGTGTACCATTAGTTTCAAATGTAGATTTCAGTTATTCATCCATAGCATATAATAGCTAATGCTCAGTACTTACTGTTATAGCTTCTTGAAAGCAGAATTTTAACCCACTGAGCCACACAGGCGCCCTTGAAAGCAGAAATTTAGATCATATTTTCTGATTACTTCCATGTAGTACAACACTTTCCTGCTAGCAACCTTCAAAACATACTGTTTGTAAGAGGAATTTCTTTAATAATAAATAAATAGGAATTTATTTAAATTTATAAATATATAAAATAAATAGGAATTTATTTAAATTTATTTAAATATTGCACACTGTTTCATTGTTCATAAATAAGGTGATGATATTATAGCCATTAGTTGGTAGCACTGATATATCACTTTCTTTTTACTTCTCAGTGCATTCTCTTTACACAAAATAGATATATATTTTAAAAGAATCTGAATCTGTGGCAAACTTTTAAAAACCCTATACAGTAAAGTTTATCATTTTAAGTAATCTCAATTATCTTCCTCAATTGTGATAGTATATCCTTCTATCTAGGCCAGATATTGTATGAGGGATTTGAAGAGACATACTTTTCTAAATTTCACTTTTCTCATCTGCAAAATGCTGATCATGATCCTACAATAAAATACACTTACTATTTTTTGATGAAAATTTATTTATTTATTTTAAGATTTTATTTCTTTATTAGAGAGAGTGGGCGAGAGAGCAAGCACAGGCAGACAGAATGGCAGGCAGAGGCAGAGGGAGAAGCAGGCTCCCGGCCGAGCAAGGAGCCCAATGTGGGACTCGATCCCAGGATGCTGGTATCATGACCTGAGCCAAAGGCAGCTGCTTAACCAACTGAGCCGCCCAGGCGTCCCTTTTGATGAAAATTTAATCTGTATAAACAATATATTTGCTGTAATGCGTGGTTCATGGAAAACATCTTATTTAATTATAAGCACAACAGTATTAGAAATTAAGTAAATGTGTCTATAATATTTAAAGTTTTAACACATAATTCCAGTGCTTTGCCTTATTTTCTCAAATCCCTTTACCACTTTCACTGACAGAGTCAAAAGTACTTTTTCTACTAGTAGCCAGCTCTTTGTCTTTTGTCAGAAAGATGCCCTTGTGAATTATTTATAATAGAGATATTAGCAATAATAATAATAATAATAATAATAATAATAAATAGCAATGAAAATGTTAAAAAAAGTTTTCTTAACTAATTAGGGTTCTTAGACATCAATTAGAGGAACCACCTCTGGCAAGCAAACTAATCTGCAAGACATTCCCAGAATTAACAAGTCAGTCAGATACAGGGTTGTTCGTAGACTGAAAGGTGAAGCAAAAGGACTAGGTTTGGAAAATAGGTAAGGACAGTGAAAAAAATGATCAAATTTTTGGGCAAAATAAATTCTTAGGTGTCCTTTCAATGGAGTCCTGGGCATTATGTAGCAGAAACTCTGGAGATTATCTCAATCCATTGGAGTCACCCTGTTTACTAGCTTGCTATTGACAAAGTTATTTACAAACTGTAGAGCAAGAGGTTATAATGTAGAAAACTGATGGTAATGCACAAGATTCTTGTTAACAATAATGCAAGTTAGTGATATTTCATTAGAAAACATAAATTCTATAACCCAAATTATGGGCCCAGAGCACTTCTGCTGCACAACTCTGCTTATATCCCAAATAACCATGTGAACTAGTTTTAATATCTGCTTCTTATTAATTTTTGAATAAAAATTCTTGACACAAGTATTTTATAATTGTGTGATAATCATGCATTTAATTTCTTGGAGAACAAAACACACTTTAGCGTAACTATGTTCGTTCACAGAACCAGCCTTGATAACACACTTCTATATGTTAGAAATGATATAATAAATGTAGAATATTGGGCACTCGTTTGGTATTCTTTGCCATGTTTTGCACTATCTAAAAAGAGATCAGTGAACTTGGACTGGAGTTAGTAGACATGGAAGAAAATAAAATATTACAGAGAGGAATACTCTGTGGTCCACAACCTAAACGGGCTGGGATTTCCATCATTTGGATCCCTGTAGCTTTACAAAAGTCAATAAAATTTTTGTATCTCCTATTAAAGTGGATTCCCCTGTACTTTTTCAAACATCTCTTGTAAAGTATTGTTTCCCAGAAAAAAAGGGATTTTGCACATGTATCTGCCTTTGTCTCTGGTCATGATCTCAGTCAGGATCCTGGGATCTAGCTCCATATCGGGCTTTTTGCTCATTAGGAAGTATACTTCTCAGTCTCTCTCTTCAGCTACCTCCCCCTGCCCCACTCATGCTCTCTCTCTCTCTCAAATAAATAAATACAATCTTTAATTTTTTAATTAAAAATAAGATAAATAAAATAAAATAAAAAGTCTGGTCTTACTGCCCCATTTAGCTCCTTTTTTTTGAGTGGTATTTAAAGCAGCATGACAGAACATGAGGCTCTCAAACTTAAAAAAAAAAAGGAAAAAATTGAGTTTTGTTAGGATTTAAGATCTTGTCTTCTAGAAAAAACATTGGCTTTGTTAACATGTGAAAATTAACAAAAGATAATAAGATAGAATTCTAATAATTTTTGTAGAAATTAAAAATTTCCTCCAACACAATTACATCAGACCCATTAAGTAAATTCATTCCAATGTCCGAAACCAACCTTTTCTAATACTAATGCATCTGTGTAAACAGAGTCAACCCAAGGAATAAATAAATATTATTTTTTTTCTGTCTCTTCCACAGTCACATCTGGGTATATTGGTAGCAAGCCAATTATCTATCTTATAAGACATGATATCATAAGGAAGGGTATTCTGTCCATTTGGAACAACTGAAAATCATTGTAATTTTATCTTGGTGCAGTAACTTGATATGGCACATTGTGGGTTATGAATATATTTTATTTTTTTTACTGGGAAGAAGAGATTATAGAGATATTGGTTATCCAAGAGAGACTGACAGGTGTTGATAGTTGCCAGGTCAATATCCATTTACTTTTTCCTTGAATCTCAGAAAGCACTGAGGGATTGACAAGAAGGAAACATAAAACAACATCAAATATTTTATTGTCTCTTTTCTATTTATATTGTAACCACATGAGAAAGTATCAGTCGTACAATATATCATTCTCTTTACCTCTATCTTTCTGCCAGAAATGTGGGCTTAATAGTGAGAACTCCAACAGCAATTTTTGCAACTGTGAATAAAAAGCCATGAAAACCTCTAAGATAGTTCACTTCACTTTCTTAAGACACTGAACCAACACCAGAAAACACTCTCTGTAGTCTTCTTGTTAAATGAAAAAATATGGTTAAACCACTTTTGAAAGTCTACTACATACAGCAAAATGTAAATCTTAATTGAAATATGTCCTCTCAGCTGTGCTTAAGCAACTGAGTCCTGAGCTTTTCAGGTTTTCAGTCTGAAAGAGTACACCTCTGGTGCTCAGAAAGGGAAGAGAAAGGACACCCTGTTCTCCATATAAATTAAAGAAGAGAAATCTGTGCATTTAAGTGGGCCATATAAAATTTATCAAGCAATTATCTCCTAACTCCTTTCTATCCAAATTACCTGATATGCTCTCCCTACTCCTTTATTCCACGTTACTGCCTTGTCCGGGATTCTGTCTCACATCACAACATGTCTTCTGTTATTTCCTTCTTGCAAGCTAGTTTTGTTTTCTCCATCTAAAAAAATCAACAATCATTGTGTATTTCAATTCCCATTTTCCTCAAATGCATTGAATCTTCTTATCTATTACTCTTTTCTCATACTCAGTGTCTTTGTCTTTATGGGGTTTGTACTTTGCTTTTCCTCATCCTTTACTGCCATTATATAATCAAATCTAATAACTTCTTAGAGAAAGTTAAAAATTCCTGCATAGCCACACGTGAACACAACGTCACTGATTTTTAGCAAACCTATAAGATAGTCAGACATCCATTCAATTTCTTTTTTTTAAAGATTTTATTTATTTATTTGACAGAGAGAGATGACAAGCAGGCAGAGAGGCAGGCAGAGAGAGAGGAGGAAGCAGGCTCCCTGCTGAGTAGAGAGCCCGACTTGGGGCTCGGTCCCAGGACCCTGGGATCATGACCTGAGCCGAAGACAGTGGCTTAACCCACTGAGCCACCCAGGCGTCCCTCCATTCAATTTCTTAACTGAGTCTCAAATGCATCCTGAGTTCTAACCTAAACCTAAGTTCTACTTCTTACACGTTGTTCTATGACCAAATCCTTTCAGTTCAGTATTTTGTAACATTTAAATATTAATCAATTGATGCTTTGTCTGTGTATTTCTATGATAATAATTTGAATACTGTAGATTTATTGTTATATTTATAGATTTATAATCAAAGTTTCATCAGTTGAAGTTTTTGGAAATTTCAGATATAATGATTAACCTAAAATGATACTGCCTCAAATCCCTCTGATATCAAGGCCCAACACTTGATTATAGCCAAACCTGTGGTGGATAGTTCCATGGGAAATTGCAGTTACTTAACACTGATAGCATCTCATGTTCTCTCTCTCATTTTAGAATGTCTCCAACACAACCCAAAAGTGTAGGAGAGTTAATGTCCTCTGAGGACAGCTTTCAGTGAAGTGGAAATAAGAGCCATAGATAAAATTGTCAGTTTTCAGGTCTTCATGAGGACAACTTAAAGAAGTTTCTCAGGACCTTTCAGTAAATGCAAGCCTTCATTTTCTATCCACAACAATTATATCAACAATGTACCTCTTTGACAAAGTTGTTTCTTCACTGTATCACTTTCCCATTCTTTTCTACCTTGGATAATCTCCCAGATAAACTAACAGTACTCAAATCCTTTGTCCTACTCTTTGCTCTCAGGATAAATGGAGCCAAAAGACTTAGATTAATATCAAGTTCTGAATGGGATCTTAGAGCTATTTCTGTCCAGATTTTCATAAACATAGGGACCTTTGAATTATCAGGCTATAAATAAGTTCTAAATGGAGGGGGCAAAAGCAAAAAGTAGAAATTTTTATGTTTGATTTTTAATCATGATTAAAAATAATGTTAGTACATTATAAAAGTGTGGATCTTTGTAAAACAATGTCATAATGTAAGAAATAGGTTGCATAGTCCTTTTGAGAATATGAAACCAAGTGTTCAGGTGCCATCTAATTTCTTGTTTAATCCAGAACTTTGGTGTGCATTATCTTGAGGAATAGAATTTTGAAGTCCAGACAGACTAACAGAAAACTGACCCAAATGTGTGTGTTTATATTTCTGCTTTTGTTGTAAAAATCAAAGTGTGATTGCTGGTTTAAAATGGTAAAACTAATAATGTTTATGGACTCTATTATAAATTTTCTAATTGTATGGGAAGAATCAAAGAAACATAGAATTAATTGATTTGCAAATCCTCAAAGAGCTACAGGATCAGGTAGTGGTATGTTCTGATTCAACAGCATCATAATGCAGCATTTTATATGTGTGGCTAATGGATATTTTCATAAATGTTTGCTAGCTAGTCAGCCAATACAGAGAAATATTAGGTAGGGTAATTACTCACAGTTGTGTTTAATAAAATGAGAGAAAATTATCAAATGACACTAATAATAATAATCCTATAGCAGGCTAAATAATTCAATGATAATTACAAGTATTAATCTAGCTTTCTTCCCTGATTATGACTCTTCTCTCCTTTATCATAATGGGAGTAGCAGATTGTCTGCAATGAATTGTGAAAACCCAGCAGTGACTTTGGCAGTGAAGGCCTCCCATCAATTTTGATAGGTTAAAATGATTCTGGATGGTCTTGAGCAAATGTGTCTATTTTTTTTCTGTGTGTGTAATAAAAGAAAGAAGCAATAGTAAATTCTTGCTGTTATTCCATGGAGCCAATAAAATCATACTGCCAACAAGAGGCTGTTGACATCGTAAGTGTGGTTAACTGTCTTGAAATACTAGGCCTCGAAATAAAATTCCAATATTTCACATAACCTCTTTTTTAAAAGAAAAAAAAAAAAACAAAACAAAACAACTATACTGCTTACATTTAGGGCCCTGCTGTTGTGTAACTATTTTTGAACATGTCTACTGTAAGTGTATATATATATATATTTTTTTCTGTGCAATAAATTCATTTAGAGATAAATTTAGATTGCAAATTATTTGGGAGGAGGCATGGTATTTGTGGCTAGTCTTAAAAGTAAAAAGGACTAAAAGAAAGAAGAAAAACATTTTTTATTACAGCATATTTACATCTGTCCAAAGTACTTATTTACTATCATACTGACTAATGTATAATACTGTACACAAAGAAAGAAGTTAAATGAGTTATAATTCAGTCGAAGTATAGCTGGCCATTTTAAAATTTACCACTGAATCTTTCTGGTATGAAATGTGATATCTGGCAATCTGGTCCAGTTCATTACATCAGGTCATTTGTATGTTCTTATTACCATTTTGATAGCATAGCACATTTTATAACCCAGACATTTTACAATGGAACTATGATGCATGTATTTTCAAAAGTATAGACATACATGAAGCTATGAGGTCAAAAAAGATGAATGTCCGTAGTACCATATAGACTCAACAAATAAAAATGTCCAAGGCTCTGAGTGAGATTTATGAATATTGTATAAGATTAGGCCAACATGTGGTTTTGATATAAATCATCTGTTCTTAAATTAGAATTACAATCGTTGAGTACAGTGTTGAAAATGGCAGATAGATTTTAGCTATCTTTGCTCAGTAGGGAAAATGGAAAAATGTTTAGTTTGGTCAGAATTTCACTTAACTTCTGAAAAATCTTACGTTTGAGAGAACCCTTCTGAAATAAGAATCCTTAAAGACATAACCCCTTTGGCACAAGTTTTCAAGAAACTTGTTGGATGTTGTAGACAATTATATGGCACACGTACTGTTCTAGATGTTTCATGCCAATAATATGTAAGCCATACCAAGGCTACATATACATATAGAGATGTTCCTCAGCTTACAAGGGGGCTATGTACAGAGAAACACATAAAAAACTGAAAATGCATTTAATACCCCTAAACTATCAAATGTCATAGCTTACCTTAAGCTTATTTCAACATACTCAGAACACTTACATTTGCCTGCATTTGGGCAAAATCATCTTAAGCAAAGCCTATTTTATAACAAAGTATCAAATATCACATGCAATTTATTAAATATTACACTACAAAAAAGAAGAATGGTTATATATAGAATGGTTGTAAGAATATCAGGTGTTCACCCCTGTAATCTTCTAGCTGACTGGGAGCTGTGGCTCACTGCCCCTGCCCAGCATCACAAGACGGCACCATACCCATTGTCACTGGCCCTTTTTATAAAGACCCAAATTCAAAATTCAAAGTACAGTTTCTACTGAATCACTTTCACTTTCACATCATTGCCAAATATATTGTAAGTTGAATCATTGTAAATCAGGAGCCATCTTATTTGAAAGTTAAATCACAGTCACCCGTATACACACAAAAAAAGGCCTTCATGTAGGGCCATCTATGTATCTCTAAACAACATAGCATGACCTATCAACAGCAAAAAATGGATGTGAAGGGGACAATTGCTTTGCGTCAGTACTCTGAGCAGTAACATACATGGCCTTACTCACCTAGCAGAACTCCAGAGCTAGCTGATGGCAAGGAATTTTACAAATGTTTGCTGAACAGCTTAAGCACTATTATTTTTAAATTAGTGTGCATATCTGTTTTCTAAAGATATGTTAATTTATTTAATTGACGTATTACAAAACCAAATAATTTCCTCTTATTTAAGTGGCAGGTAAATAGAATTCTTTTTAATTTAAATCAAATGGCTTTTTAGGGAAAATATACTAAAAATTCTGAAACTTGTATTGCTTATGAATCTTTTATTGGAATCCTTATCAAGTTGTATTTTTCAAGTTTTTCCTAAATAATCTTCAATGAATTGAAAATATTTTTTGGATTTTATTCAAGGCTATTAACTCACAATTTCACTTTGTTAAATATAGTGCTAAACGTTCAACCAAAACGTTGTGTCTTTTTTTTTCCACTACCACATCCTCCATCTACTGACTGGATTCTCTCCCCAACTAACACATATATACCATTGTCTATCTTTAGGATAAGTAAGGGTCATCTTTTGTCTTTATTCTATTCCTCGCATGCTTCTGAACTTGTTGAATTTTAATATAGTCACACCATAAGCATCACATATTTGATTCCCCTTTCAATAGTAAACAGTGCACAACCAGAGCATACCTTCAAAGCTATCAATAGACTTACTCTGATATATTATTTTTGTATTTTTGTAAATTAAAATAATTAAATTATAGAACAAGAGTTTCAGGTGGTAGGTGTTGTAAGTTTTACCCAAACTGACTTTTGTCAAACTCGTTTTTGTCATCATATATGACAAGTAGTTTTCTCACGTTTGTTTTTAGAATATCCTTGTATAATGAATATTTACACTGATATCTAGTATAAAAATCTTGCAATTTATTTTAGAAACATTAAGATATTGAAAATCAATCTATTTCTTTGATTCATTAAAGACATTTTTGGCTTGTTTCCAGTACTTTCTTACTGGTTAAAAAATGAATTTGAAGTAGTCTGAATTTCATTATTATATGGCACTTTCCCTTTGATGAATACAAAGACGATATTCTATATTAGCTATCTGAGAAGAATTTGTTTTTTTAATTTTATTTATTTGTGAGTGAGAGAGAGCACAAGCAGGGGGAGCAGCAGGGTGAGGGAGAAGCAAACTCCCGGCTAAGCAGGGATTCTGTTGCAGAACTGAGTCCCAGGACCCTAAAATCATGACCTGAGCTAAAGGCTCAGGCGTTTAACTGACTGAGCCACCCAGGTGTCCCAATCTGAGAAGAGTTCTGTATGTTATTCCTATTAATATGCAGTTTAAAGTCTAGGTGATTAACTTAATATTTTAGTGGCTATTACATAGATAGCACTATGTTCCAGGCAGAGAGTAAGAAAGAAATAGTAAATCAACCATATTCTATGCATTCTAAATGAAAATAATTAATCAATCATAATAAATCCTTCTATTTATGGAATATCAACTTATAAGCTTTCCTCCATATGAACAATGCCAAATACCAGAATAAAGGGTCATCTAATACAAATAAAGGATAGAATTAAAGAATTCTGGTAAGCCATTTAATTTTGAAAAATGGTGCTATATTGTTGCTGAGTTGTGGTTTTCAGTTACATAATATCTGATAAGTGTAGAAGTAACATGAGTGTTACGTGAGATGAGAAATGGTTTATAATTAAGATAATTTTAAAAGTACAGATAAATACAAATTTGTAAACATAGCATTATGGAGGAATAAAAATAAATGATAGCTACACACTCTAAAGTGAATAAATCTTGGAAAGTTAATAGAGAAGTAAAACAAGGGCAGTGCAAAAAGTATGGTACATTTTTATGAAGTTCAAACAAATTCTGTGAAACCATAGATGGACTTAAAGATACTATTATGTATCAAATATTGTAAAAATTAAGCAAGGAAATAGCAAACATAAAATAACCAAAGCATACAAACTTGGGTAGATACAATAGTTGTGATCATGTTCTACTTCAAAAAGAGATGAGTTAATAGATAAATAGAAGTAACTAGACTTTTTAGAAGTTAATAAAACTTTGCCTGTTACTTCTTAGTAATATAAAATATATGGTTTTCTAACAAAAACGTTTATCTTA
This sequence comes from Mustela nivalis, assembly GCF_964662115.1. Classification (NCBI taxonomy): domain Eukaryota; kingdom Metazoa; phylum Chordata; class Mammalia; order Carnivora; family Mustelidae; genus Mustela; species Mustela nivalis. Next base: position 618,216 of record NW_028136323.1, on the reverse strand, counting down.
AAAATATTTAAAAATAAATTTCAGGCTACTCATAAGGTTATATTTACTTTTCCACTGAAGGATAAGCTGGTTGTTGTAGTTGTAGTTGTTTGTTTTAGTCTCCTCTTGGTTTTTATTATTATAATGTGGAATAAGGAATGTTAGATTGAAAAGTGAATTATTTTATAGACAAAATCATTACTTGATTCACCTCCTGGTACAGCAGATGGAACTCCTGAAAATATGCCCTTTTGCCTTACGGAAGAGTAACAGTTATGCTTACTTCTGAAACATACTTGGTGGTGGCCCTAAATAGTGACACCATAGTAAACATTTTGAATATTTGCAATTAATTTTTATAGTCACAGGGCTCCAAAAGGCACTGCTGGTATCTTAGCAGGTATTTCAATAAAGCTAAAAGTTGCCTGACTGTTTAAAAATATTAACAAGGCACAAAACGGCAGAAGTATTGTCCTCAGATATTATTTTTTTCCATATGCTCCTGATTCCAGACATGACAAGTTATTTTTTTAAATTTTTTTATAAAAGATTTTATTTATTTATTTGACAGAGATCACAAGTAGGCAGAGTCAGGCAGAGAGAGAGGAAGAAGCAGGAACCCTGCTGAGCTGAGAGCTCAATGTGGGACTCTATCCAAAAATCCTGGGATCATGACCTGAGCCGAAGGCAGAGGCTTTAACCCACTGGGCCACCCAGGCGCCCCCATGACAAGTTATTTTTGATAGCTATATATACAATGTATTTTCCAGTTATAAGAAAAATGGTTCTGCTATTTTTAACATTTTTTAAAAATTACATAATTTTTTAAATTAAAATTTTATTTTTTAATGTTTTAATTTTCTTTTCTTTTTTTTAAAAGATTTTATTTATTTATTTGAAAGACGGAGATCACAAGTAGGCAGAGAGGCAGGCAGAGAGAGAGAGAGAGGGAAGCAGGCTTCCTGTGGAGCAGGGAGCCCGATGCAGGGCTCAATCCCAGGACCCTGAGATCATGACCCGAGCCAAAGGCAGCAGCCCAAACCACTGAGCCACCCAGGCACCCCAATGTTTTACTGTTCAATATACTACTTAGAATATAAAACCTATTCCATTTGGTAAGATATTTACCATTTAAAAAATGGTAATTTTCTCATAGTGTGTTCCCCTCACATTGCTTTATTTTGAATAAAAAAAAATTTCACAATAAACATAACTGATGCTTTCCTTTTGATTGTCCCTCTGTTGGTCATACTGTATATGAGCCATGACAATTAGTTTTACAAAATTTATTCATGTTTGTTGATATGTTTTATCATAACTAATTTTCCCTCCCTTATCTAGATTCCCCAGCTTTCAGACAGGTGGACACTTCAATAAACCATACCCAAGGGATGTATCAAGTACTTCTTAGACATCTCTCAGATCCTTGACGTCTCGTTTTACCTAGGGATTTGCAAAAGGTTCTGCCAGAGGCACCACTGTGACAACTGATGACCATGGTCTATCTCCTTCTAAGCTCAAGAGGTCACTGGTTTCCAAGTTTATCTATACAATTAATGCATTCCAGCAAGTTCTTTGTTTTTTAATATTAACAAACTTACTTTAAAGTTTATATGAAGAGGCAAAGACTCACAATAGTCAACATAGTGTTGAAGGAGAACAAAGACTGAGGACTGACTTCAAAGTTTACCATAACGATGGGGCGCCTGGGTGGCTCAGTGGGTTAAGCCTCTACCTTCGGCTCAGGTCATGATCCCAGGGGCCTGGGATCGAGTCCTGCATTGGGCTCTCTGCTCAGCAGGGAGCCTGCTTCTCCTCATCTCTCTCTCTGTCTGTCTCTCTGCCTATTTGTGATCCCTCTCTGTCAAATAAATAAATAAAATCTTTTTAAAAAAAAGTTGACCATAATGATAATTGTAAGCAAGATATTGTAATACCACAGAAAGACTAGATTAAAGGAACCGAATATATATTATCAATTATATTTTATATTTAATATAAAAGCAAAAGCAATACAAGAGAGCAAAATACAATCTTTTAAACAAATGGTTCTGGAGTAATGGTGAAGCTAAATGTAAAAATATAAAATAAAAATAAAATAAAATAATAAAATAAAATAAATCCAGGCAGATATCATACACTCTTCACAAAAATTAACTCAGATTGGATTATAAACCTAAACATGAAACATGTAGAAGGTAATATAGAAGAAAATTTAAATGACCTTGGTTTTGGAAATAACTTTAGCTACAAAAGCACAAGCACTGAATTTTAAAATGTCTACTCTGTGAAACACAATGCCGAGAGAATGAAAAGGCAAAGCACAGACTATGAGAAAAAATTTGCAAAATACACATCTGGCAAAGGACTGTTAATCAAAAATACACAAAGACCCCTTAAAACTCAACAATGGGGGAAAAACCTGATTAAAAATGAGCCAAAGACCTTAGCAGATACCTCACAAAAGAAAATATTACAGATGGCAAATAAGCATATAAAAAGATGCTTCACATCATATGTCATCAGGAAAATGCAAATTAAAACAAAAAAGAGACACCCGTACATACCCAGAATTCAGAACACTGAAAACAGAACACGAAATGTTGGTGAGGATGTGGAGCAACAAGAATGTTCTTCCATGTCTATTGAGAATAAAGAATGGAAAAAAACTTGGCAGTTTCTTACAAAACTAAACATATTCTTGCCAGATGATTCAGCAGTAGCAGTTCTTGGTATTTATCCAAAGAAGATGAAATCTATACCCACAAAGAGGTCTATAGTAGTTTTATTCATAACTGACAAAAGCTTGGAAGCAACCAGGATATCATTCCACAGGTGAAAGGTCAAATAAAGTGTAGTACATGCAAACAATGGAATATTATTTAATGCTAGAGAAATGAATTACCAAGCCATGAAAAGATATGGATATAAATATTTAATAAATATTTGATTTTAGGCTTCTACCAGTCTATCAATAGTATTAGTATATTTTAACAGTGAATGCTCAGCATTCATGAATTTACCTAATAAAATATTTTGGGTTCAATATTTTAAATACTTCAACCTCTATGATTATATTCCTAATAATTTTGAATTGGGGTAAATAAACCTTAACTTTTTGTAACTTGTTTCAATATGCAAAAGAGCTCAATGAAATTTTAGAAAAAAAATTTACAAAAAAAATGTTTAGTTTACTATTGCCAAATAATTTAAAACTTTATCTTATATTCAAATACATATATTTTTCTAAATTGATTTATATGCTACTAAAACCAAAAACTTTTAGTTATACTAGATTTCATATCATGCCATCAATGCCAGAAAGCCATCTGTCGATGACTTGTCTTAAATAGAGTTAAGATGGGCGTTATTACAATGCAAGATGGAAACAAAGATAGTATAACAATTGAGTGTTACATAACTTTTCTGTTTTGATCAAGTTAATAATCTACAAAAGGCTTTTATCGGTGACCGACTTGGGAATTTAACAAAACTTTTAAACTAGCATGTGCGACTCATTCCTAGAAAACAACACAATCAATAACACTTTATTTAGATTAAATCATGACTATTTCTCCATTTGAATAAAAAAGGTAGCAACTCCAATAAGTTTATTGAACGTGAAAAGTTGAAATGCTGTAATGCTCCTAAGGAATCAAATGATCCAGTCATGAATTACAAAAAAATGATATAAATACCAAAGTGTTTGTATAATTGTAATGTACAACTGCCCATTAGCGTTCAATAGTGTAGGCTTGTACAAGAACTCTATAAAAGAACTCCACTTCTAAACTGTGGAAAATATGTTCCCTTTCTCCCTATATACAATTATTAAGCCATTCATTTAGCTTTTAAAATATCCACTTAATACAGGCTTTTTACTCATTTGAACCCGGCAGCAGGGTTCTATTCTTATTGCTTACATCTGAAGGATAGACTTCTAGCGTAAGAGGTAAAGCCCATAAAGGAGCCCAATAATAACAACAAAATACAGTTTAGTGATCCCTTACAATCTGCCAGCTACCTTTCTGAGAATACTTCAATTAATAAAACATATAAAATAGCTGACCACAAAGAGCTTACATTCTTTTGAAATATAATAGTGAAATAAACCAATAATAGAGGGGCGCTTCAGTGGCTCAGTCCATTGAGTGACTGCCTCTGGCTTGGGTCATGATCTCAGGGTCCTGGGATGTAACTCCCCAGCAGGCTTTCTAGGCAGTGGGGTGTTTTCTTCTTCCTCTGCGCACCCTCCCAATTCTCTCTCTCTCTGTCTCAAATAAGGAAATAAACCAGTAATAGAATAATGATTGATGGTTGATGGCGATAAGTGTTACAAAGAAATACAAGAAAGGTAAAAGCCATTGGAGAATGCTGGGATGAAAGTTAATTTTATTTTGTGTCGGGTGGTTATATCTCATTTAGGAGATGTTATTTGCACAAAGACCCAGGAAGTGAAGGAGGGTGTTATACAAATATCAAAGGAAAAGATTGCTCTAGGCAGAGCAAGTAAGTATATATACTTTGTGTGAAAAGCTTGTCTGTTACTTTTGAGGAAAAGCAAGGAGGCCAATGAGGAGTTCATAGTGGTGGAGAGAGGAAGAACGTATTGTACCTTCTAGTACATTGAAATGCCTTCAGTTTTTATTTAATATGAAAGTGGAAGATACCAAAAGACTTTCAACAGCAGAATAAAATCATCTGATTTGATTTTTAGGTTAAGTTGCTGTACCAAAATAAATTTGCAGGGAGAAAGGAGTGCAGTATGTGTGGAAGTGGGGCTATCAATCAAGTCAATAATTCAGGAACATATGATGGTGTTTTTAGCATGCTGGGTGGTAATAGAAGTGGTGAGGTATGGTTTTTATTTTGTATATATTTTGATGGTGAATATTCCGGTGAACAGGATGGGGTATGTGCAGGACAGACAATATCAACATTTATTTTACCTGCACAAACAGAAGGGTGGAGTCTTCATTCCCTGATATGGAGAGAACTCTGAGTTCAATTGTTCTTTGTCATTAAATGGCATAGTGATGATGAGGATTTAGTCAGACAGTGAAAGAGAACAGTAAGCATAGTGTTAAGCGGTAAGACATTATAATACATTTGAACAACAAAAAACGTTGTGTTGGATCATGTGTTTGTGTGAGTAAATAAATAAATAAAGCTTCCTGGGCTTCTGATAGAGGTAAAGAAGACTAGTATATGATCCAAAGGGGCACGTGCACCAAATGTTTATAGCAGCAATATCCACAATAGCCAAACTATGGAAAGAACCTAGATGTCCATCAACAAATGAATGATATATATATATATATATATATATATATGATGGAATACTATGCAGCCATCAAAAGAAATGAAATCTTGCCATTTGCGATGACATGGATGGAACTAGAGGGTATTATGCTTAGCAAAATAAGTCAACAAGAGAAAGACACTATCTTATGATCTCTCTGATATGAGGAACTAGAGGTGCAATGTGGGTGCTTGGGGGACAGGAAAAGAGTAAATGAAACGAGATGGGATCAGGAGAGAGACAAACCATAGGAGACCCTTAATCTCACAAAACAAACTGAGAGTTGCCGGGGGGAGGGGAGGGTAGGGAGAGGGTGGTGGGGTTATGAACATTGGGGAGGGTATGTGCTGTGGTGAGTGCTGTGAAGTGTGTAAACCTGGCGATTCACAGACCTGTACCCCTGGGGCTAATAATATATGTTAATTTAAAAAAAAAAGAGGAAGAAGAAGACTACTATAAATCAAATGCTATGGTTTTCAGTAAAGAGTGTGTAATCAGGCATATTTTATTAAAGTAACCATGTAAAATGATGGTTGAAAATTGGAATAACAGAAAACATAAAAATTAGAGATTTTAAAAAGAGATCTGGGACAATGTAGAGAATATAATCAATGATATTATAATAGTGTTATATGGTGACAGATGGTGGCTATATTTATAGTAATCATAGAATAATGTATGGAGATATTGAAAACCTGAAACCAATGTAACACTGAATATCACTATACTCAAATAAAAAAATAGTAAAAATAAAACATTTTATTTTAAAAAGATAAAAAGAGGGACAAGAATTTGTAAAGTGAATTTCAAAAAGCTTAAAGATGAGGCTAAGACATACTCTGAACCTTGAGGAAAACACCATTTTGAAAATTCTTCCCATTTTGAGAAAACTCAAATGAATCAATACCATAAAAGAACCCATTTTAACTGAGAGATGTAATGAATGCTCAAGAAATAATTTTATGACAGGATAATTCTTCCCTATGAAACAGCATACAGAAACCAGGGGAAACACCTGGAAGCAAAATAAACTATACTGAAAATAAGAATTAGGAAAAAGATAAATGATGAAAGATAAGAAAATTAGAACTGCGAGAGAGACCTAGTGAATAGAATTTTTAGCTTGTGGTTTAATGTTTTTGAGGATAATCTAGAGTTCATAACTGCCTTGAGACAGGCTGGTTGTAGGCAGTTTAGGCAGACCCCTAAGACAGGCCTACTTTGGGCAGGTGGTGTTGGAGGAGGCCATTGGGCTGGACAAAGACAAATCCAACCATTTGACTAAAGTGTCTGTGAAGATGTTGAAGTCAGATGCAACAGAGAAAGACCTGTTAAATCTAATCTCAGAAATGGAGATGATGAAGATGATTGGACAGCACAAGGACACCATCAACCTGCTGGGTTCTGCACACAGGATGGTCCTTCGTACACTCTCATGGAATATGCCTCCAAAGACAACATACAGGAGTACCTGCAGGCCCAGAGGCCTCCTGACCTGGAGTACTGTTACAATATCAGCCGCAATGCAGCAGAGCAACTCTCCTCCAAGGACCTGGTATCCTGTGCCTATCAGGTAGCCTGAGGCATAGAGTACCTTGCCTCCAAGAAGTGCATACACCAAGACCTGGCCACCAGGGAAGTGCTGGTGACAAAGGACAACATGATGAAGATCTCAGACTTCAGCCTAGCCAGAGATATCACCACATCAGTTACTATAAAAAGACAACCAACAGTGGACTGCCTGTGAAGTGGATGGTCCCTAAGGCCATGTTTGACCAGAGCTACATCCACCAGAGTGACTTCTGGTCTTTTGGGGTGATCCTGTGCAAAATCTTCAATCTGGAAGCTTCCCATATCCTGGAGTGCCTGTGGAGGTGGCTTTCAAGCTGCTGAAGGAGTCATTTGATGGATAAGCCAATAAGTGCACCAGTTATACACAATAATGAGGGGTGGCTGGCATGTGGTTCCTTCAAGCTTCTGGTAGAAGACCTGGATCATACTGTGGCCTTGACCTCCAACCAGGAGTACCTGGACCTGTCCTTGGCCCTGGAACAATACTGTCTATGCTTTCCCAACACCTGAAGCTCCACCTGCTCCTCAGAGAAGAATTCCACCTTCTCTCATGTGCCGTTGCCCAGGGAGGCCTATCTGCCCTGACACCCAGCCAAGCTTGCCAATGGTGGACTCAAATGACTAGTATCCCTATTACTCCTGTCCAGATTACGTCATAAGCTGTAAGTATATATTTACACACCTTTTTAAATAGGTTGTTATAAAAGATTTAATCAATGGGTAATATGCTCCTCGTGGCTGGGAAGCATCAGTTGCCATATATTAAAAACAAAGAAAAGAGGTGTCTGGGTGGCTTCCTCCATAAGTGTCCCTTCTTTTCAGGTCATGATCCCAGGGTCCTGGGATGGAGCCCCACATCAGGCTCTCTGCTCAGTGGGAAACCTGCTTCTCCTTTTCCCTCTGCCCTGCTTATAGTTCCTCTTCCTATCTCTCTGTCTCTCAAATAAATAAAATATTTAAAAAAAAGAAAGAAACAAAATGTTTTTAAAAAGTCTTTTTTTTTTTAATTTTCTAGGGGTGCCTGGATGACTCAGTTGTTTAAGCAGATGTTTGCCTTTGGCTGAGGTCATGATTCCAGTGTACAGGGCTCCAGCCCTGCATGGGACTACTTGCACCCCAAGGAGCTTGCTTCTTCCTCTCCCTTTGCACGTGATTCCCCCCGCTTGTGCGCTTCCACTCTCTCTCTCTCTTTCTCTCTCTTGCTGTCAATAAACAAAATAAAATCTTTTCATAAATAAATAAATAAATAAATAAATAAATAAATAAATTTCTAAACCTACTTTCAGTTTAGGTCCCTTAACAAAAATTGCTACTGCTTCATTTAAAAAAAAAAAGATAATTTAGAAATGTGCTTCCAGAGCTAAAAAGCTGTTTTGTTTTTTTTTTTTTGTCCGGATTAAATATAGAAGTGCTTTAAAAAGTAAAAGAAAAAATATGCTATATTAACACTAATCACACTATAACTTTGGTGGTTATATCAAGATAATGAAAAGTGATTTTAAAGCAAATTTCATTATCAGACATAAAGATCAAGTCAAAATTACAGAAGAGTAAAAGGATGAATTCATCAGGGAGTATAATAATTCTTGACTTTTAATACTTAATAACAGATTTGGTGATATATAGGGAAAAACTAAGAACAAAAATCATAACTTCTACCTTAGAAGAGAAATGGAAAAAAATTTCAACACCTTTATTTTAAGATTATATAGACAAATGGTCATCAAATTGGTAAGATATGTAAGACTTGAACAAAATTATCAACTAACTAGATATGCTTGATATTACAGAACACTCCCAACAACCGCAGACTACATATATCTTAAGCCTTGATTTTCTTTGCAAAGGTCAACATTGATAATGTTCTAGTCATACATCCGTGTACCAAGAAAGAAGTAGCATATTTCTTGAAAGACACAGCTATCAAAGCTCCGTTGAGAAACCGTAAAGATGGAGAAGGGATTTGCAAATTATATATCTGATAATGGACATCTATTCTGATTATTAAAAAATGAATAAAAATAAAAAACCTTACTAATAACCAAACAGAGTATCCAATTTTACATGTGAAGAAAATTATTGCAGAGACATGTCACCAAAAGGATATGGATGGCTTATAAGCACATGACAAATTTCTCAACATTTAGACATTAAAGAAATACAAATTAAAATCATAATGAGACATGCTTACATATCTATTAGAATGGCTAAAATTATAAAGGCTAATTGTACTTCGTCTGAGCTAGATTGAGAAGCAACAAAAAATCTAAACTGTTGTTGGCATATATCATGATACCACCACTTTGGAAAATATCTGCCATATAATAGGTTCAGTAGACAATTTGTAAATTTCAGAAAAAAATAATGTTGAGAGTATACTGAATTTCATAAGTCATTTCAATAATTTTTCCAAAAAAGAAACTTTGTAAAACATGCCTTAAATTTACTTTCAAAATATTTTATAGCATATAATGGACAATATACATAAGCCTTAAAGAAACAATCATATAAATAACCATTTCATACCTACTTAAAAATTGCATAATACCACACTCCTAGATCCTCTCTGAATGCTCTAAAATAATTCTTCAAAGGAAATACATTTTTAAAAATGACAGATTTTTTTTGGCAAATAATTTAATAAATAAAAGTTTCATTCATCTACGTAGATCATAATAAATCTTTTCAATAAGCATGAAATTATAACTCTGAAGTGTGCTAAAATGAAACCACCTGCTAAGGGTGAGAGAACAAAAATAAACATCATTTTTCCAAATAAGAGGAATTTATTACCTTTGAATCAAAGCATGTGGATTTGTTCAAACTGGAAATAAAGGAATATGGAAACACAAACCATAGAAAGTCATATTTTAGATTTCTAAAAGACTTCAAAGTGAAGAGTATACATTTTTTAAATGTTACATAATGCTACATAATGACAAGATGACAGGTTGTGACAAATAGCATTTTAAAAGCTCTACTCATAATGGAACGGAAGGTGTCATTTCCCTATAATTTTATATATGTCATTAATTTACTATATTTGGATACAACATATTACCAAACAGATGTTCATCAAAGAATAAATCATTTTTAATGGAACATAATAATTTGAACCTACATGTATTAATCATTTTTTTTCGATCAAACATTTATAGTCTCGCTAAACTTTTTATCAGTTGTCGACAAAATTAAAAAACAATAGGATAAAAAGTCGTGTTTGGAAAAGTAGATTTTCTTTGAAATTAGCATTTAAATGAAAATATTTGCTGATATTTTTAAAACTTTAAATGTAATTTTATATATATCTGACCTATCAAATGATATAAAATTTTTGGAGACAATGTAGTTTGGGGCACATGGTAAGCAATAATCAATTTTTTTGTTGATCCAAGTGTTCTTGTATGATTTTTCTTAATTATTCTAGTACCACAATTTATAGTTCTAAGATTTTTCCACCCCCCCATTTTAATATCTCTTAAGGTGGCACTCACCTTGCACTTGATGACATATCCTAGTTTAACTGACAGCATTTCTCTTTCTTAGTCGAACATAAACTATAGTGCATCTTACGTTTGATGAAAGCTAGGATGCAATTAAATACACTATTATGGTTACGATTCTGATATTTGAAATCCTCCGGTAGCTCCCTGTGCCCCCACAGTGTAGTACCTCACCTCCTCGCCATAGTATACAAACCATCTCACCCCCAGTGTTAACCCCGGGGCTCAGCCTCCATCCCCAGGTGATGCTGCCAGATCAGCTGTCGGTTGTCATGAACTTGCTGTAGTTTCCCGAATGCACTGTGCTGCCTCCTGGCACTTTGAAACTTGACACACTCATCCGCATTCTTCGCTTTGCCCTTCTCTATCACCTCCCCTGACAATCTGTTCCTAAGTGGCTTTTCCCAGCTCCAACCTACCCTTGGCAGTCTTTTATCTCCCTGTGGTAAAGCCTGTCACACTGCATCATGGACATGCCCGTTGTCCCCCTGAGAAGAGAAAAGGGACAGTGAGGGCCCCCCAGCATTTGCAGCTCTAGTGCAGAGCCCCATGCCTGGCTTGCAGGAAATGCCAGATCATGAAGACAAACGGAGATCATCCTCTGGCTAAAACCAGCTCTTCTTTGCCTACCGCAGGATCTGAATCAATAAAGGGCTACCAGTTATTATTGCTGTTTGTCTAGGGATTTTTAAACCCATATATTTCCCAGGTCTTTACTCTTTTTATAGCACTTTAATTCAGGCTTCAACCACTTCCTAGTCAGATCAGGTGAAATCATTCTCCTTCCCATACCCTCGATGTATTTCACATCTAGTAATTCTTTTTTTAAAGATCTTATTTACCCATTTGACAGACAGATCACAAGTAGGTAGAGAGGGAGGCAGAGAGAGAGGGGGGAAGCAGGCTCCCCGCTGAGCAGAGAGCCCGATGTGGGGCTCAATCCCAGGACCCTGAAATCATGACTTGAGCCGAAGGCAGAGGCCTAAACCACTGAGCCACGCAGGAGACCCCATATCTGGTAATTTTTAATCAACGTGGATATGCTGCATCAAATAGTTCCTTCTTCTTCAAATATAAATATATAAATATATTGATCAAGTCACTCGCATGTCTTAGGAGAATGTCATGCTTGTAGTAGCAAACTTGAAATCTTGGCCATTGGTTTTGATTTTTGATTTTTGTTTTGGTTTGATTTGATTCGGTTTTTGTAATTTTAAAAATGCCTCCAGCCCTTGGCTCTGTCTGACCTGATTGCTTTCAGCTGTTTCTGAAACAAAATCGTCCAGGCAGCGAAAACTCTCATTGTTTACAGTGGCGCCCCCTTCTGAACACTTTGTTAATAAAAAAGCTTTTTTTTTTTTTTTTGGCTATGATAAATGTGGAACAACAATGAGGTATTTCAAAGAGGTGAACCACAGATAAATTTCTCTAAGGGTGGGGTGAGGGTTACTCAAAAAGGAACTTGACAAGGCTTTTAAAGATATCGACAATCATTATAACATAATGTGACTGATTGTTACCGTGCTCTTAACTGGGCAAACACTTGTTGGCTTCCAAGAAAGACTAACATAGTTGAGATGGTTCTAGCGGCCTTCTAGCACAGGGTCTCATGAGGCAGGGATTCTAGCCACTGGCTGTGCAAGGCATGAGGCCTGTTAGTGATTCTATTTTTTCCTCTGCAGAATGGGTCTTTCTACATTCCAGGTCCTTTCTACCCCAATAAATAATGCGGCAATTCTCTCAGTGAGTGGTACTTTTGGTTTAAACAGCCAACTGTCTCTTAAAAAGAACTTTTGTTTAAATTCCTTAAAAAAAAAGTCTTTTAAAAAAAATCTTTTTCTTATTTTTAATTTTTTAATCCCATATGTTTACTCTGATTATGGAACTTTGTCATTATGACCTTCTCGGCTGAATAAAATATTCACCATCAGCACCTACTGCTCTCCTCTCCTGGTGGTCTCTCCAGAAGGGGACTTCTCTAGCTCTTCTAGCAGGAGATGGGCACTTCCCCTCTACCCCTGTTGCCGGACCAGCCTTACCTATCCTGCAGGATCAGGTCGTTCTGGCCTTTTATCTGTTGTTCTCTTCTGAGTGGTTAGTTTTTCATAGATACCGTGCTTTCCTTTTGTCAGGATTTACCCTGGACTATCAAAACCCTTTTCTTGTGCCAGTGAAGCCTAAGAAACAGTCCTGGTGAGAGAACCAGGAACTCGAACAGATCATATTTATCCTGAATGTTGTGTCCAAAATGAAAAATACATTTCTGAGGAGCCTCAAGATCTCTGAGAAGAGAAGTTTCACCAACTCTGTCATGTAGGGGCATCAATTCCGATTCTGTGTCAATTTTCCTACTTTCCCAGCTAATAATTCTCTACCTTATAAAGCCCAATCTCAACCGTTTCCTCTCTCAAATGCAGTTGCTCTTAGAGTCTTCACATGGCACTTGGGGCCTGCTGGTCGTTGGCTACTGCCCTCTGTACCTTGGGTCTAACAGCTGCGTGGCATCAAGATGAGAACATCTCTTGTTCTAAGACTTAATATAGTTTGGGGCACATGGTAAGCAATAATCACAATTTTAGTTGATCCAAGTGTTCGAACTTTTCTTAATTATTCTAGTACCACAATTTATAGTTCTAAGATATTTCCACCCCCCCATTTTAATATCTCTTAAGATGGCACTCACCTTGCACTTGATGACATATCCTAGTTTAACTGACAGCATTTCTCTTTCTTAGTCGAACATAAACTATAGTGCATCTTACGTTTGATGAAAGCTAGGATGCAATTAAATACACTATTATGGTTACGATTCTGATATTTGAAATCCTCCGGTAGCTCCCTGTGCCCCCACAGTGTAGTACCTCACCTCCTCGCCATAGTATACAAACCATCTCACCCCCAGTGTTAACCCCGGGGCTCAGCCTCCATCCCCAGGTGATGCTGCCAGATCAGCTGTCGGTTGTCATGAACTTGCTGTAGTTTCCCGAATGCACTGTGCTGCCTCCTGGCACTTTGAAACTTGACACACTCATCCGCATTCTTCGCTTTGCCCTTCTCTATCACCTCCCCTGACAATCTGTTCCTAAGTGGCTTTTCCCAGCTCCAACCTACCCTTGGCAGTCTTTTATCTCCCTGTGGTAAAGCCTGTCACACTGCATCATGGACATGCCCGTTGTCCCCCTGAGAAGAGAAAAGGGACAGTGAGGGCCCCCCAGCATTTGCAGCTCTAGTGCAGAGCCCCATGCCTGGCTTGCAGGAAATGCCAGATCATGAAGACAAACGGAGATCATCCTCTGGCTAAAACCAGCTCTTCTTTGCCTACCGCAGGATCTGAATCAATAAAGGGCTACCAGTTATTATTGCTGTTTGTCTAGGGATTTTTAAACCCATATATTTCCCAGGTCTTTACTCTTTTTATAGCACTTTAATTCAGGCTTCAACCACTTCCTAGTCAGATCAGGTGAAATCATTCTCCTTCCCATACCCTCGATGTATTTCACATCTAGTAATTCTTTTTTTAAAGATCTTATTTACCCATTTGACAGACAGATCACAAGTAGGTAGAGAGGGAGGCAGAGAGAGAGGGGGGAAGCAGGCTCCCCGCTGAGCAGAGAGCCCGATGTGGGGCTCAATCCCAGGACCCTGAAATCATGACTTGAGCCGAAGGCAGAGGCCTAAACCACTGAGCCACGCAGGAGACCCCATATCTGGTAATTTTTAATCAACGTGGATATGCTGCATCAAATAGTTCCTTCTTCTTCAAATATAAATATATAAATATATTGATCAAGTCACTCGCATGTCTTAGGAGAATGTCATGCTTGTAGTAGCAAACTTGAAATCTTGGCCATTGGTTTTGATTTTTGATTTTTGTTTTGGTTTGATTTGATTCGGTTTTTGTAATTTTAAAAATGCCTCCAGCCCTTGGCTCTGTCTGACCTGATTGCTTTCAGCTGTTTCTGAAACAAAATCGTCCAGGCAGCGAAAACTCTCATTGTTTACAGTGGCGCCCCCTTCTGAACACTTTGTTAATAAAAAGCTTTTTTTTTTTTTTTTTTGGCTATGATAAATGTGGAACAACAATGAGGTATTTCAAAGAGGTGAACCACAGATAAATTTCTCTAAGGGTGGGGTGAGGGTTACTCAAAAAGGAACTTGACAAGGCTTTTAAAGATATCGACAATCATTATAACATAATGTGACTGATTGTTACCGTGCTCTTAACTGGGCAAACACTTGTTGGCTTCCAAGAAAGACTAACATAGTTGAGATGGTTCTAGCGGCCTTCTAGCACAGGGTCTCATGAGGCAGGGATTCTAGCCACTGGCTGTGCAAGGCATGAGGCCTGTTAGTGATTCTATTTTTTCCTCTGCAGAATGGGTCTTTCTACATTCCAGGTCCTTTCTACCCCAATAAATAATGCGGCAATTCTCTCAGTGAGTGGTACTTTTGGTTTAAACAGCCAACTGTCTCTTAAAAAGAACTTTTGTTTAAATTCCTTAAAAAAAAAGTCTTTTAAAAAAAAATCTTTTTCTTATTTTTAATTTTTTAATCCCATATGTTTACTCTGATTATGGAACTTTGTCATTATGACCTTCTCGGCTGAATAAAATATTCACCATCAGCACCTACTGCTCTCCTCTCCTGGTGGTCTCTCCAGAAGGGGACTTCTCTAGCTCTTCTAGCAGGAGATGGGCACTTCCCCTCTACCCCTGTTGCCGGACCAGCCTTACCTATCCTGCAGGATCAGGTCGTTCTGGCCTTTTATCTGTTGTTCTCTTCTGAGTGGTTAGTTTTTCATAGATACCGTGCTTTCCTTTTGTCAGGATTTACCCTGGACTATCAAAACCCTTTTCTTGTGCCAGTGAAGCCTAAGAAACAGTCCTGGTGAGAGAACCAGGAACTCGAACAGATCATATTTATCCTGAATGTTGTGTCCAAAATGAAAAATACATTTCTGAGGAGCCTCAAGATCTCTGAGAAGAGAAGTTTCACCAACTCTGTCATGTAGGGGCATCAATTCCGATTCTGTGTCAATTTTCCTACTTTCCCAGCTAATAATTCTCTACCTTATAAAGCCCAATCTCAACCGTTTCCTCTCTCAAATGCAGTTGCTCTTAGAGTCTTCACATGGCACTTGGGGCCTGCTGGTCGTTGGCTACTGCCCTCTGTACCTTGGGTCTAACAGCTGCGCGGCATCAAGATGAGAACATCTCTTGTTCTAAGACTTAATATAGTTTGGGGCACATGGTAAGCAATAATCACAATTTTAGTTGATCCAAGTGTTCGAACTTTTCTTAATTATTCTAGTACCACAATTTATAGTTCTAAGATATTTCCACCCCCCCATTTTAATATCTCTTAAGATGGCACTCACCTTGCACTTGATGACATATCCTAGTTTAACTGACAGCATTTCTCTTTCTTAGTCGAACATAAACTATAGTGCATCTTACGTTTGATGAAAGCTAGGATGCAATTAAATACACTATTATGGTTACGATTCTGATATTTGAAATCCTCCGGTAGCTCCCTGTGCCCCCACAGTGTAGTACCTCACCTCCTCGCCATAGTATACAAACCATCTCACCCCCAGTGTTAACCCCGGGGCTCAGCCTCCATCCCCAGGTGATGCTGCCAGATCAGCTGTCGGTTGTCATGAACTTGCTGTAGTTTCCCGAATGCACTGTGCTGCCTCCTGGCACTTTGAAACTTGACACACTCATCCGCATTCTTCGCTTTGCCCTTCTCTATCACCTCCCCTGACAATCTGTTCCTAAGTGGCTTTTCCCAGCTCCAACCTACCCTTGGCAGTCTTTTATCTCCCTGTGGTAAAGCCTGTCACACTGCATCATGGACATGCCCGTTGTCCCCCTGAGAAGAGAAAAGGGACAGTGAGGGCCCCCCAGCATTTGCAGCTCTAGTGCAGAGCCCCATGCCTGGCTTGCAGGAAATGCCAGATCATGAAGACAAACGGAGATCATCCTCTGGCTAAAACCAGCTCTTCTTTGCCTACCGCAGGATCTGGATCAATAAAGAGCAGCCAGTTATTATAGCTGTTTTTCTAGGGATATTTCCCCCATATATTTCGGGGGTTTCTTGTTAGCCCCAGAGGGCAATGTTTTTTCTTCTGGAGGGCAGGCAGAGGGCTGCATTGTAGTTCTGGAATTGCCAAACTGGAGGGCTTGTGGGCCAGGAGTTGAGGACAGAAGTCTGAGAACACAAGGAATCTTAGGGTCTGGGCAAGGGCATGGCAGGTACGCTCTGCAGATGAAACAAGATCTCGTGCATCTGAAATCAGGTGAGGATCTGACAAATGCTCAGGTTGGATTTTTTGTCCCTTATGGCCCTCTTCATGAAGAGGTGGTGGATCACGAGGCCATGGAATTTTTCCCACGATAGGAGTTGTGAGATTCTCCAAACCGTAAAGATTCTTCTGCAGGGCGATTGAGACCTGTTGGTTGGCTCCAGGACTTCCCATACGGATCGATTCCAAGTAGGGTTCTAAGGATGGATGGCTGGGGAGCCCGACTCTCATTCCTCTTGTGTCCTAGTGACAAGACAGGTTAGATCTGCTGGATCTGGGGGAGAAACTGAGAGGGTTGAGTTGAAATGGACTCTCTTGTGGATGGGTCCTAATGTGGGTTTGTGTCCATGGAGAACTTGGAATGAGGCAGTGGCACAGGGTCCCTGAAGGGTTCTCCTAACCAGAGGCTTTGACTCAGCTCCAACGTGCAAGATTCCCACATGGAGACGAGATTTCTTCTGATGGGTGCCTCAAGAAACAGCCATATGCTGCTATTGGAATCCAGGCCTCTGAGGAGAGATGCCTGGACAACAAAGCAATGGATCCGATTAGGATCTAGGGGCCTGCTCACTGCAATTTACCTCTGGGGACATCTGTCCACGGGTCTAAGTGCAGGTAGATGCTCAGCTGGTGTCAGACCGCCCTTGTTTTTCCTGGGCAGTCAACACTATTGGGATGGCCCCGGGCACTTTGGAGGTTTATCATCCTATTTCTAGGTTTGTGGCCAATGGAATGGGCAGAATTCCCAGGTACAGTCCTCAGGTTTGGCTCTAAGAACCTGTGCCTGTAGGTTTTGTGGGCCAGGGCTGTGGGGACAGTTGTCTGAAAACACAAACTCGGCTTAGGTTTCGGGTCGTAGGTATTGCAGGACTGATCTACAGACAGTGAGGAGAACTCTTCAGGATATGAACAAGGGGGCAAGTGTGAGACGCTTGCTCAAGATTTTGTCTCTGGATATTGTGTCACTGATGGCCGTGGAATGTCCGGGTGGCCTCATGGGCCATGGACGAGTCTTCCTCTCTGGGCATTTGGCCCGATCCGAAGAGTTTGGGGTTATTCTTTGAGATGGGAGGAGTTGGTTTTGTTTTGTTTTTACCTCAGGTGTCCCACCAAAAGAGAGTTTCCAGAGCAGAGCCCTGGGGAGGGGCGAGGGGACAACCAGAAAGCTGGTTAAAACTTGGGGCCTAGGGGCATGGCAAGCCCATTATGACGTCTAATGGTCCAGCCACTGAGAAGACTTACTAGAGGACAGGACTCACGCTGAGGGTCAAAATGCGTGTTTGTGCCCTCTTCGTACTTAAGCATGGGCGGGGCATAATGTGTCAGGGTCAGTGTCAGCGTTTGGGTTAGGGTTTGGGGCAGGCTCACAGTCAGTGTCAGGGTCAGGGTTAGTGGTTACTGTTAGGGTTAGCCCCGCTCCTGGGTCATGGACCCATCTGTTCAGGGTCTCAGGATAAACCCTGTGCAGAAGGGTGTAGACCCTCCACCCGATCCCACTTAACCAGCCTTAAACTGGTGTGTGAACATAACTTGCCCACCAGACATCTAAACCC